>NC_135236.1:317967652-318270683 GCF_051348905.1 Ranitomeya variabilis
GGAGGGTACTGTTGTGTATCCACTTTTTGGGCTCCCCTGGTGGTTGCTGGTGGTACTGGTGACTTGTTTGCACTTTGCTGCTTCTGTTCACCTGCTTCCATCAGTGTTTGGGAGTTTCCTATTTAGCCTTGCTCTCCAGTCATTTCCTTGCCGGTCATCATTGTAACCAGAGCCTTCAGTTGCATGTTCCTGCTACTAGTCTGCTGATCAGCTAAGTGGACTTCGTCCTTTTGTTTTGTACCTTTTGTCCAGTTTGCAGTTTTTGTATTTCTCTGCAGCTGGAAGCTCTTGCGGGCTGAAATTGCCACTCCTGTGTCATGAGTTGACACAGGAGTCTTAAAGTAATTTCAGGATGGTTTTTTTAAAGTGTTTTCAGTTGACCGTGAAGTCCTCTTTTGTATCCTTCTGCTATCTAGTAAGTGGACCTCTCTTTGCTAAATCTACTTTCATACTGTGTATGTCTTTTCCTCTTAATTCACCGTTATTACATGTGGGGGGCTGCTATCATCTTTTGGGGTATTTCCCTAGAGGTAAGCCAGGTCTGTTTCTTCCTCTACCAGGCGTAGTTAGTCCTCCGGCTGGCGCGTGGCATTTAGGAAGCCGTAGGTATGCTCCCTGGCTACTGTTAGTTGTGTGGTAGATTTAGCTCACGGTCAACTCGAGTTTCCATCACCCGAGAGCTTGTTCGTTATTTATATGTTTCCTACGTTCCCTTGCCATTGGGAACCATGACAGGCCTACCTGCTAAAACTATCATACTGCTCCAGTCCATCCTTAATTCTGTTTCGCAAATAACCCACCTCTTTCGTTGATCCTCCTCTGCTTTTCGCCTCTGCAAATCCCTTCATTGGCACCCAATTTCTCAATATATCCAGTTCAAACTACTGGCATTGAATTACAAAGCCATCCATAATCTGTCTCAGCAGTGTATCTCTGAACGGATCTTCCTATAACTTCTATGATGTAGTCTGCAGTCCTCCCAAGACCTCTCTCTCCTCCACACTTATACGTTCCTCACCAAATCGCCTCCAAAACATCTCCAGAGTATCAATCATTCTCTGTTTCTGTGCCCCAACACGTCCGATAACCCACTATACTTGGAACTTACAGATGGAACCTGAAAATGCATCCCTTCAAGAAAGCTTACAACCTGCAATAACCCATCTGCCTCCTCATCACCACCACTGAAGCTGCTGTAATCCCCCAACATACTTTCTCCTTTCGCATTACACTGTAGACTGTAAGTCCACAAGAGCAAGGCTCTTGTACCAGTCTGTCATTGTCAGTTTCTTGACTCATTTATATTTGTGTTTTGCATGTAACCCTGCCTCATGTAATTCACAATGGAATCAATGATGCTCTAAAAATAATAATATCAATAATGCATTAAATTAGGTAGACAGATTCTCTCCAAATTAAAATTAACACTTATTTATACCTCTACCTTTAAATATATTTCCTTCCCCTAGAGATTTGTAGGCAGTTAACTTAAAACACCAATGTGTTTATTTTTATGTGCATGGCATGTAGGTGTGTAAACTGTTTTGTTTTTAATTATAAATATGAGATTTTCTTTTTCTTTTATTCTTTGGAAAGCTTGAAGGCTTGTAGTAGGTACTCAATTTGCAGGAAAGGGCTTGGTTGTTCAAATATTAATCCTGACCACACGGCTTCAACCACATTCTTCTGTTTTGTAGCAGTCAGTAACACATGACCCATTGACACAATAATAACTTAGTCTCTTTGAATAAGTTCTTGATTTTTCATCCAACATTCTTTTTAACATCAAATAATATATACTGTACCATTTTCATCAGTTGGACGTCTTTATTTATTATGGTATCCCATGTTTTGCCATCTGTTTTTGAGTCTTCACAATGTCTCTTGCTGTCTTTCTGGCAGAACACCTTTCCTACTTTAAACATTGCTGTTTTCAAGCAAAACACACATGCATTCTTTCTGTATCTTTGATGTATTCAGTGTTTATATTATTCGCAAGTTGCACTAAACCTTCTCTATTATTTGCTTTTATTTAGTACTTGCTTTTAAAGGGGTTGTCTAGGCTTACAATATTGATTAACTTAGCAATGGATGACCTATACATAGGGTAGGTCATCAATATCAAATAAGTGGTGACAAATATGTAGGCTCTCTTTCGTTTAAATATGCCAATACTGGGATATATATTGTACATACCATATATTCAATTTTTATATTTTTCCTGGCAATAGAATATGCAAAAATAAAAAAAAACTCGCCAAAACCAATGATGTGGTATAAGTGTCCCATTTTTTAAAATTTTTGCTTGACCTGACCTATAACACTGTCAAAGTAGTTAACCCCTTCAGTGAACAACATAAAAAAGTGAAAAAAAAACCCTGTTTTTCATGATATTGGCAAACAAAAAGTGGAACAAAATGCGATCAAAATGTCAAATTAAAATAGAAATGGTATTGTCATTTTGACCCGAAAAAAATAAGCTGCCATACAGCTCAATTAGTGGAGAAATAAAAAAGCTATACAAAATTGGTTTTTGAAATTTTGTTAGAAAAATGAGAAATTGCTGATAACATTTTAGCCCTTCTAACTCTCTAACAAAAAAAAAAAAATTAAAAAAATGATGCTGATGTGAAGTAGACATGAGTTAAATGCTATTTATTAACTATTTTGTTTGCTAAAGTTATCTGGTTTAAGGTCATAAAAATTCAAAGTTTGAAAAATTGCAAACATTTTATTTTTTTGTCACATTTGTCATATATTCATAAACAAACACAAGTAATATCAACCAACATTTAACATTGACATGAAGTACAACATGTCATGAAAAAAAAATGTCAGAAACACTGGGATAAGTTGCAGCATTCCAGAATTGGTGACTTTGGTTATAACCGAAAAAATTGATCTGGTGGGGAGGGTGAAACATGCTGGTGGAGAAGGGTGTACCACCAAATGAGGTGTCCCATACCTATAATGCCCTATAAAATACCTATCTTTCAGCCCTAACACCTTTTGTAATGTAATTTATTATAAAACATCCTACCGTTCACCCTATAAGTTAATCCCTATACGTGCTTTTTTCTTTACTTCCTGTGATGTTTCATTGGAGGGGTGTCTCAAATGGAATGTAACAAGAGAATGGCCGTACAGTCACTTCGCTATAGCTTCTATCACTAACCTCCCTGAAATGGGATGACATCAGGGGGCAGCACTGCGGTCACTTACCACATCTCCTGTCATCACTGTACCCTGATGACATCCTTTTTTCAGTGGGTGATTGAAAGGTAACCCAGTCACCACAGCCTGCATCTTCAGTGGCTTCCCCACACTCCTGTCACTGCCACCACAGTCCCTGATTCTGGCACTGCCGCTTTTTTCTCTGAAACAAGATGCTATCAGGGGGAAGCAATTGAAGCATTGTGAGTAATAGCAGCACCAGCCCAGAGCTTCTTTCACATCATGATACAAATTGTTATCAGGGGGCAGCAACAGAAGCTGGTGAGTGACACCAGCACTGCCCCTGATGACGATTTGCTGCGGTCCCTCACCCTGCGTCTTAGTTGCTCTGGTTGTATGTTTTGGGTCATTGTCATGCTGCATGCTGGAAGACCCAGCCACCACCCAATGCTCCAACTGAGGGAAGGAGGTTGTTGGCCAAAATCTCATGATACATGACCTCATCCATCCTCCCTTCAATACAGTGCAGTAGTCCTTTCCTGTCCCCTTTGCAGATAAGCATCCCCAAAGTATGAGGCTTCTTCCTCCATGCTTTTACGCTTGGGACGGTGTTCTTGGAGTTGTACTCATCCTTCTTCCTCTACGGCGAGTGGAGTTGATACCAAAAAGTTCTATTTTGGTCTCTTTTACCACATTATCTTCTCCCATGCCTCCTCTGGATCACTCACAAGGTCATTGGTGAACTTCAACTGGGCCTGGACATGTCCTGGCTTGATCAAGGGGACCTTGGGTGCCCTACAGGATGTTAAACCATGACGGTGTAGTGTGTTATTAGAGGTAATATTTGAAACTGTGGTCCCAGCTCTCTTTAAGTAATTGACCAGGTGCTCCCATGCAGTTCTGGGCTGATTCTTAACTTTTCTCAGAATCATCCTTACCCCACGAGGCAAGATCTTGCATAGAGCCCCAGATCAAGGAAGATTGACAGTTATCTTGTGTTTCTTCCAAATTCTAATAATTGTGCCAACAGTCATTACCTTCTCACCAAGCTGCTTGCTTTTTGTCCTGTATCCCATCCCTACTTTGTGCAGGTCTACAATTTCATCTCTGGTGTCCTTAGACAGCTCTTTGGTCTTGGCCATGGTGGAGAGGTTGGAGTGTGATTGAGTCTGTGGACAGGTTTCTTTTATACAGGTAACGAGTCCAAACATGTGCAATTAATACAGGTAATGAGTGCAGAGTAAGGGTACTTCTTAAAGAAAAACTAACAGGTCTGTGAGAGGCAGAATTCTTGCTTGTTGGTAGGTGATCAAATACTTATTTCATGCAGTAAAAAGTAATTCAATTATTTAAAACTCATACAAGGGGCTTTTCTGCTTTTTATTTTTAGATTCTGTCTCTCACAGTTGAAGCGTAGATACGATAAAAGGGAAAGCTTGCAAATTTTTGTTTTCCCCACTATATTTATAGCGTTTTGCTGCACAGCTCTTTGCAGCACTAACACTCTTATTTATATCTACACTGCATAAAGTTGTTTTGATACTGTTTGGTACTGTTTATAGTATTATGACAGTATCTGCTCCCTTTATACATTATTATCTTGGTAATGTACAAAACAATCAGGTATTGTATTAACAAGTTATGCTGTATGTACAACATGTAAACATAAATGTGCATAAAAGTTGCCTAGCATTCATAAACTTTTACATAAGTAGAAAATAATTGAAAAGCTATATACTAGCAGCAGGTATATGGGTGTATTAGCTACTGGGTGTATAGGATTTGTACAGAAATATATTGTTTCAATGGGAAATGTGCAGAGCTCACTAAAAGAAGTTATAATTATGTTTTATATTTAATCCATGTATTTTTTATGGTACACTTATTAATTTCTTAGCACATTGCCCTTAGGATTTGGGCTCTTCTTCCCTTATGCAGTGCTCCAAATATCCTGTCCCTTTGTACAGAAGGCATACATTTTAAATGTTAAAATTCTAACTGCGACTACTAGAGAGAACAGAAAGCAAAACACACATCTCCAAGGGAAATTAATAAGAAATAATGATGATCAGTGAACATTTCTTAAATAAAAATACTTTTTCAATTCCAAAAAAGTTGGAAAGAAATAAGATTCAATTCTAATGTTGTGTATGCCAATATATTTATAAATGGTGGTATTGCTGGCCCATGTGACTGGGCCTGTGGTAACTGCCCTCCCAGTAACTACACTATGGCTAGGGGCCTTCCGGTGCCCTGGCCCAGTTTATCCCCTTTTAATGCCAATTTTGTTTATGATTTAAAACTTGTCTAGGTTTGTGAAGGTTGTCAAATAATGTGGTATATGAGTGAGTTATTTTTTTGCCCGTATTGTTTGCAAAGGTTATTATTTTGTAGGACATATACTTTTTATTCTTTTTTAACTTCTCAACCATTTTGAAACATTTATTATTGCAATATAATAAACAAACTGTGGATTCCACTTAATAATTTGCTTGCTCATTGTAAAACTAAACTTTATCTGCTTATTTATTTATTTTTATTTTTTTTACAAAGCATGGAGTGAAGGAACACATTTCAAGTAACATATGTCTCTTTAAAGTTTAGATCTGTAAATTTGCATAAACATTTGAATATCTCTTGTTTCATGACTGTTTAATGTTTCAAAAATCCTTTAACACAGATGCAGAATACAGAATTACAGAGGCTAATCTGTTAACAAAGGTATTGCTTAACAGTATATTCTGATGAAATCCACATCTGCTGTGGGCTGGCAATTAAAAATATCATGTATTTCATTTACTTTCAAGTATACCAAAAATGTTACTCATTTATTGTGAAATTAGTATGAATAAGTTAAAAACACATTTGGTCCATTCATCTGACCTATATTTTAGGCATTCATGCATAAAGTATTGTGATGCAGTGACCCATGATGCAGGCCGGGGGCGCTGTGTAGGCTCCTCAGGATATGCATGGAGGCGTAACTGCGTTTGTGAAACAGGGTCCAGCATGATTGTAAGTGGCTCTTAGAACTGTAGTACCACAAGTATTTGTGTAGCTTTAAAGGGAGGCTTACAGGGTTAGTTGGAGAGCTGGGTGGGAATGACTAACCACACACACCTCCCACCTATGGGGTGGTTACAGGTACATAATGTGACCAGGGTTTGGGTCACATGGTACAGAGTATATGGACCTGAATGGTCAGAGTGTGAGGTCCCGGATGGCCTGTGTGTTGGAATGTCCTGGAGTGGACTGGATTCCTGGAAGCACATGGTGAGGCCATGGACTGATGGCCTGTGTGTTGGAAGTGCCTGGGACTGGACTTCCTGAATAGCGCACAGAGAGAACTCTGTAGAGCCTGTGATGGCTACTGTGTTGGGGAAGCTACCATTCCTTTTGTGGGTCTGGACTATCTGAAGTGCCCTGGTCACAATGACGGTGATCCCAGTTAGGCAGCTTCCCTGGGAACAAGGACTGACAGGAGTCAGTGTGTGGATCAGGAGCTCCTGTAAGGTAACTCCAGATAAAGGGGGTTACGGACAGAGAAGTATCTGCCATTGGAGCAGACTGTCATTGTTTTATGTCTTCCATTGATGTGTATAATGAACTGTTTGTGGTTTATGGTTTTATGGTTTATGAGTCTAAATAAACCGAAATAGACTGTTTTTGTGAGAAACCATGCCTGAGTGCTTTAATCCCGTTACCAAGCGAGTGTCCCCCAATGCACTCAGGGTGTGCTACCTCACAGTATATATTAGGGAGCATTATTGACATATGCATTGTGGCTCAAATTGCAGCAAGCAACTCTCATGCATATAATGCACTAAATTTACTATGTGTTCTAGATGCATTTTGTTTCTTATTAGACAGTTTTGAAAAGTGTGTTGAAAATTGGCCATATAGAACTGTAAAATTAGCCATATTCATTAATGGTATCCAACATTATTGTGATGCATATTATTACTATTTATTTAAATAAATTGGTCACCAGGTTTTTGACGCCTAATCTGAGAGCAGCATAATCTAGAGCAGTGTTCCCCAACTCCGGTCCTCAAGAGCCACCAACAGGTCTTGTTTTCAGGATTTCCTTAGTATTGCCCAGGTGATAATTGCATCACCTGGACAGGCAAGCATTCAATTACCTGTGCAATACTAAGGAAATCCTGAAAACATGACCTGTTGGTGGCTCTTGAGGACTGGAGTTGGGGAACACTGATCTCTAGAGAGAAAACCTGATTTTATTGATGTGTGATTTACTGGACTGATTGCACTTGTTTCAGTAAAATAGATTATCCATAGAGGACTAGTAAGCCTGCCTCCATGTAGTCCTTTATAATCCTGAGCTCGATATAACCCCACCAACACTACTAGTTGGCAGATTTTCACCTATATACAGCGCATACAGAAAGCTGTCAATCAGTAGTGAGGCCTGGATTATACAGAGAACTGGTAGAGTTGCAGCAGATTAAACAGTGATTTCATAAAAAATACAACATTAAGTGCTAAATTGACTGAATTATAGTATTTGCCCCAACATCATGTCTCTTTCAATTGGGATAGCAAAAACCTGGAGACAGATTCCCTTTAATACAGTGAAGAGACTTTAAATAAGAGAAAAATGGCTGACATGTCTAGTAAGATGCTCCAATTTGGCATACAACCAGTGGCGTACCACTAATAACAGTAGACCATGTGGTCGTTACAGGCTCATTAGTTGGAGGAGTCATGACTAGTACCTGCTGCCATGGTCTCAATGATATGTGCATCCTCAGGATGCAGGTACAGTTGAATTGAATGAGTCTAAGCTCATCAGGCACAAAAATGTTACTAGATCATGCCTGCTGCATGGAGTCCGAGCAGCAAATTGGGGGAATGGAGCTAGGTAAGTAATTTTTATTTTTACAGTCAGTACTTTTGGGGTTGGTGCCATTATATTGTGTGTGAGAGAAAGCTATGTGGTGGCACATTATGTTGTGGGGTATCATAATTTAGGGGACCTATGGTGAAACATTTGGAATAATTATTGTGTGTGAGAGCTGTGGGAGCATCATATTGTGTGTAGTGGGAACTGTGAGGGCCAACATGCTGTGTAGAAAACTAGGTGGTCTGTGTGTGTGAGGATGCTGTGGAGTGAAACTGTCCATGTTATCATACAACATAGAGAATAGTGTGAGCAATAATACTGTGTCAGTGCTTGCATCATACCATGAAAAATGTTATTAGAACAAAGCACTGTGTGGGGGTACTGTGAAGTCATCATTCAATGGTGGTAATCATGTGTTGTAGATGTGTGAGGTCTGTGTGGGTCATGATAATATTGGAGAAATCTATGTGAGCCATCAAACAGTGTGTGCACACTTTAGAGGCATTATAATGTGTTGGAGGGCTGTAAGGTGCAATTTATGGTATTGATGGCACAGTGGGGTCATAATTTTGAGCATTATGGAGTACAATAGTGCCATGGTGGGTAAGAACATGAAGGTTGCCTCAAAAGGGGAAAAATAGCTGTGCCTGAGCCACAACACGTTCCTCTCCAAATTTTAAAAAGTTGGGAAGTATACTTTCTGTGACTTGTGCCTATGTGCTGCATCACTGCCTAGTCACTGAATATTTTTTGGGGGGGATCTCAACTAGGACATTTGTTATGGTACTCCCCCCCTGATTATAGCATAGATTTAGTATAGTTTCTGATTGCCTATTCTAATTTTGTGCCATCTAATGTTAGAAGATTACAAGTATTTTAATAACTGTGGTTTACAGTAAGGAGGCCATGTATGAAATTGAGACAATATAATGAAAAAACAATTACAATTTGAAACATTCATTGATTAATTAATTAATTGATTTGAAAACAAGTAGTCAGACAAGCCAAAACAAAAGAACAAATGTTATTCCTGTGGGATATTTAAGAGGTTCAAAATGACTTGAAAAGTAAAAGTTTTGTTGAAAGTTGAATTTATAGCCTTGAATATAAACACAGCTTTCCAAAATCTGTGTTCATGTTTGATATTGGCTTTAATACCATGAGTTTAGTATGGATTGCAGTTTGCACATCTTTTGCTGTATTCTTCTTGGAATGTTCTATGCTAATTCTGCATTTTATACTTTTACATGAAAGCAAAATAACGTTAAACTGTACAGCTTAATCTTTCAGATCACTGTTAGACCCACCATATTTATTGCTTTTTTCTTCACAATCCCCAGTTAACAGATCTTTCTTTCCTAGCATTTGTCTTTACCCTTTTGCAGTTGCTTTAAATGGTTACTTTCCCTTTTTGATGGAACGATTGATCTTGCAGTAAACATTGTGTCTTGCTGAGTTTGACCTTGTCTAAACGGTTTCTAGTGTTATTCATTTGATTTGTGAATGTCAAATGTTTTATTAAACCAGTTTAACATTTTCACATACATCATCATAGATAATACAATTTTTCGGAATAATAAGCACTAATGATTATGAGAAATGGTTAACTATAATCATTCCTGTAGCTGTGACCAAAGCCAATTTATTTTGTCTATAATGTATATTGTAAATGATCAGTATGTGGGTGAAGGGCCTATTTATCTTTTTTCTTTAACTCGTTTTCTTTCTTGTGGTATTCACTAAACTTTTTTGAGCCAAATTAATTAAAAAAGTAAAAAATCCTCTTTTTTTCTCTCTTTAGCTATTGTTGCAACTTTTTAGAATTAAAAAGTTGCAGTTTTTGCCAAAGGTTACTCAAAAGATTATGGTGTACAAAAAATTGGAGTACATTTATGACAAATTGTGTGACTTTTTGAAAAACCGCAAATGCTGAATCAGGCGAAAAGATCTTTAAACCACCATAATGGCAAACTAAAAAATGAACAAAAAACAAACAAATGAACTCCTCTAAAATAGACTTAACCCCTTAACGTCCAATGACGGATATAGCTGACATTGGATGCCGTGGTGCAGTGACCAATGTTACAGCCAGGGGGCGCTGCGTGTGCACTTCAATATGCACTTGGAGGCATAAATGTGATGAAACAAAGTCCGGCAGGAGTGTAAATGGCCGGTGTGTGTGTTGCAGAGGAAGACACTCTGCGCTGTCAGTCTGAAGTTATGTTGGTGTGCTGGGACCTGTAGTCCCACAAGTAATTGTGTAATGCTAATGGGAGACTGGCAGGGCTAGTTATGAGAGATGGGAGGGTCAAACTAGCCACACACGCCCACACTCCCACCCATGGGAGTGGTTACAGGTAGATAATGTGGCCAGGGTGTGGGTCACATGGTTCCTGTGTATGGATCCATTTGTTCCATGTGCAAGGTCCTGGACAGTCAGTGTTGGAGTCTCCTGGGATTGGAGAAGTCCTGCAAGCACCTGAGACTGTGGACCTAGTAGACGGTCAGTGTTGGATTGTCCTGAAGTGGGCTGGAGTCCCGGAAGCACTGCTGAGGCTATGGACTGAATGCTCGAGGGTGTTGGATTGTCCTGGGACGGGCTGGAGTCCTGCAAGCACCTGGTAAGAGTGTGAGTCCTGGAATGGTCAGAGTGTTGAATTGTCCTCGGATGGACTGTAGTCCTGTAAGAACTTGGTAAGATCATGGACTGATGGCCTGTGTGTTGGAAGTGCCTGTGATTGGACTTCCTGGAAGCGCATGGAAAGGCTGCAACTGCAGGGCCTGGGATGGCTACTGTGTTGGGGAAGCTACAGTTCCTACTGTGGGTCTGGACTATCCGAAGTGCCCTGGTCACAAGGACGGTGATCCCAGTGAGGCAGTTTCCCTGTGAACCAGCACTGGCAGGAGTCAGTGTGTGGAGCTGGAGCTCCTGAGAGGTAACCCCTGGTATGGGAAAAAACCTGTAATATATGGCAGAGACGTATCTGCCATTGGAACAGATAGTCAGGGTTTAATATGTTCCGTTGATGCATGTAATGAGCTGTGCAGTCACCTGGTGACTGGAGAGATAAGACGTGACTACCGAATGTTTTTCTAAAGCCACACGTGTTAAAGTAACAGACTATGTGTAAGCTGGTGACGTATAACCTGGCTTACGGTGCGGATTATGACATTTTAATAAACCGTATGGATTGATTTGTGGAGAAATCGTGCCTGTATCCATTATTCCCGTGCAAAGTGAGTGTTCCCCAAGACCCGAAGTAAGGGAAACGCTACAATGCCTCCCCCCGTTTGTTGCAAGCTCCGGCGATGAGCCCGCACCTTTTCCGGCACATGACAGCTGATCTGATTAGCCTGGAGGTGATCAGCCTGTGGCACTGCTGAGATGCTATGGAAGCCCAGGTTGCTTTGACAGCAGCCTTCAGCTCATCTGCATTGTTGGTGTCTCACATCTTCCTCTTGACAATACCGCATAGATTCTATGGGACCTTGATTTCCAAATGAAATAAAACATTTACTTCCTTATGAAAACAACACCTTGGAAAACAGCAACAGTCCAGATCTTTTTCTCCTTGGCCCCAGTAAGACACTTTTGGCGTTGTCTATTGATCATGAGTGGCTTGACACAAGGAATGCGACACTTGTAGCTAATGTCCTGGATATGTTTTTGTGTGGTGGCCCTTGAAGCAATGACTCCAGCAGCAGTTCACTCCTTGTGAATCTCCCCCAAATTTCTGAATGGCCTTTTCTTAACAATTCTTTCAAGGTTGCAGTTATCTCTGTTGCTTGTGCTCCTTTTTCTACCACACTTTTTCTTTCCACTCTGTGAACAGCCAGCTTCTTTAGCAATGACCTTTTGTGGCTTACCTACTTTGTGGAGTGTGCCAGTGACTGCTTTCTGAACATCTGTCAAGTCAGCAGTCTTCCCCATGATTGTGAAACCTTCTTAATCAGACTAAGGGACCCTTTTAAATGCTTAGGAAGCCTATGCAGGTGTTTTTGTTAATTATTCTAATTTACTGATATAATGACTTTTGGGTTTTCATTGGCTGTAAGCCATAATCATCAACATTAACAGACATAAACACTTGAAATAGATCATTCTGTTTGTAATGACTCTATATAATATATGAGTTTCACTTTTTTTTGTATTAAAGAACTGACATAAGTTAACTTTTTGAGGATATTTTAATTTTGTGAGAAGCACCTGTATGTTATTTTAAGGATAAACAAGAGTTATTTAATCATTCCTTTATCCCTTCATTATATACAACCATTTGTGGATACAGCATGAAAGGGACACCTTTCACGCTTGGAACCATCACCATTGCTTATAAGTTATGTATTGGAATGGAAAGTAATAGAGCTGAAGACTAGTGATGAGCGAACGTGCTCGCCACTACTTGTTACTCGCCTGAGTATCAGTGTACTCGGTATACTCAGCGAGCACTGAGCATTTCCGGGATTATTCGGCGGTAACTGGTGTCTCCACCCAGCATTTTTGGCAGACTTTAGAGACCCAATCACACTGCAGGGATTGTCTGCCAGGCTATGAAACACCGCAGCCATCTTTGTTATGGTCGTGCAGTGATTGGCTTGGCCGCACTGCATCATCCCAAGTAGGAGACGTGGCGCTGCCCTGCTCGCCGCATTCATCTCCGGATTCAGCATGAGTAGGGAGAGCTGCTGCCGAGATAGTGTCAGAATCGTGGTTTTAATAGTTAGTGTAAGTCTGCAACTGTTAATTCTACAACTCCTCAGAAACCAAAAGTCCTTTTTAGGGCTAATTCATGGGTCCTGAGATTGCAGTGCTAGGTAGGCAGGGCACGGAATATCCACATCAGTGCAAGGCCTGCAGGCACTGTATGTGCGTGCATAGCTCCCACTGCATCCCTCCCAAAGCTCCATAACTGTTGGCTTCTGCTGCTCCTTATTTACTATATACCTAGTTGCAGTTTTCATTTTTTTTTCTTTTTTCTAAAAATTCACCACCCCCAAAAAAATATACAGTCTGTTCTGTCAGACTGATGACTGTTTAAAAATCATAGTTTGTCAGGAATACGTAGCACAGTTGTGTGTACTAGCCTTGTGCCACTGTTCTTATTTGTTTTTTAATTAATCCAAAAGCCCCCCAAAAATCAATACAGTCTGTTATGTCAGGCTGAGTGTTAGGTGTCGAGTTCCCGCTGCTGCACAGGGGGAATCTTGAACCATGTCTGCTGTGGTCTCCCATTCTTCTCCAGCCACAGTGGAGCCTGCTCAGCAGAGACGTCCGTCCTAGCGTCTGACTCAGGCAGATACTGTGCGCTTGGTTACTGCTGCCCTTCCAGGTCCAGCCATTGTAACCAGCACTGATCAGCAGCGAGCAGACGCTCCTGGGACTAATTCCTGCTTTTATTCTACTGAGCATGCCCAAGGGACGACATGACCTCTCATTTGAGATCGGAGGTCACATGTTCAGGTCCTGTAGCAGCTCCTATTGGATCACTAGGAGAGCTTCCGCTATAAAAGGTTCACATTGCCGCACGGCCATGGGCTAGTATAAACTTGATAATGTGTGTGTGTGTGTGTGTGTGTGTAGATGAATGACTGTCGATGGATAAAAGCTCCTTAATCATTCCCATTCCTTGTGTTGTTGACTGCTCGCGAATGGTGGAAGCTATCTAGCGCCCATCAGATCTACCTGTATACGTAGCACACGTTACAGTGCCTTTTTGCACTGCCCGTCTGTACGGCACCATGCTCAATCAGTATGCTTTCCTGACAGCCTGTCAGTGTAGGGTGAGAATTCCCATTTGGACTCTGTATCTGACTCGGGGCGTCCTCAGGCGCAGGCTCAAAAGCCACCGAGGGTCAGAGCGGGTCCAATCACCAGTTTAGTGGGGATGATTCATAGGGATCCCACTAGTGTCTTGCAGCTGCACCCTGTGACTGCTAACAGGGCGCAGCGTATTTTGGCGATTCTGTGAAGCAACAGAGTTTGCTTCCATACTTACTGGGTGAAGTCTAACCCACGTGTGAGCAAGTGTCCATCCGCCATTACACAGCGGCAGGTACCATTGCTGCACGGTGGACCCCGGGCTGCGAACGCACCTCATATCTACCTCTTGATTATTTGATGCGTTCTGCTAGCCATAACACTGAGTCCTGGTGTATCTCTTTTTGAAAAACCGCATTTTCACAGGTATACGTAGCATAGTTCTATGTGCTAGCCTTGGTCAAATTTTTTAATGATTACATTCACCAAAAAGCAAAAAACACATTAATACAGTCTGTTAAGTCAGACTGAGTCCTGGTGTATCTGTTTTTGAAAAATCAAATCTCCACAGTAGCATAGTTCTGTGTGGTAGCCTTGTGTCACTCTTTTCTTTTTTAGTTTTAAATTTACCAAAAAACAAAAAAGGCCTCATATATCTGTGTGCTCCAAGTTTGGGCATTTTAGGCCGGTTTTCCACTGTTTTTGCTGTCTGTGACTCTACTTATATACAGCACTATTTTGCATTTAAAAAATACAGGCCACATATTTGGCAGTGTTGTATTTCCGTGACAGGCCTCATATATCTGCGTGCTCCAAGTTTGGGCATTTTAGGTCATTAGTCTAGTTTTTTCCAGTCTGTTACTATACTTACAGCACAATTTTGCATAAAAAAATACAGGCCACATATTTGGCAGTGTGGTATTTCCGTGGCAGGCCTCATATATCTGCGTGCCCCAAGTTTGGGCATTTTAGGCCAGTTTTCCACTGTTTTGGTGTCTGTTACTCTACTTATATACAGAACTATTTTACATTTAAAAAATACAGGCCACATATTTGGCAGTGTTGTATTTCCGTGACAGGCCTCATATATCTGCGTGCTCCAAGTTTGGGCATTTTAGGCCATTAGTCTAGCTTTTTCCTGTCTGTTACTGTTAGGGCTAGCACCGAGTAAATATAGAGGTTTTATTATAATTGATGCGTTCACAGCCCGGGGTCCACCATGCAGGAGAACCTGCTGCTAGCAAACGGCGGAACTATATGGCGATATGAGCTTACCCTGTTACTTCACAGAGTAGCCGAAACTCAAAGCACTGCGCCCTGTTTGACTTCACAGTGGCAAAGGCTAACTACTCAACTGAGAGCAGTCAGTGGTCAAGCATGCACACAAACTCCTCGCCGGAGGTGCCAGCATTCTAGGGGCTTATTTCAGTCGGGTCCCAGAACACAATCTTACATGACCACACTGGCGCAAAGCACCGTGCGGCCATGCGAGCCTTAAATAGTTGCAGCACATACAGGACCTTCCTAGAAGGACCAATGAGAGGCTGCCACAGAGCGTGAGCACCTACAGGACCTTCCTGAAGGACCAATGGCCTTAGCTGCAACATCTGATCATGTGACCCTCGATCTCCACTGAGAGATCTTACTCTGGGCATGCTCAGAACGAGAAAAGCAGGACTTAGTCCCAGAAGCGTCTGCTGGCCGCTGCCCAGCACTGACTTTCATGGCAGAAGTTTTAATTTTTTTTTTTTAATCGTGTGTTTTTTCTTTTCATCTATTTTCTAGTGACATTTTTTCATCTATCATGTGTGTCGTGCATGCCATGGAAAAGAAGCGGCCTGAGTTATGTCATTTGTGTATATTTTATGTATTTATGTTTTGTCTTTGATGCGGTTTCTATATTGTTTACTAATATGATATATCCATATTTTGTCCAGTGATGTAATAAAATTGGCATAGTATGTACTCACTGGACTATGTTCTTTATTAGTATGGTATTTATGTATTGGCGTATGTGTATATGATATGTTTTGTGTTGGATGTTTGTGTCGTATTTATTGACACATGTTGCTCTGTAATAATGTAACCATGCTATTATCCATATGTGTGTCATATATTTAATGCGATAGTGGAGCATGTATGTATTGCTTCCATATTTATATTAATATTAATATTATGCCTTGTATAGTGTAGAACTTACTGTGGTATTTAAATGCACCATTGTATATGCACACCTGGCTGTTTGCCCATTGTCATCATGGCCGCTGATGTGCGTTGGTCGGTGGGCTCGGCTTGCTGTGCTCTCTGGCCCCGCCCACTGTCTGACGCGTTGGTCACATGGGGCCCCATGTGATCTCGTGTCTGTGGATTGGGCGGCGTCTTTGGGTGGGCGCTGTTTGCCTGCCAGCCGGCGCATGTCTCTGGCCTAGGTCTTTTTTATGGATATATATGTAATTACTTTATGTTGTCCGCTCACTAGTGCTTGTATGCACTTAATTACATGTACACCTAGCTGCTTGCCCTATACTAAGATGGCCGCCGGTATGCGCAGCTCGGTGGGCTGCGCCGTACCCTACTCCTTGGCTCCGCCCACTGTCGTAAGCGCGGGTCACATGGGGCTCCATGTGATCTGGTGTCGGCAGTGTGCTGTGGCGCTTCTGGGTGGGTGGTGCTTTGCTTATCGGCCGGCGCATACTTCCGGCCCTGGGCTCTATTTACATGTGCTTGTGCCTCTCTACCCACGCCCCATGAGGAAGGAAGTTTTACTTCCGAAACGTGCATCGGGGAGGGCGGGAGATTGCACGTGCCCCTGCTGTATCATTAGGTATGTGACCTTATATGCCGCCACTGTGTATTATGGTTCTGGCTACTACTTATTGTATTATGTGACTTCTGTGCAGGGTTCTCATGTGTCTTCTCACCACCGCCTTGTATGTGGTATGATCTGTCACTTTTAGCCTTGTGTTCTGTCATCTGATCTGGTGTATTTAATAAATATCTTTGCAATATATTTCGGTATGGTATTGGACTTTATTGCACTGAATAGTGTTTGTGGTGTCTCCTATCTGGATTTCAGTGTGTCTACTAGTCCTAAATTTACTATGGGATATATGTGCTCTAATGATATTGAGTGTGAATATGCTGCAGCCCCATAGTTTTATGTGTGTTTCTGCTTATTTCCATGGCAGAAGCAGGAAAAGCAGCAGCAACTATTTGTACAGAGTCAGAATGAGCGAGACGCTGGGACCGACGTCTCCGCTGAGCAGGCTCCACTGCGGCAGAAGAAGAATGGGAGACCACATCGGAGATGGCCCGAGATTCCCCCTGTGCAGGGGTGGGAACTTGACCCCTAACGATGTCCCGGCAGATGACTCAGAAAACCGGGACATGTATACGGGCTTAAGGAGGGACACATGAAAGGTGTCGGTGATACCAAGGCGTGGAGGAAGAGCTAGACGGTAGACCACAGGATTAACCTGTTCGAGGACCTTGAAGGGACTCAAGTAGCGAGGTGCAAACTTAGTGGACCCAAGACGCAGCCTGATGTTACGATCGGAGAGCCACACTAAGTCGCCAGGAGCAAAGGTCGGGGCAGGGCGCCGATGTGCATTGGTGGAGGACCTCATTCTCTCCTTGGACGCCGGATGGCATCCTGAGTGCGGTCCCAAATGTCTCGTGCCTCCACTGCCCAGTCTGCCACCCTGGCGTTAGCAGAGGACATGGGCATAGGCACAGGAACCCACGGATGTTGGCCGTAATTAAGGAGGAAAGGAATCTGACCGGTGGAGTCGGCTACAGCGTTGTTAAGGGCAAACTCAGCCCACGGTAACAAGGATGCCCAGTCATCCTGTCTGACAGAAACAAAATGTCGTAAATAAGTGACCAGAGACTGATTGGCCCTCTCAACCAACCCATTTGTCTTGGGATGATAAGCCGAGGAGAGATTTAACTCAATACTGAGTAGACGAAAAAGCTCCCTCAAGAATCGAGAAGCAAACTGGGGACCGGTCACTGACAATCTTGTCCGGCATACTGTGTAAGCGAAAGATATGTTTGATGAACAAGGCTGCCAGAGCCCATGCAGAAGGTTGCCGTGGAAGAGGCACCAAATGAACCATTTTGGAAAAATGGTCGGTGATCACCCAGATAATGGTGCAGTTCCGAGACTTGGGTAAGCCCACCACAAAGTCCATCCCGACCATCTCCCAGGGCCTGTCTGCCACCGGCAGAGGGTAAAGCAACCCAGCTGGCCGTTGCTGAAGGGACTTGTTCTTGGCGCAAGAGACACATGTGCGAACATAGTCTGCAACATCATGCGCCATATGCGGCCACCAGTATGTCCTCGCCAGTAACTCAGATGTCCTTTTTGAACCAAAATGGCCACCTACCGTGGACGAGTGTGCCCAAAAGAGAACCTCCGGTCGAAAACTGGATGGTACAAAAGTCTTGCCCGGAGGCACAGACTCTAGCAAAACCGGGGCCACAGTTCTCAGGCTCTCAGTGAGGACAATAAGCCGAGGCTCCTCCTCCTCCTCCACAGATGACACAATGGAGCGAGAGAGAGCATCGGCACAAATGTTCTTCTCCCCAGAAAGAAAATGGAGGGTGAAATGAAACTGGGAGAAGAACAAGGACCATCTGGCCTGGCGAGAATTTAACCGCTGGGCTGTCTGTAGGTACACCAAATTTTTATGATCTGTAAAGACTTGGAAGGGAAAACAAACTCCCTCCAAGAGATGTCTCCACTCCGAGAAAGCTAACTTCATGGCTAGCAACTCCCTGTCACCGATGGAATAATTCTTCTCTGCTGGTGAGAAGGTCTTAGAAAAGAAGAAGCAAGGATGCTTCCGACCTTGAGCATCCTTTTGGAAGAGGACTGCTCCAGCACCAACAGATGAGGCATCCACCTCCATGATAAAAGGCTTATCTACATCGGGGCGATGTAGGATGGGAGCACTAGCGAAGTGTGACTTTTTGGAGTTAAAGGCCTTGGAGACCTCCTCAGACCACAATTTGGGATTTGCTCCCTTCTTGGTGAGGGCAACCAAGGGAGCTACCAAAGTTGAGAAGTGCGGAATGAACTGGCGATAATAATGAATGAACCCCATAAAGCGCTGCACCGCTTTAAGAGAATGGGGTTCCTGCCAGTCCATCACAGCCTGTAGTTTGGCAGGATCCATAGCCAATCCCTGGGCGGAGATGATATAGCCTAGGAAAAGTAAGGACTCCTGCTCGAACATACACTTCTCCAACTTGGCATAGAGGGAGTTTGCCCGTAGGAGGTCGAAGACTTTGCAAACATCTCTCTGGTGGGAGTCAATATCTGGAGAGTAGATGAGAATATCATCCAGATAGACTACGACCGAGGTGGAGAGCATATCCCGGAAGATGTCATTCACAAAGTCTTGGAAAACAGCTGGGGCATTACAGAGCCCGAAGGGCATCACCAGATATTCATAATGCCCATCCCTGGTGTTAAAAGCCGTCTTCCATTCATCCCCCTCATGGATGCGAATCAGGTTGTAAGCACCCCGCAGATCTAATTTAGTAAATACCCTTGCTCCCTGAAGCCTATCGAAGAGCTCAGATATCAAGGGCAAAGGATACTTATTCTTAATGGTGATGGTGTTAAGACCCCTGTAATCTATGCATGGACGCAGTTCCCCAATCTTCTTCTGCACAAAGAAGAACCCAGCCCCAGCAGGTGACACTGACTTCCTGATGAACCCTCTTGCCAGATTTTCTTGAATGTACTGAGACATTGCCTCCCTCTCCGGGAGAGATAACGGATAGACTCGACCCCGGGGAGGCTCAGCACCAGGCAAGAGGTCAATATGACAGTCATAGGGGCGTTGGGGCGGAAGGGTCTCCGACGCCTTTTTGGAGAACATGTCCGCATAAGACCAATATTGCTTGGGGAGAGAGGATAGATCTGCGGGTACCTCTGTAGTAGCAACCTGAATGCACTCCCTCTGACACCTACCCCCACAAGTTTCACCCCATCCCAAAATTCTGCCTGAGGACCACTCGATATGAGGAGAGTGGTACAGTAGCCAAGGTATCCCCAACAGGACCTCATCAATTCCCTCAGGAATGACAAGCAGAGATATAATCTCCTGATGGGATGGCGACATGGACAGAGTAAAAGGGATGGTCTGGTGTGTTATCTGAGAGGGCAGTGTCGACCCATTCACCACTCGTACCGTTACTGGTTGATCAAGCATAACCAGGGGTATTGTGTGACGTTGGGTGAAGGCAGAAGACATAAAATTGCCCTCCGCCCCAGAATCCAAGCAGAGCTCTACCGAGTGGGAGGATGAGCCTATAATAATTGTCCCCTTAAAGGACAATTTGGAGGCAAACGTCGCCGTGTCTAGTGTACCTCCACCTACTACCACTAGACGCTGACGTTTCCTCGACCGCTGGGGACATCTGGTGGCAAGATGTCCTGACTGCTGGCAAACATGACAGGCCTTGAGTGCACAAGCGGTCCAGGACTTAGATCCTGCTCGTGACACTTCCATGGTCTCATGTGACTCAGGAACCAGGGCCGGAGATTCCAGAGGTTTGGTGAAGGTGGGAGCCAGCCGAAACTTTTGCCTACACTGGGCTCGTTCTAACCTCCACTCGTTAAAAAGGAGGTCAATGCGAGTAGAGACAGTTATTAACTCCTCCAGTGTGGCAGGAATCTCCCTAGTGGCCAGGGCGTCCTTTACGTGATCAGCCAACCCCCTCCAAAATATGGGGATAAGGGCTTTATCCGACCACTCCAGCTCAGAAGCTAAAGTACGGAAGTGTACGGCAAAATGGCTGACCAAGAACACACCCTGAGTTAATGCCAGCAGTTGGAGCGCCGTGTCATGGGTGACTCGAGGTCCCAAAAAGACTTGTTTCAGAGTGCTCAGCAAAAGCGGAGCACTCTGCACCACATGATCGCCACGTGCCCACAGCGGCGTAGCCCATTCCAACGCCCTGTCTGACAAGAGAGACACAATAAATCCCACCTTAGCCCGCTCTGTGGGAAAACGTGCAGCCAGGAGCTCGAGGTAAATAGAGCACTGACTCACGAATCCCCTACAAGATTTGCTATCTCCAGAAAATTTTTCTGGCAGCAGGAGGCGAGATAATGTCGGAACAGGGGTGGCAGTGGACAAGGTTGCTGCAGCCACGCTAGCAGCCTGTACAGCTACTGTGGTAACATCCACAGCTGAGGTTGAGCTCTCGAGAGACGCCAACCTACCCTCCAGCTGCTGGATATACCGCAAGGACTGCTGAATGTCCGCCATTTACTAGCCAGACCCTGGCGCTAGTATTATGTTAGGGCTAGCGGAACGCACCAAGTAAATATAGAGGTTTTATTATAATTGATGCGTTCGCAGCCTGGGGTCCACCGTGCAGGAAAACCTGCTGCTAGCAAACGGCGGAACTATATGGCAGTATGAGCTAATGCTGTTACTTCACAGAGTAGCCGAAACTCAAAGCACTGCGCCCTGTTTGACTTCACAGTGGCACAGGCTAACTACTCAACTGAGAACAGTCAGTGGTCATGCATGCACACAAACTCCTCGCCGGAGGTGCCAGCATTCTAGGGGCTTATTTCAGCCGGGTCCCTGAATACATTCATACAAAATCTCCTCGCCGGAGGTGCCAGCATTCTAGGGGCTTATTTCAGCTGGGTCCCTAAACACAAACTCACATGACCACATTTGCACAAAGCACATAACATAGAACAATACTAGCGCATGGCCGTGCGGCCATGCGAGCTTTAAATAGTTGCAGCACGTACAGGACCTTCCTAGAAGGACCAATGAGAGGCTGCCACAGAGTGTGAGCACCAACAGGACCTTCCTGAAGGACCAATGGCATTAGCTGCAACATCTGATCATGTGACCCTTGATCTCCACTGAGAGATCTTACTCTGGGCATGCTCAGAACGAGAAAAGCAGGACTTAGTCCCAGAAGTGTCTGCTCGCCGCTGCCCAGCACTGACTTCCATGGCAGAAGCAGGAAAAGCAGCAGTAACTATTTGTACAGAGTCAGACTGAGCAAAACGCTGGGATCAACGTCTCCGCTGAGAAAGCTCCACTGTGGCAGAAGAAGAATGGGAGACCGCAGTGGAGATGGCCCGAGATTCCCCCTGTGCAGAGGCGGGAACTCGACCCCTAACAGTTACTTTACTTATATACAGTACTATTTTGCATAAAAAAAGACACGCCACATATTTGGCAGTGTTGTATTTCCGTGACAGGCCTCATATATCCGCGTGCTCCAAGTTTGGGCATTTTAGGCCGGTTTTCACTGTTTTGGTGCCTGTTACTCTACTGATATACAGCACTATTTTGCATTTAAACAATACAGGCCACATATTTAGCAGTGTTGTATTTCCGTGACAGGCCTCATATATCTACGTGCTCCAAGTTTGGGCATTTTAGGTTTTTAGTCCAGTTTTTTCCAGCATATTATTCTACTTATATACAGCTTATACAGCTCTATTTTGCATTAAAAATACAGGCCACATATTTGGCAGTGTTGTATTTCCGTGACAGGCCTCATATATCCGCGTTCTCCAAGTTTGGGCATTTTAGGCTGGTTTTCCACTATTTTCGTGTCTGTTACTCTATATACAGCATTATTGTGCACTTAAAAAAATTCTACAACCCCCCCAAAAAATTTAAGACAGTCTGTTATGTCAGACTGAGGGCTGAGGCCTGTTGTATCTGTGGTTGAAAAATCGTAGTTTGACAGGAATAAGTTTCATAGTTCTGTCTGCTAGCCTTGTTCTTTTTTTTATTTAATTATACAAAACAGTACAAAAAAAGTTAATACAGTCTGTTATGTCAGGCTGAGTTCTGTTGTATCTGGTTTAGAAAAATCATATTTAAGCAGGCATACGTAGCATATTTCTGTGTGCTAGCCTTGTGACACTCTTTTTTGGGGGGTTTTAAATTCACCAAAAAGCCCCCAAAAATGTAATATAGTCTGTTATGTCAGGCTGAGGCCTGGTGTTTGTGTTTGAAAAATTGTAGCTTTGCAGGCATACTGATCAGATATCATTTAGCTCCAAATAAATGCATTTGTGTTGAGCTTTTGAAATAGTGCATTAGTCCATTTAAAATGTGCAAGGCAAGGTGCAAGGGACGGGGAAGTGGATGTGCTGCTGATGGTGCATGCAGAGGACGTGGCCATGGCCAAGCTGAAAGTGGGTCACAACAAAGACCCACATCTTCTTGCTCAACCTTCCTGTCCCTGTTTGTAGGGGACAGCAGCACACCACTATTGAAGCCAGAGCAATGTGAAACAGTTGTTGTTTGGATAGCGGATAATGCTTCCAGTCACTACTAGTGTTGAGCGATACCTTCCGATATCGGAAAGTATCGGTATCGGAAAGTATCGTCCGATACCGGCAAAATATCGGATCTCGCCGATACCGATACCCGATACCAATGCAAGTCAATGGGACGAAAATATCGGAATTAAAATAAACCCTTTCTTTCCTTGTAGGTTCATTCTACATGAAGGAAAACAACTAAGAATAATGTAGGATGTATTGGGGGAGGTGGCGGAGACATTAGAGGCATAGAGGTTTAGCCCAATCAAATAGAATAGCAGGAATTTAAAAATTTTTTTAAGACGTTCGGAGTTACAAAGATATTGACTATGTTAAGATTTTTTTTATTTTGTCAGATATTGATGTTTCACTACTTCCACGCCCTTCACCCTCTTTTTTACTTCTCCCACACTTTCTTCTTCATCATCATCATCAGCATCTTTGACATCAAGTTCTTCTTCACCTTATTCATCTTCTTCTTCATCTTCTACCTATATTTTTTTTTTGTTACATTGTTCATATTCTTTTTATTTAACTATTATTCTTCTTCATATTCAAGTTCTTCATCATATTCTTACTTGTGACAGGCATTCCTGTAGTTGTTATCTATAAAAGTTTGAAGATTACACCTTCCGTTCTGCCTGTCACAAAAGAGTTAGATTTGTCCGCGTTCAGTTTGGCCTGCAGCATCAGGCTTTATCCAGGGGCACCACGAGGAGGATCGGACTCACCCCCATACACTGCTTAGTCTTCTTCTGCTTATAATTTAGATAATATCTTTTGCTCTGATATTTAGTGTTATGCTTAATGTTCTTCTGCTCTTTGTTCTGCAGCCTCTTGTTCTTCTGCTTCTCGGTCTCCCATGTCGTCGTCGTCTCCAGGGTCATCGTCATCTCAGTGGTTGTCGTCTCTGGTGTCGTCGTCATCTTAGGGGTGGTCTTCCGGGTCATCGTCTTTAGGGCCTTGAACTTGGAAATGTAGCAGAAGGTACAAGAAGGCTGAGAAAATGCTGATGGAACTGGAACTCGGATGGCTACCCGAAGGTCCAAGAGCCAATGGAACTACCGAGGACCAGCTGACGTTACTGGAACCCGGTTACTAAGCAGGAGGTACCCGTGCCTGAAAGCACTACCAAGGACCACCTGACGTTGGTGGAACTCGGATACCCAGAGGGAGGCACCTAAGCCAAAGGCTCTGCCCGGAAGCAGCTGACGGTACTGGAACCAGGATGGGGACCTATTCAAGCTTGTCTTCTTAGAGCCCCAACTAGTGGGGTTGGAGCAAAGGGTCAGCAGGGGGAGCAGAGTGTAGGCCGAAGCCTGCACTGGAGGCATTTGGAGGTCTGTTGTGTCTGCGTGGCATTTGCAGGACACGATGCCAGCTACACAGCAGGGGAACAGCTGGCGTTGCTGAACCCCACTGACACATTGGCGGGTGTTTTTCTCTGTGCAGCTAGCACTTCCGGGCGCCAACTGGTGGTGTTAGAGCCCAGGGTCAGCAGGAGGAGAGGGAGCAGAGTGTAGGCCAAAGCCTGCACTGGCGGCAGCTTTGTGTCTGCGTGGCGTTTGCAGGACACGATGCCGGCTACACAGCAGGGGAACAGCTGGCGTTGCTGAACCCCACTGACACATTGGCTTGTGTTTTTCTCTGTGCAGCCAGCACTTCCGGGCACCAACTGACGGTGTTAGAGCCCAGGGACAGCAGGAGAAGAGGGAGCAGAGTGTAGGCTGAAGCCTGCACTGGTGGCAGCTTTGTGTCTGCGTGGCGTTTGCAGTACACAATGCCGGCTACACAGGAGGGGAACAGCTGGCGTTACTGAACCCCACTGACACATTGGCTTGTGTTTTTCTCTGTGCAGCCAGCACTTCCGGGCACCAACTGACGGTGTTAGAGCCCAGGGACAGCAGGAGGAGAGGGAGCAGAATGTAGGCCGAAGCCTAATTGAACCAATTTTAAAGGTAACCTTTAACCCCCCCTCAGGTGTTACAAACTAGAAGAGCCACACCTTGTGCAGCTGTAATGCTGCACAAGTCAAAGGTTGCTCTTTAAGTTTTGAATCTTGCAGACGCTGAATGAAGCACGTATAACATTTAGCCCCTTATACAGTCAAACTGTCTTGGAGGCTTGACTTTCCTTCATAATGAGACGCAGCACAGCTTTCAAAAATCCCACCTTGGTGCTGGGCGCAGCCTCCTGAGCGTCGTTATTAGCTGTACAGGAGTCTGTACTGTCATGTTATCCCTTGGCCATGCGCTGTTAGCGCTGCCCGTCTTCTGACATCATTTCATGTCAGCCGGTGCGGTTCGCGTTGACCATGAATCCCAGCCCTGCAGTGTCTTTTCCTTAATTCACACTGTGGGGCTGGGATTCATGGCCTTGCGCAGTAAATATGTTCGCCTCTCAAGGAGATGAGTGACAGGCGAAGATATGCACTGCTCATGCCCGTCAATCACAGCCTCGCAGTCAAAATAAATAAGACAACGAGGGGCGTTGTGTCGGGCAGGGTGGCCGCAGAGGCGCAGCCAGCCAAACAATGATGTCAGAAGATGGGCAGCGCTACCAAGGGGGTTGCAGCGTGTCATTACAAAGGAAAGTCACACCTCAGGGATGGTTTAATGGTCTCAGGAGACACATTTTAGACGTGTTGCGTTCGGCGTGTGCAAGGAGAGTAACTTAATGAGCCACCTTGTACAAATGCAGCATTACTGCAGTACAAGGTGGCTGTTATACATGCCAATGCCTGGGGGGGGGACAGGTTCCCTTCAATTTCAGTTCTTGTGTCTGCGTGGCGTTTGCAGGACACGATGCCGGCTACACAGCAGGGGAACAGCTGGCGTTACTGAACCCCACTGGGTGGGGCTGGGATTCATGGCCTTGCGCAGTAAATATGTTCGCCTCTCAAGGAGATGAGTGACAGGCAAAGATATGCACTGCTCATGCCCGTCAATCACAGCCTCGCAGTCAAAATAAATAAGACAACGAGGGGCGTTGTGTCGGGCAGGGCGGCCGCAGAGGCGCAGCCAGCCAAACAATGATGTCTGAAGACGGGCAGCGCTACCAAGGGGGCTGCTGCGTGTCATTACAAAGGAAAGTCACACCTCAGGGACGGTTTAATGGTCACAGAGGACACATTTTATACGTGTTGAGTTCGACATGTGCAAGGACAATAACTGAATGAGCCACCTTGTACAAATGCAGCATTACTGCTGTACAAGGTGGCTGTTATACATACAAACACCTGGGGGGGACAGGTTCCCTTCAATTTCAGTTCTTGTGTCTGCGTGGCGTTTGCAGGACACGTTGCCGGCTACACAGCAGGGGAGCAGCTGGCGTTGCTGAACCCCACTGACACATTGGCTGGTGTTTTTCTCTGTGCAGCTAGCACTTCCGGGCGCCAACTGGCGGTGTTAAAGCCCAGGGTCAGCAGGAGGAGCAGAGTGTAGGCCGAAGCCTGCACTGGAGTCAGTTTTAGGTCTGTTGTGTCTGCGTGGCGTTTGCAGGACACGCTGCCGGCTACACAGCAGGGGAACAGCTGGCGTTGCTGAACCCCACTGACACATTGGCTGGTGTTTTTCTCTGTGCAGCTAGCACTTCCGGGCGCCAACTGGCGGTGTTAGAGCCCAGGGTCAGCAGGAGGAGCAGAGGAAGCAGAGTGTAGGCCGAAGCCTAAACTGGAGGCAGTTTTAGGTCTGTCGTGTCTGCGTGGCGTTTGCAGGACACGATGCCGGCTACACAGCAGGGGAACAGCTGGCGTTGCTGAACCCCACTGACACATTGGCTGGTGTTTTTCTCTGTGCAGCTAGCACTTCTGGGCGCCAACTGGCGGTGTTAGAGCCCAGGGTCAGCAGGAGGAGCAGAGAGAGCAGAGTGTAGGCCGAAGCCTGCACTGGAGGCAGTTTTAGGTCTGTTGTGTCTGCTTGGCATTTGCAGGACACGATGCCGGCTACACAGCAGGGGAACAGCTGGCATTGCTGAACCCCACTGACACATTGGCTGGTGTTTTTCTCTGTGCAGATAGCACTTCCAGGCGCCAACTGGCGGTGTTAGAGCCCAGGGTCAGCAGGAGGAGCAGAGGGAGCAGAGTGTAGGCCGAAGCCTGCACTGGAGGCAGTTTTAGGTCTGTTGTGTCTGCGTGGCGTTTGCAGGACACGATGCCGGCTGCACAGCAGGGGAACAGCTGGCGTTGCTGAACCCCACTGACACATTGGCTGGTGTTTTTCTCTGTGCAGATAGCACTTCCGGGCGCAAACTAGTGGTGTTAGAGCCCGGGGTCAGCAGGAGGAGCAGAGTGTAGGCCGAAGCCTGCACTGGAGCAAGTTGAAAGGGAACCTTTAACCCCCACCCCAGGCGTTTGTTGCTGAAAGAGCCATCTTGTACAGCACTAATGATGCAAAAGGAAAAGGTGGCTCTTTTAATTATGCTCCTTTCAAAGGCTGAACTACACACTTATGAAATGTGTACCCTCACACCGTTAAACCGTCCCGGAGGTGGGACTTTACTTTGTAATGTGACGCAGCACAGCCGTCATTCCTACCCCCTTGGCGCCGTGCGCCGCCTCCTCAGCGTTGTTTGATTCTGTCCCGGAGCCTGTGCTGTTATGTTATCCCTTGGCCAGGCACACTTAGCGCTGCCCATCTTCTAACATCATTTGGTGTCAGGCTGGCTGCGCCTGTGCGGCCGCGCTGGCCTAGATCCTGCCTCGCAGTGTCATCTAATGTAATCCCACCATGGGCCTGGGATCCATGGCCATGCGCAGTGCATATCCTCGCCTCTCACTCCCCTCCCTCCGGCTTCTTCAGACTGTGCGGTGTCACGGCCGTGGCATGCTATTAGGGATCAGCTGACGGCGCACAGTCTGAAGAAGGCGGAGGGAGATGAGTGACAGCCTGAGGTGAAGATATGCACTGCGCATGCCCATGGATCCCAGGCCCGCAGTGTGATTAAATCAGAAGACACTCCGAGGTGGGATCTCGGCCAGCGCGGCTGCACAGGCGCAGCCAGCTTGACACCAAATGATGTCAGAAGATGGGCAGCGCTAAGTGTGCCTGGCCAAGGGATAACATAACAGCACAGGCTCCAGGACAGAATCAAACAACGCTGAGGAGGCGGCGCATGGCGCCAAGGGGGTAGGAATGATGGCTGTGCTGCGTCACGTTACAAAGGAAAGTCCCACCTCCGGGACGGTTTAACGGTGTGAGGGGACACATTTCATAAGTGTGTAGTTCAGCCTTTGAAAGGAGCATAATTAAAAGAGCCACATTTTCCTTCTGCAGCATTACTGCTGCACAAGGTGGCTCTTTCAGTAACAAACGCATGGGGGGGTGGGGTGGGCAGGTTACCTTAAGATTTAGTTGTGCCAGCTGTTGTGATTTTGCTTTTTGCTCCCTCTAGTGGTCATTAGTGATTTGACTCTGGAGCTTCTATCTTTTCCTATATCCTCACCTGGGCCGTTAGTTCAGGGGCGTTGCTATATTAGCTCCCTGGACCTTCAGTTCAATGCCTGGCATCGTTGAAATCAGAGCTAATCTGTTGTGCTCTTGTCCTCTGATCCTGGTTCCTGTTTTTCAAGCTAAGTCTGCTTCTTTGCTTTTTGCTTTTGTTTTGTTTGGTATTTTTGTCCAGCTTGTTCCTATCTGTATCCTGACCTTTGCTGGAAGCTCTAGGGGGCTGGTGTTTTCCCCCCGGACCGTTAGACGGTTCGGGGGTTCTTGAATCTCCAGCGTGGATTTTTATAGGGTTTTTGTTGACCAGATAAGTTATCTTGCTATATTCTGCTATTAGTAAGCTGGCCTCTCTTTGCTGAACCTGGTTCATTTCTGTGTTTGTCATTTCCTCTTACCTCACCGTTATTATTTGTGGGGGGCTTGTATCTTGCTTTGGGGTCCCTTTCTCTGGAGGCAAGAGAGGTCTTTGTTTTCTTCTCCTAGGGGTAGTTAGATTCTCCGGCTGGCGCGAGTCATCTAGCGATCACCGTAGGCATGATCCCCGGCTACTTCTAGTGTTGGCGTTAGGAGTAGCTATTTGGTCAACCCAGTTACCACAGCCCTATGAGCTGGATTTTTGTATCTTGCAGACTTACACGTTCCTCTGAGACCCTGTCCACTGGGGTCATAACAGTATGCCAGGCCAGTATTAAATGTTTAATGCATTGCAGAAGTGGGATTATAAGAAAGAAAATTTAGAGTTTTTTTTTTCCCTCTCTCATTTTTTTTTTTTTTCTTTTCCCCTTTACCTCAGAGTGGCTTAAGCTTGCTGCAGACATGAATGTCCAGACCTTGATTACAAGTGTGGACCAGCTTGCCGCTCGTGTGCAGGGTATACAAGACTATGTTACCAGAAATCCTAGGTCTGAACCCAAGATTCCGATTCCTGAACTGTTTTCAGGAGACCGATTTAAGTTTAGGAATTTCAGGAATAATTGTAAATTATTTTTGTCCCTGAAACCTTGTTCGTCTGGAGACTCTGCTCAACAAGTAAAAATTGTTATTTCATTCTTACGGGGTGACCCTCAGGATTGGGCTTTTTCGTTGGCGCCAGGAGATCCAGCATTGGCTGATATTGATGCGTTTTTTCTGGCGCTCGGTTTACTTTATGAGGAACCCAATCTTGAGATTCAGGCAGAGAAAGCCTTGCTGGCTATGTCTCAGGGCCAGGACGAGGCTGAGGTGTATTGCCAAAAATTTCGGAAATGGTCCGTGCTGACACATTGGAACGAGTGTGCACTGGCTGCTAATTTTAGAAATGGCCTTTCTGAGGCCATTAAGAATGTTATGGTGGGTTTTCCCATTCCCACAGGTCTGAATGATACCATGTCCCTGGCTATTCAAATTGACCGGCGGTTGCGGGAGCGCAAAACCGCAAATTCCCTCATGTTGTTGTCTGAACAGACACCTGATGTGATGCAATGTGATAGAAAAACCGCAAATTCCCTCATGGTGTTGTCTGAACGGACACCTGATTTGATGCAATGTGATAGAATCCTGACTAGAAATGAGAGGAAAATTCATAGACGCCGGAATGGCTTGTGCTACTACTGTGGTGATTCTACACATGTTATCTCAGCATGCTCTAAACGTATATCTAAGGTTGTTAGTCCTGTCACCGTTGGTAATTTGCATCCTAAGTTTATTCTGTCTGTAACTTTGATTTGCTCACTGTCATCTTATCCTGTCATGGCGTTTGTAGATTCAGGTGCTGCCCTGAGTCTTATGGATCTCTCATTTGCTAAGCGCTGTGGTTTTATTCTTGAACCATTAGAAAATCCTATCCCTCTTAGGGGTATTGATGCTACGCCATTGGCAGAAAATAAGCCGCAGTATTGGACACAGGTTACCATGTGCATGACTCCTGAACACCGCGAGGTGATACGTTTTCTCGTTCTACATAAAATGCATGATTTGGTTGTTTTGGGGCTGCCATGGTTACAGACCCATAATCCAGTCCTTGACTGGAAGGCTATGTCAGTGTCTAGTTGGGGCTGTCGTGGTATTCATGAGGATTCCCTGCCTGTGTCTATTGCTTCTTCTACGCCTTCGGAAGTTCCGGAGTACTTGTCTGATTATCAGGATGTCTTTAGCGAGTCCAGGTCCAGTGCATTGCCTCCTCATAGGGAATGTGACTGTGCAATAGATTTGATTCCAGGCAGTAAATTTCCTAAGGGAAGACTGTTTAATCTGTCGATACCTGAACATACCGCTATGCGTTCATATATCAAGGAGTCTCTGGAGAAGGGACACATCCGTCCGTCTTCTTCCCCTCTTGGTGCGGGATTCTTTTTTGTGGCTAAGAAGGACGGATCTTTGAGGCCTTGTATTGACTATCGGCTTTTAAATAAGATCACTGTCAAATTTCAGTATCCTTTGCCGCTGTTGTCTGACTTGTTTGCCCGGATTAAAGGTGCCAAGTGGTTTACCAAGATAGACCTTCGTGGTGCGTACAACCTTGTGCGCATTAAGCAAGGGGATGAATAGAAAACCGCATTCAATACGCCCGAAGGTCATTTTGAGTACTTGGTGATGCCTTTTGGGCTCTCTAATGCCCCTTCAGTTTTTCAGTCCTTTATGCATGACATTTTCCGGAACTATCTGGATAAATTTCTGATCGTTTATCTGGATGATATTCTGTTTTTTTCTGATAATTGGGACTCGCATGTGGAGCAGGTCAGGATGGTCTTTAAAATTTTGCGTGAAAATTCTTTGTTTGTCAAGGGCTCAAAGTGTCTTTTTGGTGTACAGAAGGTTCCCTTTTTGGGGTTCATTTTTTCACCTTCTGCTGTGGAGATGGACCCAGTCAAGGTCCGAGCTATTCTTGATTGGACTCAGCCCTCGTCAGTTAAGAGTCTTCAGAAGTTCTTGGGTTTCGCTAACTTCTACCGTCGTTTTATCGCTAACTTTTCTAGCATTGTGAAACCTTTGACGGATATGACCAAGAAGGGCTCCGATGTGGTTAATTGGGCTCCTGCTGCCGTGGAGGCTTTCCAGGAGTTGAAACGTCGGTTTACTTCGGCGCCTGTTTTGTGCCAGCCTGATGTCTCGCTTCCCTTTCAAGTTGAGGTGGATGCTTCAGAGATTGGAGCAGGGGCCGTTTTGTCGCAGAGAGGCCCTGGTTGCTCTGTTATGAGACCTTGCGCCTTTTTCTCTAGGAAGTTTTCGCCTGCGGAGCGAAATTATGATGTGGGCAATCGGGAGTTGTTGGCCATGAAATGGGCATTTGAGGAGTGGCGTCATTGGCTCGAGGGTGCTAAGCATCGTGTGGTGGTCTTGACTGATCACAAAAATCTGATGTATCTCGAGTCTGCTAAACGCCTGAATCCTAGACAGGCCCGCTGGTCATTGTTTTTCTCCCGTTTTGACTTTGTTGTCTCGTATTTACCAGGTTCAAAGAATGTGAAGGCCGATGCTCTTTCCAGGAGCTTTGTGCCTGATGCTCCTGGAGTCGCTGAACCTGTTGGTATTCTTAAGGATGGTATTATCTTGTCAGCTATTTCTCCTGATCTGCGACGTGTGTTGCAGAGATTTCAGGCTGATAGGCCTGATTCTTGTCCACCTGACAGACTGTTTGTGCCTGATAAGTGGACCAGCAGAGTCATTTCCGAGGTTCATTCCTCGGTGTTGGCAGGTCACCCAGGAATTTTTGGCACCAGAGATCTGGTGGCCAGATCCTTTTGGTGGCCTTCCTTGTCTAGGGATGTGCGGTCATTTGTACAGTCCTGTGGGACTTGTGCTCGAGCTAAGCCTTGCTGTTCTCGTGCCAGCGGGTTGCTCTTGCCCTTGCCTGTCCCTAAGAGACCTTGGACACATATCTCCATGGATTTCATTTCTGATCTTCCGGTGTCTCAGGGCATGTCTGTTATCTGGGTGATATGTGATCGCTTCTCCAAGATGGTCCATTTGGTTCCTTTGCCTAAACTGCCTTCCTCTTCCGATCTGGTTCCTGTATTTTTCCAGAACGTGGTTCGTTTGCACGGCATCCCTGAAAATATTGTGTCAGACAGAGGATCCCAGTTCGTTTCCAGATTCTGGCGATCCTTTTGTAGTAGGATGGGCATTGACTTGTCGTTTTCGTCTGCTTTCCATCCTCAGACTAATGGACAGACGGAGCGAACTAATCAGACTTTGGAGGCTTATTTGAGGTGTTTTGTCTCTGCTGATCAGGACGATTGGGTGACCTTCTTGCCGTTAGCTGAGTTTGCCCTTAATAATCGGGCTAGTTCCGCCACCTTGGTTTCGCCGTTTTTCTGCAACTCTGGTTTCCACCCTCGTTTTTGTTCGGGTCATGTGGAACCTTCTGACTGTCCTGGGGTGGATTCTGTGGTGGATAGGTTGCAGCGGATCTGGAATCTTGTGGTGGACAACTTGAAGTTGTCACAGGAGAAGGCTCAGCGCTTTGCCAACCACCGCCGCGGTGTGGGTCCCCGACTACGTGTTGGGGATTTGGTGTGGCTTTCTTCCCGCTTTGTTCCTATGAAGGTTTCCTCTCCCAAATTTAAACCTTGTTTTATTGGTCCTTACAAGATATTGGAAATTCTTAATCCTGTATCCTTTCGCCTGGATCTACCTGTGTCGTTTGCTATCCACAACGTGTTTCATAGGTCCTTGTTGCGGCGGTACGTTGTGCCTGTGGTTCCTTCTGCTGAGCCTCCTGCTCCGGTGTTGGTTGAGGGCGAGTTGGAGTACGTGGTGGAGAAGATCTTGGATTCTCGTCTCTCCAGGCGGAGGCTTCAGTACCTGGTCAAGTGGAAGGGCTATGGTCAGGAAGATAATTCCTGGGTGGTCGCCTCTGATGTTCATGCGGCCGATTTAGTTCATGCCTTTCATGCCGCTCATCCTGATCGCCCTGGTGGTCGTGGTGAGGGTTCGGTGACCCCTCACTAAGGGGGGGGTACTGTTGTGATTTTGCTTTTTGCTCCCTCTAGTGGTCATTAGTGATTTGACTCTGGAGCTTCTATCTTTTCCTATATCCTCACCTGGGCCGTTAGTTCAGGGGCGTTGCTATATTAGCTCCCTGGACCTTCAGTTCAATGCCTGGCATCGTTGAAATCAGAGCTAATCTGTTGTGCTCTTGTCCTCTGATCCTGGTTCCTGTTTTTCAAGCTAAGTCTGCTTCTTTGCTTTTGTTTTGTTTGGTATTTTTGTCCAGCTTGTTCCTATCTGTATCCTGACCTTTGCTGGAAGCTCTAGGGGGCTGGTGTTCTCCCCCCGGACCGTTAGACGGTTCGGGGGTTCTTGAATCTCCAGCGTGGATTTTTATAGGGTTTTTGTTGACCAGATAAGTTATCTTGCTATATTCTGCTATTAGTAAGCTGGCCTCTCTTTGCTGAACCTGGTTCATTTCTGTGTTTGTCATTTCCTCTTACCTCACCGTTATTATTTGTGGGGGGCTTGTATCTTGCTTTGGGGTCCCTTTCTCTGGAGGCAAGAGAGGTCTTTGTTTTCTTCTCCTAGGGGTAGTTAGATTCTCCGGCTGGCGCGAGTCATCTAGCGATCACCGTAGGCATGATCCCCGGCTACTTCTAGTGTTGGCGTTAGGAGTAGCTATTTGGTCAACCCAGTTACCACAGCCCTATGAGCTGGATTTTTGTATCTTGCAGACTTACACGTTCCTCTGAGACCCTGTCCACTGGGGTCATAACAGCCAGCGTGGCGGTCGCATGACACGTTGCCGGATACACAGCAGGGGAGAAGCTGACGTTACTGAACCCCACTAACACATTGGCGAGGTGTTTGGCTCTGTGCAAACAGCACTTCCGGGCAGCAACCAGCAGTGTTGGAGACCAGGGACAGCAGGAGGATCAGATAGGAGGTATTGCAGCACACACACAGCAGGGGAGCAGCTGACGTTAATGAACCCCAATAACATGGCAGCAAGTATTAACTGTGCATCCAGCACTTCCAGGCACCAACTAGCGGTGTTGGAGCCCAGGGACAGCAGGAGGATCAGATAGGCGGTATTGCAGCACACACAGCAGGGGAGCAGCTGACGTTACTGAACCCCAATAACAGAGGAGCGACTGTTGACTGTGCGGACAGCACTTCCAGGCACCAACTAGTGGTGTTAGAGCCCAGGGACAGCAGGAGGATCAGATAGGCGGTATTGCAGCACAAACAGCAGGGGAGCAGCTGACGTTACTGAACCCCAATAACAGAGGAGCGACTGTTGACTGTGCGGACAGCACTTCCAGGCACCAACTAGCGGTGTTAGAGCCCAGGGACAGCAGGAGGATCAGATAGGAGGTATTGCAGCACACACAGCAGGGGAGCAGCTGACGTTACTGAACCCCAATAACAGAGGAGTGACTGTTGACTGTGCGGACAGCACTTCCAGGCACCAACTAGCGGTGTTAGAGCCCAGGGACAGCAGGAGGATCAGATAGGCGGTATTGCAGCACACACACAGCAGGGGAGCAGCTGACGTTACTGAACCCCAATAACATGGCAGCAAGTGTTAACTGTGCATCCAGCACTTCCAGGCACCAACTAGCGGTGTTAGAGCCCAGGGACAGGAGGAGGATCAGATAGGAGGTATTGCAGCACACACACAGCAGGGGAGTAGCTGACGTTACTGAACCCCAATAACAGAGGAGCGACTGTTGACTGTGCGGACAGAACTTCCAGGCACCAACTAGCGGTGTTAGAGCCCAGGGACAACAGGAGGATCAGATAGGAGGTATTGCAGCACACACACAGCAGGGGAGCAGCTGACGTTACTGAACCCCAATAACATGGCAGCAAGTGTTAACTGTGCATCCAGCACTTCCAGGCACGAACTAGTGGTGTTGGAGCCCAGGGACAGCAGGAGGATCAGATAGGAGGTATTGCAGCACACACAGCAGGGGAGCAGCTGACGTTACTGAACCCCAATAACAGAGGAGCGACTGTTGACTGTGCGGACAGCACTTCCAGGCACCACATAGTGGTGTTAGAGCCCAGGGACAGCAGGAGGATCAGATAGGAGGTATTGCAGCACACACAGCACGGGAGCAGCTGACGTTACTGAACCCCAATAACAGAGGAGCGACTGTTGACTGTGTGGACAGCACTTCCAGGCACCAACTAGCGGTGTTAGAGCCCAGGGACAACAGGAGGATCAGATAGGAGGTATTGCAGCACACACAGCAGGGGAGCAGCTGACGTTACTGAACCCCAATAACAGAGGAGCGACTGTTGACTGTGCGGACAGCACTTCCAGGCACCAACTAGCGGTGTTAGAGCCCAGGGACAGCAGGAGGATCAGATAGGAGGTATTGCAGCACACACACAGCAGGGGAGCAGCTGACGTTACTGAACCCCAATAACATGGCAGCTAGTGTTAACTGTGCATCCAGCACTTCCAGGCACCAACTAGCGGTGTTAGAGCCCAGGGACAGGAGGAGGATCAGATAGGAGGTATTGCAGCACACACACAGCAGGGGAGCAGCTGACGTTACTGAACCCCAATAACAGAGGAGCGACTGTTGACTGTGCGGACAGCACTTCCAGGCACCACATAGTGGTGTTAGAGCCCAGGGACAGCAGGAGGATCAGATAGGCGGTATTGCAGCACACACAGCAGGGGAGCAGCTGATGTTACTGAACCCCAATAACAGAGGAGCGACTGTTGACTGTGCGGACAGCACTTCCAGGCACCAACTAGCGGTGTTAGAGCCCAGGGACAGCAGGAGGATCAGATAGGAGGTAGTGCAGCACACACAGCAGGGGAGCAGCTGACGTTACTGAACCCCAATAACAGAGGAGTGACTGTTGACTGTGCGGACAGCACTTCCAGGCACCAACTAGCGGTGTTAGAGCCCAGGGACAGCAGGAGGATCAGATAGGAGGTATTGCAGCACACACACAGCAGGGGAGCAGCTGACGTTACTGAACCCCAATAACATGGCAGCTAGTGTTAACTGTGCATCCAGCACTTCCAGGCACCAACTAGCGGTGTTAGAGCCCAGGGACAGGAGGAGGATCAGATAGGAGGTATTGCAGCACACACACAGCAGGGGAGTAGCTGACGTTACTGAACCCCAATAACAGAGGAGCGACTGTTGACTGTGCGGACAGCACTTCCAGGCACCAACTAGCGGTGTTAGAGCCCAGGGACAACAGGAGGATCAGATAGGAGGTATTGCAGCACACACACAGCAGGGGAGCAGCTGACGTTACTGAACCCCAATAACATGGCAGCAAGTGTTAACTGTGCATCCAGCACTTCCAGGCACCAACTAGCGGTGTTGGAGCCCAGGGACAGCAGGAGGATCAGATAGGAGGTATTGCAGCACACACAGCAGGGGAGCAGCTGACGTTACTGAACCCCAATAACAGAGGAGCGACTGTTGACTGTGCGGACAGCACTTCCAGGCATCAACTAGTGGTGTTAGAGCCCAGGGACAGCAGGAGGATCAGATAGGAGGTATTGCAGCACACACAGCAGGGGAGCAGCTGACGTTACTGAACCCCAATAACAGAGGAGCGACTGTTGACTGTGTAGACAGCACTTCCAGGCACCAAATAGCGGTGTTAGAGCCCAGGGACAGCAGGAGGATCAGATAGGAGGTATTGCAGCACACACAGCAGGGGAGCAGCTGATGTTACTGAACCCCAATAACAGAGGAGCGACTGTTGGCTGTGCGGACAGCACTTCCAGGCACCAACTAGTGGTGTTAGAGCCCAGGGACAGCAGGAGGATCAGATAGGTGGTATTGCAGCACACACAGCAGGGGAGCAACTGATGTTACTGAACCCCAATAACAGAGGAGCGACTGTTGACTGTGCGGACAGCACTTCCAGGCACCAACTAGCGGTGTTGGAGCCCAGGGACAGCAGGAGGAGCAGAGGAACACTGTTTAGGCCGAAGCCTGATTGGAGCACGTCGAAAGGGAACCTTTAACCCCCCCAAAAGGCGTTTGTAGCTGAAAGAGCCAGCTTTTGCATCACAAAGGATGCCAAAGGAAAAGTTGGCTCTTTTCATTATGCTCCTTGCAAAGACAGAGCTAAACACTTATAAAATGTGTCCCCTCACACCGTTAAACCGTCCCGGAGGTGGGACTTTCCTTTGTAATGTGACGCAGCACAGCCGTCATTCCTACCCCTTTGGCGCCGTGCGCCGCCTCCTCAGCGTTGTTTGATTCTGTCCCGGAGCCTACGCTGTTATGTTATCCCTTGGCCAGGCACACTTAGCGCTGCCCATCTTCTGACATCATTTGGTGTCAGGCTGGCTGCGTCTGTGCGGCCGCGCTGGCCTAGATCCCGCCTCGCAGTGTCGTCTAATGTAATGCCACCGCGGGCCTGGGATCCGTGGCCATGCGCAGTGCATATCCTAGCCTCTCACTCCCCTCCCTCTGGCTTCTTCAGACTGTGCGGTGTCACGGCCGTGGCATGCTATTAGGGATCAGCTGACGGCGCACAGTCTGAAGAAGGCGTAGGGAGATGAGTGACAGCCTGAGGTGAAGATATGCACTGCGCATGCCCATGGATCCCAGGCCCGCAGTGTGATTAAATCAGAAGACACTGCGAGGCGGGATATCGGCCAGCGCGGCCGCACAGGCGCAGCCAGCCTGACACCAAATGATGTCAGAAGACGGGCACCGCAAAGTGTGCCTGGCCAAGGGATAACATAACAGCGCTGGCTCCGGGACAGAATTAAACAACACGGGGGAGGCGGCGCACGGCACTAAGGGGGTAGGAATGACGGGTGTGCTGCGTCACATTACAAAGGAAAGTCCCACCTCCGGGATGGTTTTACGGTATCAGTGGACACACTTTAAAAGTGTTAAGTTCTGCGTGTGCAAGGAGCTAAACAAAAATAGTTACCTTTTCCTTGTGCAGCATTACTGCTGCACAAGGTGGCTATTTCAGTAACAAACGCCTGGGGGGGGGACAGGTTCCCTTACATTTCAGTTGTTGTGTCAGCGTGGCGGTCGCAGGACACATTGCCGGCTACACAGCTGGGGATCAGCTCACTGACACACAATAACACTGGGTCATATGTTTTGACTGTGCAGACGGCACTTCTGAGCCTCAACTGGCGGTGTTGGAGCCCAGGAATTACAGTTCAGGTGGTAAAAAGATGAACACAACAGGAGACCTGGATACTGTAGACAGTCACCCAATTATTTAATCAGGAAGAGGAGTGGCAAATTCCTGCAAGATCCAGGCCTGGTTCATTTTCAGGAAAGTAAGCCGGTCAACGTTATCGGAGGATAGTCGCATGCGACGGTCTGTTAGTACACCACCTGCAGCACTAAAGACGCTTTCCGATAATACACTAGCCGCAGGGCAAGCCAGCACCTCCAATGCATACTGGCTTAGCTCTGGCGTGTATCCAGCTTAGAGACCCAAAACTTGAAAGGGGAAGAGCCGTCTGGGAGTACAGCAAGAGGGCAAGACATGTAGTCTGTCACCATCTGATGGAACCGTTGCCTCCTGCTGACTGGAGCCGTCTGTGATGGTGTAGACATTTGTGGCGGGCACAAAAAACTGTGCCGCAGTTGGGCCATACTGGTCTTGCCTTGGGCAGAGGCACTGCTTCTGCTCCCTCTTTGTGCAGAGCCTCCTCCACTGCCTGGACGCACTGAGCTGCTTTGTAAAGCACTAGCAGCACTTCTCTCAGTAGGACTGGAGAAGATGATGGAATTCACCAGTGTGTCTTGGTACTCCCGCATTTTACGCTCCCGGTTCAACGGTGTGATGAGGCTTTGTACGTTGTCCCGGTAGCGAGGATCGAGGAGGGTGAACACCCAATAATCAGACATGTTGAGAATGTGGGCGATGCGGCGGTTGTTTCTCAGGCACTGCAACATGTAATCAACCATGTGCTGCAGACTGCCAACTGTCCAAGAAACGCTGTCCCCTGCTTGAGGCGTGATCTCTGCCCGCTCGTCATCACCCCACCCTCGCTGTACACACTGACTACTGGACAATTGTGTAACTCCCTCCTCTGGAACGATGTCTTCCTCCTCCATTGACTCCTCCTCATCCTCCTCACAAAGTGTCCCCTGCCTACGCGTTTGTGAGGAACCACGTGGCGCTGACTGTCCAGAAGATGATGGAAATGTTGAATCCTCATCCTCCACCTCTTCCACAACATCATCCCTTAGCGCTTGCAGTGATTTTTCAAGCAGGCAGATAAGGGGGACAGTCATGCTGACTAGTGCATCATCTGCACTCGCCATCCGCGTGGAATAATCGAAGGGACGCAAAACCTGGCAGACGTCCTTCATAGTGGCCCACTCTGTGGTTGTGAAGTCTGAACGGCGCGGAGTGCGACTTCTTTGCGCCTGATGCAGCTGGTACTCCATTACTGCTTGATGTTGCTCACACAACCGCTCCAACATATGTAACGTGGAATTCCACCTGGTAGGTAGGTCACATATGATGTTATGTTCCGGAAGGCGGAATCGGCGCTGCAGAGCCGCAATGTGCGATTTTGCCGTGCTGGAACGCCGCAAGTGAGCACACTCTAGGCGGACCTTGTGCAGCAGTGCATCAAGATTCGGATAGTCCCTCAAAAAACTCTGCACGACCAAGTTGAGCACATGTGCCATACATGGGATGTGAGTGAGGTTGCCGAGGCCCAGAGCTGCCACCAGATTTCGGCCATTATCACACACTACCATGCCTGGCTGGAGATTCGCTGCCACAAACCACACATCGCTCTCCTGCTTGATGGTATTCCAGAGCTCCTGCGCTGTGTGGCTTCGATTCCCCAAAGAAATAAATTTCAAGACGGCCTGTTGACGTTTGGCCACGGCTGTGCTCATGTCGGTCGTAACAGGTAAACGTTCATGGGTCCATGTGGAGGTGGACTGTGACGGCTCCTGCAACGATGATTCTGAGGAACTTGTGTAAGAGGAGGAGTCAATGCATACAGACTGGATTCCTGCAATCCTTGGAGTGGGCAGGACACGTCCTGCGCCACTCGCACGATCTGTACCCGGCTCAACAACATTAACCCAATGGGCAGTGAGGGAAAGGTATCGCCCCTGTCCATGGTGACTGGTCCACGCATCGGTGGTGAGGTGGACCTTGCTACTGACGGCGTTCAGTAGTGCATATTTTATGTGTCCCTCCACATGCTTGTGCAGGGCAGGGACGGCTTGCCTGCTGAAATAAAAGCGGCTGGGCACATTGTACTGTGGGACTGCCAATGACATCAAGTCAGGGAAGCTGTCAGTCTCCACCAGCCTGAATGACAGCATTTCCAGTGACAGAAGTTTGGCAATGCCTGCAGTCAGAGCCTGTGCTCGTGGGTGGTTTGCCGAGAAAGGCCGCCCATGCCTGTACTACCGATGGCTGTAGACTGGGCTGGGAGTGTGAGGATGACTGGGAACGTGGTGCTGCGGGTGGAATTACAGTGGGTCTCTGGACAACAGTGCCAGAGGTTCTTCCATGGCGATCCTGGGAGGAAGCCGAACCAGCTGTGTGTGAGCTGGAGCAAGAGGCAACACGAGCTGAAGAGTTGGTAGCTGCCGCTGTTGGTTGGCCTAGGTCTTCAGTGTGTTTTTGTAACTCCGCCGCGTGCCTGGTCCGCACATGTTTCCACATGTTGGAGGTATTGAGGTTGCTGACATTTTTCCCTCTTTTGATTTTATGATGACACACCTTGCATTTGACATTGCAAATGTCATCTGCAACTGTGTCAAAAAAGGACCAGGCACTGCAAGTCTTGGGAGTGCCCTTTTTGGCTTTTGGAAAAGACATGCTCCTAACGGGTGCCAAAGTGGAGGCTACAGGATCCGCAGTCTTCCCCCTCCCTCTCCCTCTTTGGCCCGTTCGGGGAATCTCTTCCTCAGAGCTGCTCCCACCACCTTCCTGTCCCTCACGCCACGATGGGTCAAGGACCTCATCATCTACACTACCCTCTGCTACCAACTGCTCCTCCTGGGTAGTCTCAGCAGCACAGCACGCACCAGAAAGTGGCAATTGAGTATCATCAGCGGATGCGTTCTGCGGTGTGGTGACCGGAGGCACTGGCCCACCCGCCTCTTCAGACTCAGAGAGAAAAAGCTGTTTGGCATCACTGCACACTGCTTCTTCTTCCATTTCTCCAATGCTGCTTGGCTGGCCCCCTGTTTCCAAGCCAAGAGATTCAGAGAACAGAAGTAGAGACGGCTCCTGTCCTGGGCTCTCTGTCTGCCTGGGCAATTTGGCAGGTGGTGAAGAGACAGATGGGTGCTCTCCAGTGCTCTGTGTCTGAGAGGATGTGGCACTAATTGAAGTCGATGCGTTAGCTGCCATCCATCCGACAACAGCTTCAATTTGGTCTTCACGCAGCAGCGGTGTACGGCACTCTCCGACAAAGCTGCGCATGAAGGACTGTTCCCTGCTGAAACTGGGTGATGATGAGTCACCGGTGCCTGCAGCAGGCACAGAATCCCCACGTCCTCTCCCTGCTCCGCGCCCACGCCCATGTGCCTTACTCCCTGCCTTCTTCATCTTGGTTGACTGATAAAGATAAGCAGAAAAGTACTAACGGCTTAGTGTGCTTATTCCTGAACAGCTCCTAACAGGTATAAGAAACACAAATTTTCTAAAGTGTGGACTAGACTTTAATATGAGCTAATGTGGCCTACACAACTGTAACGTGGTGTGTTTGGTGAACTTTATTATTTATTTATTTTTTGGGGGCTGAACTGACAACAGGGCGAGCTGCACTCACACGGAGACCGTGCAGACAGCCGTAAACGGCGCTGCAAGGCCCCAAAAACCTCCTCTACGTTATCCTATGTAGTGTTTTTCCACAATTTAGCTGGATACGGGTGGAAAGCCACTAATAGGAATTATTTGAAAAAATGTGCAGCGGGCTGCACTATTTGCAAAAAAGGACAATAGAATGGATAGAACTGTATGAGTCAGTGAACCACCCTGAGCTGGATACAACCGGCTGTGGCTGCACACAGACTACAGGGCGAGCTGCACTCACACGGAGACCGTGCAGACAGCCGTAAACGGCGCTGCAAGGCCCCAAAAACCTCCTCTACATTATCCTATGTAGTGTTTTTCCACAATTTAGCTGGATATGGGTGGAAAGACACTATGAAGAATTATTTGAAAAAATGTGCAGCGGGCTGCACTATTTGCAAAAAAGGACAATGGAATGGATAGAACTGTATGAGTCAGTGAACCACCCTGAGCTGGATACAACTGGCTGTGGCTGCACACAGACTACAGGGCGAGCTGCACTCACACGGAAACCGCGCAGACAGCCCGTAAACGGCGCTGCAAGGCCCCAAAAACCTCCTCTACGTTATCCTATGTAGTGTTTTTCCACAATTTAGCTGGATACGGGTGGAAAGCCACTAATAGGAATTATTTGAAAAAATGTGCAGCAGCATGCACTATTTGCAAAAAAGGACAATGGAATGGATAGAACTGTATGAGTCAGTGAACCACCCTGAGCTGGATACAACCAGCTATGGCTGCACACAGACTACAGAGTGGGCTGCACTCACTCACACACACACACACACACACAGAGAGACCTTGCAGATCGCTGTGAAAACAGCGCTGAAAGGCAAAAGCAAGGTGAACACACAGTGGTTGCTAAATTAGCCTGGGAAAAGCACAAAGAAGCAAATCGCTATCTCAACTGGCCCTCAGTCAGAACACAGCGTCCTATGCCTAACTGAATTCACAGCAGAGTGAGCCCAAAATGGCGCCAGCGACTTTTAAACTGCAGCATGACATCATTTCAGCAGCCAATCACAGCCTTGCCAGTAGTTTCATGCCCACCATGCTGAACAGGATGTGCCCACACTTGTAATCAGTCCTCATTGGCTGAATTCGTGCTGTTTGAATTGAGAACTTCCGATTCCGGTATCCGATATGCGGCAGGTATCGGATCTCGGTATCGGAATTCCGATACCGCAAATATCGGCCGATACCCGATACTTGCGGTATCGGAATGCTCAACACTAGTCACTATACCATCACCGCCACAACACGTCTTCCACACAGTCAAGTCTGAGTAGCCGAGAGTGTGGCCCGGATATTCTTCACCCTGATCCTCCTTCCTCCCACCATGCCAAGTGCCCTGAGACAACTGATTCTGCACTTGGACACTCTGAAGAGCTGTTCAGTTTTCCATTTCAAGATTCCAGACTCTTGGCCAGTTAGCTTGAAGTGGGGACAGATGAGATCACATGTAGAGTTGCCTAAAGCTTTGACCAGCCCTGGTATCACGAAAGCGATGGTGGGATGTGGGTGTCACAAGAGGTGGACGATGATGAGACACAATTGCCAGAAAGTCAGGAGGAGGAGCAGGGTGCGGATGTGGAAGCCGAGGTGGTGGATGACATAGTGACCAACCCAACCTGGCAGGAGGACATGCATAGCGAGGACAGCAGCACACATGGGGAAGGAGGCATATCCAGCCAACAGGCAGGAAGTAGCAGTGTGGTGGCCACAGACAGAAGGCGTGCATCCGTTCCCCGTAACACCTACATGAGTGAAGTTGCCATTCCAACTGTTAGATCTTCCCGAGTCTGGTTATTTTTTAATGACTCTGCCGATAACCCCAAAGTGGCCATTTGCAGCAACTGCCATGCCCGCATCAGCAGGGGTAGCAAAACAACCAGCCTGACCACCACCAGCATGATAAGGTACATAGCAGCAGAGCACCCGACTTTGTGGGCCGAACCCCAGGCTCCAGGACCACTGTCTGAAGGTGAAACCACTGCTTCTTCCACTGTTTTGTGCAGAATCCAATCCCCAGGCCACCGTGCCTGTGAGGATGCCTTTAGCCCTGCACCTATTAATGCCCACAGCCAAGCAGCACTATCCTCAAGCCCATCCATGTCCTTGTCCCAGTACAGCCTTCAGTTGTCTACACCCCAGTCTTTGGAATGCAAGCGGAAATACCCAGCCAATACCCCACAGGCCACCATCCTAAATTGTAACATTTCTCTTCTGCTCGAACTCGAAATGTTGCCTTTTAGGCTCATTGAGATGGAAGCTTTCGGCAACCTGATGACAGCGGCCGTCCCAAGCTACTCAGTTCCCAGTCGCCACTCTTTCTCCCGGAGTGCAGTAAAGGCATTACACCAGCATGTGTCCCACAACATTATCCGTGCCCTCACCAATGCTGTTACAGGGAAAGTACACCTAAATACGGACAGGTGGACAAATGCTTGTGGGCAGGGACAGTACATCTCACTGATGGCAGACTGGGTTAACATAGTGGAAGCCGGGATCCAGTCGGATCATGGAATGGAACACATCCTTCACACACCAAGGATTGCTGGCCCTACATCAATCAGGGTGGCCCCTACAGTCTACAGCTCCTGCACCTCCTCCCCTTTATCCTCTATCTCTGAAATCAACACATCAGTGAGAAGCTGGAAGCACTGCAGCACTGCCTCAGCCAAGCGGCAACAGGCTGTGCTGAAGCTAATCTGCATAGGTGACAAACCGCACAATGCAGAAGAGTTGAGGACAGCACCGAAAGAGCAGTCAGATATTTGGATGACACCGCTGAACCTACAGCCAGGCATGGTCGTGGTGGTGGCCCTGAGGCAAGGTGAGCTCACACACGTACCTTGCTAGGCCCATGCGCTTAACCTCGTGGTTCAATGTTTTCTGAAAAGCTACCCAGAGCTGCCGGATCTGCTAGTAAAAGTATGCTGTCTGTCTGCCCATTTTAGAAAGTCAGCTACAGCTTCAGCCGCCCTTGCCATGCTTCAGCATCATTTGCAGCTTCCAGCTCACTGACTGGTGTGTGATGTCCCCACGTGCTGAAACTCTATGCTACATATGTTGGAAAGGATTTGTGAGCAGAAGAGGGCAGTTGTTGACTACTAACATCAACAAGGCCGTTGTTATTCAGTTCAGACTCCACACATGAGACCTCAGTAGTGGATATGGATGTCAGACTTATGTACCATCCTCCAAAACTTTGAGGACTGCACCAAGATGGTGAGCGGCGATGACACCATAATTAGTGTCACCATCCCGCTTCTCAGCATTCTGAAAACCTCTCTGCCCACAATTAAAGTGGATGCATTGCAGGCAGAGCACGAAGACATGGAGCAAGGAACCATACAGGGGGATTACACTCAGCCCAGCCTCATGTCTTCTCAACGTGGGTTGGTAGGTAAAGAGGAGGAGGAGGAAGAACAGGAGCTACTTTCATGCGCTATTGAAGGTACTACAAGCACAGCTGTCATACCATCTGTTCACTGGGGATGGCCTGAGGACAGTGAGGAGGAGGAGGAGGAGGATGATGATGATGAGGAGGATAACATGGTTAGCCGTCCTGTTGGTGAGGAGACGGAAGTCTTCCTTGTTAGCACTCTGGCATGCATGGCTGACTTTATGTTAAGCTGCGTTTCACGTGACCCTCGCATTATAGAAATTTTTGGTGACACTCATTACTGGTTGGTGACACATCTAGACCCATGCTACAAGGAGAACTTTCAATCTCTTCTACAAGAGGCAGAGAGGTGTACTAAAATGTTGCAGTACCAGAGGGCCCTTGTAGCGGAATTACTCAGAAAGTTCCCATGTGAGAACGCTGGCAGCAGATGTCAGAGTTTGTTGTACAACCAAGGAGTCCAAGCGAGAGAGACATAAGTACAATCCAGCTCAGGCAGGGGAACAATGGCAAAGTTCTGGGACAGTTTTCTCAGACCCTCCCATCGTGGTGGCACAGAGGCAACGGGTGCTGTCACAAGAAGTGCAATGTTTGGGAAGATGGTGAGGGAGTACCTTGCAGATCATAAAAATGTCCTCCATGATTCCTTTGTGCCTTTTAATTACAGGGTGTCCAAGCTGGACACGCGGCATGAACTGGCTCTCTACGCCTTGGAGATCCTGGCCTGCCCTTTTGATAGCATTCTGTCAGAGTGGGTTTTTAGTCCGCTGGTGGAATTATAACAGATAACTGCATCCGCCTGTCAACTGAAAATGAACAAGGGCTGGATTGGGAAATACTTCTGTACACAACCAAGTGAAAACAGTGAAACATAACCTCAAATACATTCTCTCTTTTGGGAAGGTGTATTCTCATGCACCTCTTCACAACCACACATGGGTATACACTTCCAGATTTGGTCTGTTGGTTGTTATTCTCCTCCTTATCCTCATCCTCATCATCCAGAGCCACTAGATAACCAGGGTGAACGTGCTCTGTACTGTTGTAGGCCGGTGAGTTTTGGGCAAGGGGGCTGTGATGGCACTATTTTATTTATTAAAAAAAGACCCCCCCATTTGGGAATTGTTTGTCAGCTCATGCACTCTATTCCAAAACTCAGAGACCCACATCCCTACATTGGGCCTACTTCTTAACTCGGTTTCCTGCAATGTCTCTTCCTTATCTCCTACTACATGACTTGGGTGAATGTGTTCTGTACTGATATAGGCTGGTGAATGTTGGGCAAGAGGGGCTGTGATGGCAATAGTATATGTTTAAAAAAGATACCCCCCATTGGGGAATTGTTTGTCAGCTCATGCCCTCCATTACAAGTCTCAGAGACCTACACCCCTACATTGGGCCTACTTCTTAACTCGACTTCCTGCAATGCCTCTTCCTTATCTCCAACTGCATGACCTGGGTGAATGTGTTCTGTACTGTTATAGGTCACAGAATTTTGAGCAAGGGGGATGTGATGGCAATAGTATATTTTTAAAAAACGTACCCCCCATTGGTGAAACCACATGCTTGTTGGCAAAGACTTCATGCCATTTGTGTACCTTAAAGAGCTCACTTGAAAAGCTCCTTTTTGTGTTGCCTGGTTTCTCACATTGGACACAATACACTTCATATAAATTTGATAAAGCACTGCTGTTAGTTTGTCTCAGTAGTTCATTACAAATATTTATTTGTCCACTATATTAGTTTCTCTCCTTGAGAGCCATAACTTTGGTTGCATCAAATGTACAAATGGCGAATAAACAAATGGCGATTTGGAATCCAGATTAAAATACTGCATAGCGAATGCATTCAGACAATTACATAGCTGCATTCCTTGTAAAACATTTACAGATGTGACAGACAATGCTCATAGTGACACTCTTGAGAAATGTGTGTTTATTCACTTCACAAACAGTTCTAAGCCTATATATGTTTGCTGTTTGTCATTGTAAAAAATTAAGGTTTACTGAAACTCTGCCTGTGGTGGTTTGATCTAAATCAATGTGGCTTTTATATTCTAGGAGTTTATGGCACCTCGTCTGATGATTCAATGATACCTCAGTTTCATACAACCTTGAAAGCTGGCCACTTAAAGGGCTGGGTGAAACTAGAGTTACTACATAGTGTAAATCACTATATAAGACCAGAGAAACATGACTCATGACTAAAACAGTTGCCAAAACTGGGGTACCTGTACATGTACAGTGTGCTCATACCTGCATAATTGCAGTGTAGGTAATCTCCCAGGGGTTCTCTGTTTTGGTGTTGCTTCTCTGATATTCCAGACAGATGATATTTAAAAGCCTCTTGTTGATGATGTAAGTATACTGTGTGTAGTTAATCTTTATATATACATAATCGTTATATGTATTTAATCCTTATATGTACTTATTAACCTTTGTATGTTAAGTACATATAGAAAAGTGTACGCACTCATACTATTCAATCATATTATTCCTTGAATTTTGTACTTTGCAATAAAATTGCGTTTTATTGTAAGTATTAGCCTTCTTTAAAGCCGTATCTGAACTTTAGTGTTAAAAACATGGCAAATAAAATTGCCAAATTCTCCTGTAAATAGTTCTGCAAAAAGGGAACCATCATACCATTAAAAAATACAAGTGGATTTTCATGGGCCCATCCAGTATATGGGTTCAATGGCGTAATGGGGTGCATATGACTGTAGAGCATGGCTGGCCTTGCTGCCAATGTGTAACACAAAGGAGTGCGGGAGTACAAAATGCATATTGTGAAGTAGATTTTCATGGGCCCATCCAGTATGTGGGTTCCAAGGCGTAATGGGGTGCATATGACTATGTAGCAGGGCTGGCCTTGCTGCCAATGTGTAAAACAAAGGAGTACAGGAATACAAAATGAATATTGTGAAGTGAATTTGCATGGGCCCATCCAGTATGTGGGTTCAAAGGCTTATTGGGGTGCATATGAATTGGTAGCAGGGCAGGCCTTGCATTCAATGCAACATTTTTTCAGGAGGCCCTCCTGGACATCTTATGAAACAAACAGTGGACTCTCAACAGAGCGCTATAGCTAATAGCAGCGATGACACATATCTCCCCTCAAGGACTCGTCATGTGGCCATCTTACAGCATTTGGAGATTTTGTAAAGAGTGTGTTCACTGTTCACACATCACATTTTAGCCACATTTTTTTCCATGCATTTTCGCAGAAAAAATATAGCATTTTACTGTTCCATCAAAGTGAATGAGATTGCTAAAATTTCATGCACGTTACTTATTTTTTCCAATCAGTTTCAAATCTACAGCATGTCAAGTCTTTCAGTGTTTTTCATCCATTTTAATAAATGGGAAATCGATGTGAATAGTTTTATGCCCAACAATGACAATAGTATTCTCAGAGTGATGCCTTTATTGGCTAATAAGAAAAAAATGCATGTTTGCAAGCTTTCAGAGCACTGGGGCTCCTTCTTCAGGCAGGATTACAAGTGAATTAGTTAAGACAAAAGCAAAACATTTAAGAGTTATTACAGCAGGACAAGAACAAATGAGCTGGTATCCGGGATGCTATCCAGCCTGTGTAATTTGGACTTTATTTAAAGAGATTTTGTTGCAAACTGCTTTGTTTGTTTTGCCTGCACAGAAGGTTGTTTTATTGTTTCTTTGCTTGTGACTGGTTTCTGAAGCACAAATAAACCAGCATGGACATTTAAATGTTGTCTCATGGCGCACCCAAGTGTGTAGCAATTCCGCAATTGGTGTTAGAAATGCAGCGTTTCTAGAGAACACATAGGATGGCTGCCGAGGTGCTGCATTTCCAGGGTGAAGGCAGTCATAAGCCAGCACATAATACTGACATGCAGACCTACCTATCCGGACCTGATCTCACCTCCTTACTTACCAAATTCCTACACTGTCTGTCTGCTATCTCGGTGTTCTTTTCTGCTCACTTTCTTAAAGTGAACATGGACAAAACAGAATTCATCATCTTTCCCCCATATCACTCTACCCCTCCACCAGACCTATCCATCAATGTCAATGGCTGCTCACTTTACATATCGCGCTTAGAGGCCCACTCATTGGTGAAGTGATGTTGTTCCACAGAGTAACTCAGTCATGCTTACTGTATTTGAAACTCTACCATTGCCTGCTGCTGCTCACACAGTCTCGTCAGCATATGCAAGGTGGAGATCCACCTTTTTGTTATGTCATACTGTATATCAGCCAGTGAGAGAGAAGGCAGAAGTGATGCTGCATTGCAGAAAGGCATACAGCAGCAAGGTGAGAATGCCGAAATCAAAAACTCGCATTTTCAGCAGAAGATGTGTCATGTGTATGTAGCTTTTCAGAAAGTTCTTTACCACCAAGTTGAGCACATATGCCAGCAAAGGATGTGCATCAAACAGGCTAGACCGAGAGCTGCTATGAGATTTTGCTAGTTAGCGCACACAACAAGTCTGGGCTTGGGATTCATCGGCACAAATCACTCATCTGTCTGCTGTTTAATCCCAGTCCACAGTTCCTAGTGCATCGTGTGATTTGTCCCCCAAACACAGGAGTTAAGAACATTCTGCAGTTATTTTCCCCGGCTATGCTGAAGTTGGTTGCACAGGTCTTACTGTGGCCGGATGAGTAGGCAGTGGAGGAAGTGGAGAAGGAGGTGGAGACAACCTGGACAGAGAAACATCCAGCAATCCTAGGTGATGGTAGGACATGAGCTAAAACTCCTTCAACCTCTGGCCCAGCCGCCACTTTATTTACCCAGTGGGCAGCTGGGGAAATGTAATGTCCCTGGCTGTTCTTACCGGTCCATGTATCGGTGGTTATGTGAACCTTGCCTCTGATGGCTTTGCACACTGCATACCTGATTTGGTATGCAACATGTTTCTGCAGATCAGAGATGGCACGCCTGGAAAAATACTGGTGGCAGTAAACAATGTACTGCGAGATAGCCACCAACATAAATTTTTTTTAGACTGTGCATCTCCACCAGCTATAATGGCTGTATTTCTAAGGCCAGTAATTTGGAAATGCTATTGTAAGGGGGATGACCAGACCGCAGGTACCTTCATGCCAGGTCCAGAACTGATAAGGCTGCATCCCCTGGTCCCTTGGGCAAGCAATAGCGAGTCGGACCAACCTCCTGACCGTGGGGGGTGGGGGTATAGAAGGGAAAAAGCAAGCGCAGCACAATGGCGGCAGAACTCGGGATCCTGCCTCTATACAGGCTGGGTCACGTGGTGCGTTAGTTAATCACAGCTATGCCAACACTTGGCATGGCTGAGATGGCTCCAGAAGTTCCCACAGTCTAAAAGCTTGTTGATTGGCTGATCTGCAGCCTTTCAACATGCTTTATTAGTCTGGTGAATGCGAACAGGAAACTGGACATACATTAAAAAGTCAGTTTTCGGGTACCATTCAAGTTCGCTTATCCCTATTCTTCACATTGTAGCTCACCTACTTTAAAGCACAAGCCTACATTATTGAATTTACTTAGAAATAAGTTTATTAACTGACAATCTGGCTTTTTGTGTCAGATTGTTTGACTTTGATGTCAAAAATGAACAAGGAGAACTCTCCACAGACCTATTTACCAAATCTACTGATCGTAACAGTCTTCTCCACTATGACAGTTTCCACCCCACTAAAATGAAGGACTCAATTCCAAAGTCACAATTTCAAAGGGTCCATAAAATAGTCTCTGATGACAGATTACAGGAACAACGACTGGGAGAAATGCGAACAAAATTCCTTGAGAGAGGCTACCCCCCTCACACTCTGGATATAGCCAGAACGAACCCCACCCGAGGCCCGCAAACTAATACAAAACACCGCATTCCATTTGTCCACGACTACCACCCTCTGGCATACCTACTTCACAAGTCCATACGGCGCAACTGGCACATCCTTGGGTCAGCACACCCAGGGATTAGGGAATTTAATGAACCCTTTCTTCCTTGCTTCCGTAGACCGCGTAATATACGCGATAAACTGGTTAGGGCAGACATAGGTAGTTCACAACCCAGGACCAGACAACGTTTCCTCACCAATCCGAGAGTAGGCACATATCCCTGCCTGCAGTGCACACAGTGCAATAACGTACAGAAAGGAACAACCCTTTACCATCCCCACAATGGCAAGGAATATCCCATCAAAAGCTTTTTTACGTGCGATTCAGCTTTTGTGGTCTACATTATCAAATGTCCCTGCGGACTGTATTACGTAGGTGAGACAACACAACCCATCAAACAGAGGATTTCGAAACACAAATCCACGATAAGATGCAAGAATACATTGCTACCCATCCCCCATCACTTCAATTCTCAGGGCCATACCATCGCCCAATTAAGATTCCAAGTAATTGAACAGGTGACACCATTACGTAGGGGGGGCGACAGGATAGGCCTCTTGAAGAAGAGGGAAGCGTACTGGATACATGAACTTCAGACTCTAGCCCCAAGAGGCTTAAATAGAGACTACGATATCCAGTCCTTCCTATCTTAAAAATTGGGACATTGTGTATCATTTTATGTTGAAGATCTACTGTCATCCTTTGCCTGACTATATGATGGTGGGTTTATGATCTGTATATGACATTCATGACCTCTGTATAATGATTATAACGTCATTTCTGTACATGACTCTAACATTCATATTTCTTATTACAGAACCGTCTATACTAATGTAGTCCTGGACCTACACCTCCTCACTATACCATAGAGAACGGGTCACCCTGGATTACCACATCACTACCTTTTCTCTATGAACTATCCCCCACCACCGCCTTGGAGTTAATATGGATCACACACCAAATCGGCTATAAGAGAAACTAAGTACATGCTATCCTTCACTGCGCATGCCCGGAATGAAACGCACAGTCCTCCCACTTCAGAACAAGTGGAACGCACTATAGCGACACCCATTCTTCCAGGTCACTTCCGGTTTAGTCACTTCCGGTAAGCGCGTCTCACCGCATACAGCGCGCCTTTAAAAAGTAGCGTCGGACAGATCACTCCACACTCAGGACGAGCGGTGGATGCCGCGTCCAGGACCATATTCCTCTGGGTAAGCGATACATGTCCGCTGGGGAGCATATACAGTACTTAACCGCTCCACAGCATACTTATATAGGACTTGCTTTATTCCCACAGCGCCATATATGGCTTATTTTCTAAGCTGATCCTGACACTTAGAGGGGGTAGGTGAATACCTTTTTATATATTAACCGACACCCATAAGGATAAACCCACACAGGGTCACCTATAACCCCATACAATTTACATATTGTTTCAGGTTAAAATCTCCTTAAAATCCAGTAAACAAACATATCTCTAAGAGAGGGTAGGTCCCCTTTTTTCCCTTTTTTTCCCTTCTTTCTCTATAACCACCTATGTCTCACCCCACGGTCACAACCACGAGCCACTCATTGTATAACGTGTGCAATAATATTAGGACGTATTTGACTAAATGTTTGAGCAATGAATTGCTATACCGTCTGTTCTGCTGCCAGACGCTATTCCCTGATCTGTTGGAACCCATGTATCATGAACAGTTGTACAATTCACTGTATATACTTTGTTTATATTTTTTATTATTTTTCTCTTATCCAGTACATTGATGAAGGTCTATGACCGAAACGTCTAGTGTATGTACTCTCCTTACAATTAAATATTCTCACAAGCATCTCATCACGTGTGTGTGCCAAGTTTTATCTAAATAATATACGGTTTGGGCACCTACTTGTGCACCACCATCAATAGTAGTGCCTACGGCTATCTTTCACATATTGTAACCCTTACGTAAGAGCACACTATAATTGGGTCATGTCATCACTCACTTTCTCATACAACGCAGAAGAGACGTCCAATATTATTGCACAATCCACGACATCCACCGAGTTCCTTAGAGTTCCTCCCAAGGAAACAAGGGGACGGGATCTGGAGAGGGAACTGAGACGAAGCACTAACTTTGAACTCCATTGTGCGACTCTCACGGAATACCTCAAAGTCCAGAGGATTCCGAGAGGATTACGGGTCCCACTCCGTCCCACCCTTTTCAGTGATTCCCCTGAATTTTGCTCTCGCTTTGAAAAAATTTTAAACAAGTGTTCTTTCGATCTTATGACCCTCACGCTAGAACATTTACACCAAGGAATCGCCCAGAGCAAAGAACGCATCACCAATATTGAACAACAGCTGACCGCATCCTCTACCACGGAAGAACTCAACGACCTCAAAACCAGAATCAACTCCTCTATCGATCAACATAGACGGGACACGGAAGCAAGGAAAAGAACAAAATTCATCAGAGACACCGAGGATTACGAGCAGAATAGAGTCTACAAATGGCGAGACAACTCGAACTCCGGGACCTTCTCCTCACGCACCAACTACAGATCCACCACAGACGTCTCGACATCGGGATCAGATCAAGAACGACGCGACAGACCATCAGCGGGTCGTTTTTTAGGACGAGGAAGGAGACAAACGAGAAGAAGAGGACCCGTCGAGGAAAGAGACAGTCAAAGAAACATGGACTTCACGCGCATAACCCGCTCCCAGGTACGAACCCCCTCGTAATTAATATCTCATCTAAATCACTTAGCATTGCAGAACATCAGGTCTTACAGAAGGGCCTATCATTTTGCCCAAGCTATAGACTTAGTACCTTTAACCTAGAGATGGATCTGCAGAGATTCTATCGGTCACTTAGACTCAAGTTACATTTCTCAGACTCAAATGAGATTAACCCACCACTAAACACCATAGGGGAACATTCCCTTACATCAAGGAGCCTAGGTCTAAGAAATAAAAGTAACTATAGACCTCCTACAGGTTCCCCGGCACTTGAGGCATTTATCTCATTTGTGAGTGACTCTTTTCACAAATTGAGACAGGATTTTGACAGAGGTAGGCTACATGTCCCTTCTAACCTCACTGCCCTTGACCAACAGGCACTCAATTCCTTACAGACTGATAAGGACATAATAATTAAACCAGCAGACAAGGGAGGAGCGATAGTAGTACTAGACAAGACCACATACATGCAAGAAGTCTATCGCCAATTACAGGACAATTCCATCTACATACCCCTTGACAGGGACCCGACGCATAACATCAAAGAATACATCCAAGATGTACTTACCAAATACAGGGAGATAAAAGTATTAGATCAGAAAACATGTGAATTCCTAACTAAACAAAACCCGGTTACGCCAGTTTTTTACATACTTCCAAAAGTCCACAAGAGCCTAAACAACCCACCAGGAAGACCCATAGTGGCTTCAACAGAATCGATTCTATCACCCATTTCGAAATATTTAGAGAAAATTCTTACACCACTAATCAAACAGACTCCCTCGTTCCTATTAGACACAGGAGCTTTTCTAAAACTCATAAATGAGCTCAAAAGCATCCCCCGAGAAGCCTTTCTGGTTACATTTGACGTAAAAGATTTATACACGTCCATACCACACACAGAGGGCATTGCATCAGTCAGAAAGTTACTCATAGCTTCTGACCTACATCGAGATCAGGTTAATCTTTGTTGTGAGCTACTTTCCATAGTTCTCACCAGAAATTACTTCCTCTTTGAGGATACATTCTACCAACAAATACGGGGCACCGCGATGGGGAGTAACGCTGCGCCACCTTACGCAAATTCTTACATGGCGGACTATGAAAAGAGCACCATCTATACTAATGACCTTTTCCGGAGACATGCCATAGTATGGAAAAGATACATCGATGATGTATTCTGCATCTGGAATGGGCCACAAGAGTCATTGGAAATCTTTTTTGAATTCCTCAAGACATCATGGCGGGGTTTGGACTTTACTATGACGTACGATCAGAACAGGGTACACTTCCTTGATACCACAATTATCAAAAATGAACAAGGAGAACTCTCCACAGACCTATTTACCAAATCTACTGATCGTAACAGTCTTCTCCACTATGACAGTTTCCACCCCACTAAAATGAAGGACTCAATTCCAAAGTCACAATTTCAAAGGGTCCATAAAATAGTCTCTGATGACAGATTACAGGAACAACGACTGGGAGAAATGCGAACAAAATTCCTTGAGAGAGGCTACCCCCCTCACACTCTGGATATAGCCAGAACGAACCCCACCCGAGGCCCGCAAACTAATACAAAACACCGCATTCCATTTGTCCACGACTACCACCCTCTGGCATACCTACTTCACAAGTCCATACGGCGCAACTGGCACATCCTTGGGTCAGCACACCCAGGGATTAGGGAATTTAATGAACCCTTTCTTCCTTGCTTCCATAGACCGCGTAATATACGCGATAAACTGGTTAGGGCAGACATAGGTAGTTCACAACCCAGGACCAGACAACGTTTCCTCACCAATCCGAGAGTAGGCACATATCCCTGCCTGCAGTGCACACAGTGCAATAACGTACAGAAAGGAACAACCCTTTACCATCCCCACAATGGCAAGGAATATCCCATCAAAAGCTTTTTTACGTGCGATTCAGCTTTTGTGGTCTACATTATCAAATGTCCCTGCGGACTGTATTACGTAGGTGAGACAACACAACCCATCAAACAGAGGATTTCGAAACACAAATCCACGATAAGATGCAAGAATACATTGCTACCCATCCCCCATCACTTCAATTCTCAGGGCCATACCATCGCCCAATTAAGATTCCAAGTAATTGAACAGGTGACACCATTACGTAGGGGGGGCGACAGGATAGGCCTCTTGAAGAAGAGGGAAGCGTACTGGATACATGAACTTCAGACTCTAGCCCCAAGAGGCTTAAATAGAGACTACGATATCCAGTCCTTCCTATCTTAAAAATTGGGACATTGTGTATCATTTTATGTTGAAGATCTACTGTCATCCTTTGCCTGACTATATGATGGTGGGTTTATGATCTGTATATGACATTCATGACCTCTGTATAATGATTATAACGTCATTTCTGTACATGACTCTAACATTCATATTTCTTATTACAGAACCGTCTATACTAATGTAGTCCTGGACCTACACCTCCTCACTATACCATAGAGAACGGGTCACCCTGGATTACCACATCACTACCTTTTCTCTATGAACTATCCCCCACCACCGCCTTGGAGTTAATATGGATCACACACCAAATCGGCTATAAGAGAAACTAAGTACATGCTATCCTTCACTGCGCATGCCCGGAATGAAACGCACAGTCCTCCCACTTCAGAACAAGTAATTTCAGGTCCTGATGCCTATTTCTGCATTCAGGACCTGAAATTACGTCACGGCTTGCTGTGATTGGTCGCGTCGCGGTCACATGGGCGGCACGCAACCAATCACAAGCCGCGACGTAATTTTAAAAATGCGCGCGTTTCCTGCCTCCCGTGACATCACGGCTTGTGATTGGTCGCGTCGGCCATGTGACCGCGACGCGACCAATCACAAAGCCGGAACGTAATTTTAAAATACTGAATGCCTAGAAGGACCTGAAAATTACGTCACGGCTTGCTGTGATTGGTCGCGTCGCGGCCACATGGGCGGCACACGACCAATCAGAAGCCGTGACGTCACGGAAGGAAGGAAAAGCACGCATTTTAAGCAAAGAACGCTGCCGGTTCCCTCGCTGAGGTCCAGGCTGCGTCGGAGAGGTGAGTATAGCAATATTTTTTATTTTAATTCTTTATTTTACACATTAATGTTGTATTTTACACATTAATGTTGTTTCGATACCGATACCCGATACCACAAAAGTATCGGATCTCGGTATCGGAATTCCGATACAGCAAATATCGGCCGATACCCGATACTTGCGGTATCGGAATGCTCAACACTACTTATAACTCAACCCCATATTCCGCTCCTCGCTCTCTGAGATCCCGCTGCATTCATCTGTGTCAGCGTACCTCCTTCTCCTGACTGTTCGTGTTGCTTCTTCTATGCTGCTGACTTACACCTGGAATTGCTAAACACGTAAGCTGGTTGCTGTTCTGGTTCTGCTTCATTTAATTAGCTGCAAAGCTCTGGACTGCTCCGCTTAATCTAAGACTTCTACCCAGGTCTTCCTGGATAATTTAACACCTTGCTTGGACTTTCTTATCCGTGCATGGACTAGACACGGACTTATTTGTTTCCAGAGTTCTCAAGTATAGACTGTGCTTTTACAGACTGTCCGATGATTGCATTTCTCTCTGAGATTTCCTGCAGGCTTGTTAAGTTGTTTAAGTGTTATGGACTTGAGCTTTCTCTACACTTGTTTGAAGCACCATGTGTTTTCAATATAGACTTTTTCACCTACAAATTATGTTCTGTATTGTCTTGTTCCACGCAAAGAGACTCCTGAGTTCTCCAGTATAAGTGTTACAATTATTTAAAAAAAAAGAATTGTGATGTAATTTCTTTGTCCAACCTCTTATTTTACATACTCCATTGAAGAATAGTGTTTACACAAACAGACAGACAGACAGCAGATATAGATAGATAATAGATAGAAAAAATGGTACATAAAGAGTTAAAGACACACACAAACAAAATCTGCACACAATTTCTTTAATTTAAAAAAATGGTGTGGGCTCCTGCGCAATTTTCTGCACCAGAGAGGGAAAGCTGACTGCTTGGGGCCAATATTTCTAGCCTGGGAAGGGGTTAATACACATAAAGCTTCCCAGGCTATGAATATTAGCCCGCAGCTGTATATTTAGCCTTTACTGGCTATTAAAATAGGGTGACCCCCTGTGTAGTATGTTATATTTTTAAATGAACACTCCAATTAATTATTACGAATTATAGCGATATTGATATGGTTTCAATCAGATACATATATATATATATATATATATATATATATATATATATATATATATATATATATATACACTCACTGGCCACTTTATTAGGTACACCTGTCCAACTTCTTGTTAACACTTAATTTCTAATCAGCCAATCACATGGCGGCAACTCAGTGCATTTAGGCATGTAGACATGGTCAAGACAATCTCCTGCAGTTCAAACTGAGCATCAGTATGGGGAAGAAAGGTGATTTGAGTGCCTTTGAACGTGGCATGGTTGTTGGTGCCAGAAGGGCTGGTCTGAGTATTTCAGAAACTGCTGATCTACTGGGATTTTCACGCACAACCATCTCTAGGGTTTACAGAGAATGGTCCGAAAAAGAAAAAAAATCCAGTGAGCGGCAGTTCTGTGGGCGGAAATGCCTTGTTGATGCCAGAGGTCAGAGGAGAATGGGCAGACTGGTTCGAGCTGATAGAAAGGCAACAGTGACTCAAATTGCCACCCGTTACAACCAAGGTAGGCCTAAGAGCATCTTTGAACGCACAGTGCGTCGAACTTTGAGGCAGATGGGCTACAGCAGCAGAAGACCACAACGGGTACCACTCCTTTCAGCTAAGAACAGGAAACTGAGGCTACAATATGTACAAGCTCATCGAAATTGGACAGTAGAAGATTGGAAAAACGTTGCTTGGTCTGACAAGTCTCGATTTCTGCTGCGACATTCGGATGGTAGGGTCAGAATTTGGCGTAAACAACATGAAAGCATGGATCCATCTTGCCTTGTATGGAGCATCTTTGGGATGTGCAGCCGACAAATCTGCGGCAACTGTGTGATGCCATCATGTCAATATGGACCAAAATCTCTGAGGAATGCTTCCAGCACCTTGTTGAATCTATGCCACGAAGAATTGAGGCAGTTCTGAAGGCAAAAGGGGGTCCAACCCGTTACTAGCATGGTGTACCTAATAAAGTGGCCGGTGAGTGTATATATATATATAATTCCACCACATGTGCTCAGAGGCCCATCCTCCAATTGCTGAATTTCCTGCCATGTGTCCCACATGAAGCCCCCTCCTCCAACTGCGGAATGCTGGTAAATCAGGTTTCATTGAAGATTGAGGGGATGTACCTTTGCTAGTGGACAATAGACTTGTGACATCATTCCCCACACGTGGGGCTGGACACACCTCTGGTAGCTGGAGAGATGATAACAGGAGAGACATGTGCTTGGGTTCTCTCTTGCTTTCTGGATGATCAGTGATGAACTACTACCTTGAGAGTGTAATGTATGACTATTGATTATGTGCTATTTTGGGTGACTGTTTATATTTATTATCTTTTATTAAGTAAATTCATTTATTTATTCAATTGTCGTGTGAGCATTTATTTATTCATCACAATTCCTTGAACCTTAACAAAACACCCCCCCCCAAAAAAAAATGACGTGGGGTCCCCTATAATTTATAGCCAGAAAGGCTATGCAGACAGCTGCGGGCTGATATTCATAGCCTAGAAAGGGGACATGGTTATTGGCCATCCCATGGCTAAAAATACGAGCACCCAGCCGCCCCAGATTTGGCTCATCTGTACAATGCTTCAATTCTGGCACTTAGCCTCTCTGAGTTCCCCTGTGCTACCTATGCAGAATTAATGCATATGTTCCCTTTTATGGTCCCCTTTCCATAGTAAGATTCCTTTGTTTTCTACCATATAGTAGTAATGTCTGTCTTTATGGTGAAATAGAACAGTAATTCCCCAAATGCACCCATAAAGTAATAGTGTCCCCCTTTCATTCCTTGATGCATAATAGCATAGCAGAATAATGAATAATTAATAATGTATATGGCCACAAAAAGGGCATTGTCAATATATGGGGTCACAATGTTATGAATGTATTGGCCATTAAAAGGGCATTGTTAACGTTCCCCGTTGTGGTTGTGCTCCTCATGTACTGATAATGTCTCCCTCTGTGACCCTATATAGTTTACTCATCTGTTTTATGACCCCTTATAGTAAAATTTCCCCCTTGGTGGCCTCCATACAGTGTAATGACCCCCTCTGTGGCTCCTATTTGTGGTCCCTATACAGAATAATTTCCCATTCGTGGCCCCCTTACAGCAAAATTTCTCTCTCTGTCTACTAAATACAATGTCTCCCATTGCAGTTGCCATATACTATAATGTATCCCTCTGTGGACCCAATATAGCATAATGCCCCATTCTGTGACCTCATTATAATATAATATCCTCATTGGGGCTCTAAAATTGTAAATATCACCATCTCTGGCTCCCATATAACATAATGTCGCACAGCTTGGCTTCCATATAGTATAATATATCTCACTCTAGACTCTATATAGTATAATGTCACCTTCTTTTTGATCTTTACTAGTGATGAGCGAATCTTTCAAGGTTTGCTTCCCTATGTTCGCCGAACAGTTCATCAAACATATCCGAACCCATTGAATTCAATGGGAGGCAAAACCAAATGCATAGGCAACACGTTCAGGGGGGCCAAAAAGCTGCCAAAACAGCTCAAATTAGGGGCAGTGTTGTGAAATTGGATTCTGGGCTCCCCCGGTGGCCACTTGTGGAATTTAACTTGTGTGCATCATCCCCTCTGTTCACCTGCTCCTATCAGGATGTGGGAGTCGCTATATAACCTTGCTCCTCTGTCAGTTTCATGCCGGTCAACAATGTAATCAGTAGCCTTTCTGTGCATGTTCCTGCTACTAGACAACTCCCAGCTAAGTTGGACTTTTGTCCTTGTGTGTTTTTGCATTTTGTTCCTGTTCACAGCTGCTGTTTCGTTACTGTGTCTGGAAAGCTCTTGTGAGCGGAAATTGCCACTCTGGTGTTATGAGTTAATGCTAGAGTCTTAAAGTAATTTCTGGATGGTGTTTTGATAGGGTTTTCTGCTGACCATGAAAGTGCCCTTTCTGTCTTCATGCTATCTAGTAAGCGGACCTCGATTTTGCTAAACCTATTTTCATACTACGTTTGTCATTTCATCTTAAATCACTGCCAATATATGTGGGGGCCTCTGTCTGCCTTTTGGGAAAATTTCTCTAGAGGTGAGCCAGGACTGTCTTTTCCTCTGCTAGGATTAGGTAGTTCTCCGGCTGGCGCTGGGCATCTAGGGATAAAAAAACGTAGGCATGCTACCCGGCCACTTCTAGTTGTGCGGCAGGTTTAGTTCATGGTCAGTATAGTTTCCATCTTCCAAGAGCTAGTTCTCATATATGCTGGGCTATGTTCTCTCGCCATTGAGAATCATGACAGTTTGACCGGCCCAAAAAAGGGTTAAATTACTGGCTGAGAAAGGAGAGAAAAAAGAAGTCTGCTACAATTTTTTTTTTTTTTTCCCTCTAGTTCTGAGTGTGCTCTTAATTGAATCACTTGCTAGTCTGCCTATACTGCAGCCTTCCTCTCTTCCTCTCCTTCTAATCCTTGAATGGCTCTGTGTTCACCTGTTTCAAATGGATCTTCAGAGTGTAGCTACAGGTTTGAATAATCTCGCCACAAAGGTACAAAATTTGCAAGATTTTGTTGTTCATGCACCTATGTCTGAGCCTAGAATTCCTTTGCCTGAATTCTTCTCGGGGAATAGATCTCACTTTCAAAATTTTAAAAATAATTGCAAATTGTTTTTGTCCCTGAAGTCTCGCTCTGCCGGAGACCCTGCACAGCAGGTCAGGATTGTAATTTCCTTGCTCCGGGGCGACCCTCAAGACTGGGCTTTTGCATTGGCACCAGGGGATCCTGCGTTGCTCAATGTGGATGCGTTTTTTCTGGCCTTGGGGTTGCTTTATGAGGAACCTCATTTAGAGCTTCAGGCGGAAAAGGCCTTGATGTCCTTGTCTCAGGGGCAAGATGAAGCTGAAATATACTGCCAAAGATTCCGCAAATGGTCTGTGCTTACTCGGTGGAATGAGTGCGCCCTGGCGGCGATTTTCAGAGAAGGTCTCTCTGATGCCATTAAGGATGTTATGGTGGGGTTCCCTGTGCCTGCGAGTCTGAATGAATCCATGACGATGGCTATTCAGATCGATAGGCGTGTGCGGGAGCGCAAACCTGTGCACCATTTGGCGGTGTCTACTGAGAAAACGCCAGAAAATATGCAATGTGATAGAATTCTGTCCAGAAGCGAGCGGCAGAATTTTAGACGAAAAAATGGGTTGTGCTTCTATTGTGGTGATTCAACTCATGTTATATCAGCATGCTTTAAGCGTACTAAGAAGCCTGACAAGTCTGTTTCAATTAGCACTTTACAGTCTAAGTTTATTCTATCTGTGACCCTGATTTGTTCTTTGTCATCTATTACCGCGGACGCCTATGTCGACTCTGGCGCTGCTTTGAGTCTTATGGATTGGTCCTTTGCCAAACGCTGTGGGTATGATTTGGAGCCATTGGAGGCTCCGATACCTCTGAAAGGGATTGACTCCACCCCATTGGCTAGTAATAAACCACAATACTGGACACAAGTGACTATGCGTGTTAATCCGGATCACCAGGAGGTTATTCGCTTTCTGGTGCTGTATAATCTACATGATGTTTTGGTGCTGGGATTGCCATGGCTGCAATCTCATAACCCAGTCCTCGACTGGAGAGCTATGTCTGTGTTAAGCTGGGGATGTAAAGGAACTCATGGGGACGTACCTTTGGTTTCCATTTCATCATCTATTCCCTCTGAGATTCCTGAATTCTTGTCTGACTTTCGTGACGTTTTTGAAGAACCCAAGGTTGGTTCACTACCTCCGCACCGGGAGTGCGATTGTGCCATAGACTTGATCCCGGGTAGTAAATACCCTAAGGGTCGTTTATTTAATCTGTCTGTGCCTGAACACGCTGCTATGCGAGAATATATAAAGGAGTCCTTGGAAAAGGGACATATTCGTCCTTCGTCATCTCCCTTAGGAGCCGGTTTTTTCTTTGTGTCTAAGAAAGACGGCTCTTTGAGGCTGTGTATTGATTATCGACTTTTGAATAAAATCACGGTTAAATATCAATATCCGTTACCACTGCTTACTGATTTGTTTGCTCGTATAAAGGGGGCCAAGTGGTTCTCTAAGATTGATCTCCGTGGGGCGTATAATTTGGTGCGAATCAAGCAGGGGGATGAGTGGAAAACCGCATTTAATACGCCCGAGGGCCATTTTGAGTATTTGGTGATGCCTTTTGGTCTTTCAAATGCCCCTTCAGTCTTCCAGTCCTTTATGCATGACATTTTCCGCGATTATTTGGATAAATTTATGATTGTGTATCTGGATGATATTCTGATTTTTTCGGATGACTGGGACTCTCATGTCCAGCAGGTCAGGAGGGTTTTTCAGGTTTTGCGGTCTAATTCCTTGTGTGTGAAGGGTTCTAAGTGTGTTTTTGGGGTTCAGAAGATTTCCTTCTTGGGATACATTTTTTCCCCCTCTTCCATCGAGATGGATCCTGTCAAGGTTCAGGCTATTGGTGATTGGACGCAACCCTCTTCTCTTAAGAGTCTTCAGAAATTTTTGGGCTTTGCTAACTTTTATCGTCGATTTATTGCTGGTTTTTCTGATGTTGTAAAACCATTGACTGATTTGACTAAGAAGGGTGCTGATGTTGCTGATTGGTCCCCTGATGCTGTGGGGGCCTTTCGGGAGCTCAAGCGCCGCTTTTCTTCCGCCCCAGTGTTGCGTCAGCCTGATGTTACTCTTCCTTTTCAGGTTGAGGTCGACGCTTCTGAAATCGGAGCTGGGGCGGTGTTGTCGCAGAGAAGTTCCGACTGCTCCGTGATGAGACCTTGTGCTTTTTTTTCCCGTAAATTTTCGCCCGCCGAGCGGAATTATGATATTGGGAATCGGGAGCTTTTGGCCATGAAGTGGGCTTTTGAGGAGTGGCGTCACTGGCTTGAGGGGGCCAGACATCAGGTGGTGGTATTGACTGACCACAAAAATTTAATTTACCTTGAGTCTGCCAGGCGCCTGAATCCTAGACAAGCGCGCTGGTCGTTGTTTTTCTCTCGGTTTAATTTTGTGGTGTCTTACCTACCGGGTTCTAAGAATGTTAAGGCGGATGCCCTTTCTAGGAGTTTTGAGCCTGACTCCCCTGGTAATTCTGAGCCCACAGGTATCCTTAAAGATGGAGTGATATTGTCTGCCATTTCTCCAGACCTGCGGCGGGCCTTGCAGGAGTTTCAGGCGGATAGACCTGATCGTTGCCCACCTGGTAGACTGTTTGTTCCTGATGATTGGACCAGTAGAGTCATCTCTGAGGTTCATTCTTCTGCGTTGGCAGGTCATCCTGGAATCTTTGGTACCAGGGATTTGGTGGCAAGGTCCTTCTGGTGGCCTTCCCTGTCACGAGATGTGCGAGGCTTTGTGCAGTCTTGTGACGTTTGTGCTCGGGCCAAGCCTTGTTGTTCTCGGGCTAGTGGATTGTTGTTACCCTTGCCTATCCCGAAGAGGCCTTGGACGCACATCTCGATGGATTTTATTTCGGATCTGCCTGTTTCTCAGAAGATGTCTGTCATCTGGGTGGTGTGTGACCGTTTCTCTAAGATGGTCCATCTGGTTCCCTTGCCTAAGTTGCCTTCTTCTTCCGAGTTGGTTCCTCTGTTTTTTCAAAATGTTGTTCGTTTGCATGGTATTCCGGAGAATATCGTTTCTGACAGAGGGACCCAATTCGTGTCTAGATTTTGGCGGGCATTCTGTGCTAGGATGGGCATAGATTTGTCTTTTTCGTCTGCTTTCCATCCTCAGACTAATGGCCAGACCGAGCGGACTAATCAGACCTTGGAGACATATTTGAGGTGTTTTGTGTCTGCGGATCAGGATGATTGGGTTGCTTTTTTGCCTTTGGCGGAGTTCGCCCTCAATAATCGGGCCAGCTCTGCCACCTTGGTGTCCCCGTTTTTCTGTAATTCGGGGTTTCATCCTCGATTTTCCTCCGGTCAAGTGGAATCTTCGGATTGTCCTGGAGTGGATGCTGTGGTGGAGAGGTTGCATCAGATTTGGGGGCAGGTGGTGGACAATTTGAAGTTGTCCCAGGAGAAGACTCAGCTTTTTGCCAACCGCCGTCGTCGTGTTGGTCCTCGGCTTTGTGTTGGGGACTTGGTGTGGTTGTCTTCTCGTTTTGTCCCTATGAGGGTTTCTTCTCCTAAGTTTAAGCCTCGGTTCATCGGCCCGTACAAGATATTGGAGATTCTTAACCCTGTGTCCTTCCGTTTGGACCTCCCTGCATCCTTTTCGATTCATAATGTTTTTCATCGGTCGTTGTTGCGCAGGTATGAGGTACCAGCTGTGCCTTCCGTTGAGCCTCCTGCTCCGGTGTTGGTTGAGGGTGAGTTGGAGTACGTTGTGGAAAAGATCTTGGACTCTCGTGTTTCCAGACGGAAACTCCAGTATCTGGTCAAATGGAAGGGATACGGTCAGGAGGATAATTCTTGGGTCACTGCCTCTGATGTTCATGCCTCCGATCTTGTCCGTGCCTTTCATTGGGCTCATCCTGATCGCCCTGGTGGTTCTGGTGAGGGTTCGGTGCCCCCTCCTTGAGGGGGGGGTACTGTTGTGAAATTGGATTCTGGGCTCCCCTGGTGGCCACTTGTGGAATTTAACTTGTGTGCATCATCCCCTCTGTTCACCTGCTCCTATCAGGATGTGGGAGTCGCTATATAACCTTGCTCCTCTGTCAGTTTCATGCCGGTCAACAATGTAATCAGTAGCCTTTCTGTGCATGTTCCTGCTACTAGACAACTCCCAGCTAAGTTGGACTTTTGTCCTTGTGTGTTTTTGCATTTTGTTCCTGTTCACAGCTGCTGTTTCGTTACTGTGTCTGGAAAGCTCTTGTGAGCGGAAATTGCCACTCTGGTGTTATGAGTTAATGCTAGAGTCTTAAAGTAATTTCTGGATGGTGTTTTGATAGGGTTTTCTGCTGACCATGAAAGTGCCCTTTCTGTCTTCATGCTATCTAGTAAGCGGACCTCGATTTTGCTAAACCTATTTTCATACTACGTTTGTCATTTCATCTTAAATCACCGCCAATATATGTGGGGGCCTCTGTCTGCCTTTTGGGAAAATTTCTCTAGAGGTGAGCCAGGACTGTCTTTTCCTCTGCTAGGATTAGGTAGTTCTCCGGCTGGCGCTGGGCATCTAGGGATAAAAAAACGTAGGCATGCTACCCGGCCACTTCTAGTTGTGCGGCAGGTTTAGTTCATGGTCAGTATAGTTTCCATCTTCCAAGAGCTAGTTCTCATATATGCTGGGCTATGTTCTCTCGCCATTGAGAATCATGACAGGGCAGACACCAGGAAAAGTGGCATAATTTGACTCAGGGTAAAAATAGGGACAGGGCTTGGACCAGCATTTCTAGCTTAAACAGTTATCGGTAACACATGGATGAGTGACCGATGTACACCTGGTGCTCTGAGTGCCCTGCCAAATTCAGGCAACACACATGAAGTAGAACCAAATTGGAGTCCAAACATTTCCAAAAATTAAGGGCAGACACCAAGGAAAATGTAATCAATTGACTCCCAGTAGAGATTTGGTAATGGCAAAGTAGCAGTCAGCCATGAACCACGCATGAGGTATCAGGGTCTGAGCCAGCATTTACAGCTTTGAATTTAAGTTTAAATTAAGATGAGGTGTGTGAGGGATCGGTGTAATCCTGCTGTTCTGGGAACCCTGATATCTCATTCAACAGCTCAAACTGCTTTTCTGCTCATCCACACTCAAGTGCCACAGACATCAGTTTTGTTGACTATTATGTAAGGATAGTAACACAGGTAGTTGACTGATCAATTCACCCACAGTAAAAATGTTAGAATGGCACAGCATTAGCCAGCCATAGGCCATGCATGAGGTATCAGGGTCTGGGCCAGGATGTAGTACTTTAAATTTAATTAAAAAAAAACACCAGGCAGAGATGCTTACCTGCCCAGACCTCAAAACAAATGCACTACTTAAGTCCTCTTGGTGTGTCGGTGAGCACTGTTTTTTTGCTGTTTAGTGATAGGACTCGCAACTAAAACCTCACATATATTGATATGTGTTTTTAGCACTTTATTTTTCAGGGTGCAGTTGGGCCAGCATGGCTCTGTAAACTGTGGCCTCTGTTCACACAGGATGCATTTTGGTTAGCACTGGGCAGCCCGCCTGATCTAAGAGTATGGGTGTCACTAATAAGCTGTAAGTGAACAACGCCGCACACAGATTTTTATTATTTTTTGTGCATTAACCCCTTACTGATATCGGACGGGATAGTACATCCGATGTCAGCTCCCCTGATTTGATGCAGGGCTCCGCGGTGAGCCCGCATCAAAGCCAGGACATGTTAGCTGTTTTGAACAGCTGACATGTGCCCGCAATAGCGGCGGGTGAAATCGCGATTCACCCGCCGCTATTAACTAGTTAAATGCCGCTGTCAAACGCAGACAGCGGCATTTAACAACCGCATCCTACCAGGCAACCGGAAATGATGTCATCGCCGACCCCCGTCACATGATCGGAGGTCGACGATGCTTCTCCATTGTAACCATAGAGGTCCTTGAGACCTCTATGGTTACTGATCGCCGGTAGCTGTGAGCGCCACCCTGTGGTCGGCGCTCACAGCACACCTGATTTTCTACTACATAGCAGCGAACAGCAGATCGCTGCTATGTAGCAGAGGCGATCATGCTGTGCCTGCTTCTAGCCTCCCATGGAGGCTATTAAAGCATGGCAAAAGTAAAAAAAAGTAAAAAAAAATGTGAAAAAAATAAAAAAATATAAAAGTTTAAATCACCCCCCTTTCGCCCCAATCAAAATAAATCAATAAAAAAAAATCAAATCTACACATATTTGGTATCGCCACGTTCAGAATCGCCCAATCTATCAAGAAAAAAAAAGCATTAACCTGATCGCTAAACGGCGTAACGAGAAAAAAAATCGAAACTCCAGAATTACGTTTTTTTTGGTCACCGCGACATTGCATTAAAATGCAATAACAGTCGATCAAAAGAACGTATCTGCACCAAATTGGAATCATTAAAAACGCCAGCTCAGCACGCAAAAAATAAGCCCTCAACCGACCCCAGATCATGAAAAATGGAGACGCTACGAGTATCGGAAAATGGCGCAATTTTTTTTTTTTTTAGCAAAGTTTGGAATTTTTTTTCACCACTTAGGTAAAAAATAACCTAGTCATGTTAGGTGTCTATGAACTCGAAATGACCTGGAGAATCATAATGGCAGGTCAGTTTTAGCATTTGTGTGCAAGTGTGGGATTGCACTTTTTTTGCAATTTCACCGCACTTGGAATTTTTTTTCCCATTTTCTAGTACACTACATGGTAAAACCAATGATGTTGTTCAAAAGTACAACTCGTCCCGCAAAAAATAAGCCCTCACATGGCCAAATTGACGGAAAAATAAAAAAATTATGGCTATGGGAAGGAGGGGAGTGAAAAACGAACATGGAAAAACGAAAAATCCCACGGTCATGAAGGGGTTAATATACCAAACAGCCACACACTAGATTGAAAGTGGTTGTTTCATCGGTATTGCTGCACCTCTGTTATTGCCATTTTTAATTGGGTCCACTGCACCCTGGTAGTACATTTGTTTGGAGGCCTGTGAAGGTAAGCATCTCTGCCTTTCTTTCTGTTTTTTTTTTTGTTTTAATTTTTTTTGGGAGGATTTCTAAGTCCTCTTGTTGTGTCGGTGAGCTCTACATTAAATTTAGGTTTAAATTAAGATGAGGTAGGTGAGGGACTGGTGTAAGCCTCCTTTGCTTGGAGCCCTGATACCTCATGCAACAGCTCAAACAGATTTTTGCTTAGCGACACTTAGGTGGCACAAACATCAGCTTGGTAGACCACTATTGTTAGAAAAATGTAAGGATAGTAACACAAGTAGTTGACTGCAAGTAAGTACAGGCCTGCTTGTCTGGGATCCCTACTGCTACAGGCAACACACGTTAAGAAAACCCAACTTGGAGTTTCCACATTTCCAAAAATAATTGTCACACACCACTGTGGCATCAAATTCCCCAGAGTAGAAATAGTATAGTGGAGCTTTTGCACCCCTTCCACTACAGGCAACTCACCAAATGCAGACCCAACTTGGAGTCTATACATTTCAAAAAATTTTTGTCACACACCACTAAAGCGGTATCAATTACTTCAGAGTACAAATAGTGTAATGGGGCTCTGACAGCCCTTCCACTACAGGCAACCCACCAGATGGAGACCCAACTTGGGGCCTACACATTTCGAGAAATTATTGCCACACACCACTAAAGTGTTATCAATTACTTAAGAGTACAAATAGTGTAATGGGGCTCTGACACCCCTTCCACTACAGCACAAAAAAGGAACATCGTCCAGTCTGGGTGATGAAAACATTTGCAATAAACTTTATTTTCCCATGATGCAATTTTTCGACCAATACAGGTCTTTGTCAAACACACATAATACATAAAATGGCAGCGTTATATAGTGTGGTGGCACATGCTCACCAATCACCAACAAGGTTTGTAACAATACTGGACAAATGTTGTCTCCTGTCACTTTGAATCGATGCAGCAGTACCTGTCGTGTCTGCGGTCATTGCGAAATCACTCCACAACCTGGTCATAAAACCCCTCTGTCCAACGCCACTTCTGATTTGTGCACCTCTAACACCTCTGCCATGTTGGCCCCTGCAGCTTGTGTGAGAACCATCACCGCCGCTGTGTGCTGGGAATGCCTGAACCAAACGGTCTACAAGAGTTGCTTGTTTGGTAGCCAATATTTGCTCAAGGTTCTCATGTGGCATGATATTTTGTAATTTACCTTTGTAGCGTGGATCCAGGAGGCAGGCCAACCAGTAATCATCATTGGTCATCATTGTTATAATGCGGGGGTCCCTTTTTAGGATACGCAAGGCATAATCAGCCATGTGGTCCAATGTTCCTGGTGTCAATTCACTGCTTGTGCTGGGTTGAGGAGCACTTTCTTGCAAATCAACATCACTTGTCTCCCTCAAAAACCCTGTACTTGACCTTGCAACGCCACCAGTTTCTATTGCCCCCTGGGAAGCATCCTCCTCCCATAAATATTCATCCCCATCATCCTCCTCCTCCTCTTCGTCCGCCACCTCGTCCAGGAGAGTTCCTTGAGCAGACAATGGCTGACTGTCATCAAGGCTTCCCTCATCCTCAGCTGCAGAGGCCTGCTCCTTAATGTGCGTCAAACTTTGCATCAGCAGACGCATTAGTGGGATGCTCATGCTTATGATGGCATCGTCTGCACTTACCAGCCGTGTGCATTCCTCAAAACACTGAAGGACTTGACAGAGGTCTTGTAGCTTCGACCACTGCACACCAGACAACTCCATGTCTGCCATCCAACTGCCTGCCCTTGTATGTGTATCCTCCCACAAATACATTACAGCACGCCTCTGCTCACACAGCCTCTGAAGCATGTGCAGTGTGGAGTTCCACCTTGTTGCAACATCGATTATTAGGCGGTGCTGGGGAAGCTTCGCTGATAGTTCTGCATACGGCTGGAGTGTACGGGCGACCGGCGGATGTGCAAGCAAAGTCTTCGCACCTTCAGGAGCAGGGCTGGTAACCCCGGATAACTTTTCAGGAAGCACTGCACCACCAGGTTCAAGGTGTGAGCCAGGCAAGGTATGTGTGTCAGTTGTGAAAGGGCTATGGCAGCCATAAAATTCCTTCCGTTATCACTGACTACCTTGCCTGCCTCAAGATGTACACTGCCCAGCCATGACTGAGTTTCTTGCTGCAAGTACTCTGCCAGTACTTCCGTGTTGTGTCTGTTGTCACCCAAACACTTCATTTCCAACACAGCCTGCTGATGCTTACCACTAGCTGTTCCATAATGGGACATCTCGTGTGCAACACTGGCAGCTGCGGATGGAGTGGTAATGCGACTGCGCTCTGTGGATGAGCTTTCGCTTCTGGAGGAGGAGGAGGAAGAGGGGTGTCGAACGCCTACTGCCAACGGTTTCCTAGACCATGGGCTAGGCAGAACTGTCCTACTATGGCTGTCCCCTGTGGACCCTGCATCCACCACATTAACCCAGTGCGCCGTGATGGACACGTAACATCCCTGGCCATGCCTACTGGTCCATGCATCTGTTGTGAGGTGCACCTTTCTACTGACTGATTGCCTGAGTGCATGGACATTGCGGTCTTTGACATGCTGGTGGAGGGCTGGGATGGCTTTTCTCGCAAAGAAGTGTCGACTTGGTAGGTCATAGCGTGGTACTGCATAGGCCATCAGGGCTTTAAAAGCTTCACTTTCAACCAACCAGTAGGGCATCATCTCTAAAGAGATTAGTCTAGCAATGTGGGTGTTCAAACCCTGTGTACGCGGATGAAAGGATGAGTACTTCCTTTTCCTAATGAGTAGTGTTGAGCGATACCATCCGATACTTGAAAGTATCGGTATCGGATAGTATCGGCCGATACCCGAAAAATATCGGATATCGCCGATACCGATACCCGATACCAATACATGTCAATGGGGACACAAGTATCGGAAGCTATCCTGGATGGTTCCCAGGGTCTGAAGGAGAGGAAACTCTCCTTCAGGCCCTGGGATCCATATGAATGTGTAAAATAAAGAATTAAAATAAAAAATATTGATATACTCACCCGTCCGGCGGCCCCTGGACCTTACCGATTGTAACCGGCAGCCTCCGTTCCTAAGAATGAGGAGTTTAGGACCCTCGATGACGTCGCGGCTTGTGATTGGTCACGTGCCGCTCATGTGACCGCTCATGCGACCAATCACAGGCCGCGACGTCATCGCAGGTCCTAAACTCCTCATTCTTAGGAACGGAGGCTGCCGGTTACAATCGGTAAGGTCCAGGGGCCGAGGGACGGGTGAGTATATCCATATTTTTTATTTTAATTCTTTTTTTTTACATGAATATGGGTCCCAGGGCCTGAAGGAGAGTCTCCTCTCCTCCAGACCCTGGGAACAATACACTGGGAACTTCCGATTCCGATTTCCAATACCACAAAAATATCGGAACTCGGTATCGGAATTCCGATACCGCAAGTATCGGCCGATACCTGATACTTGCGGTATCGGAATGCTCAACACTACTAACGAGTCTCTTGTAGGGTGAGCTGGACTGGAGAGCTGCATATGGTGGAACTAGCGGGGGTGGTGGTGGACATGGCAGATTGAGAGAGGGTTGGTGATGGTAATCTTGATGTTGGCCTACATACAGTGTTTCCTACTAAGAACCTGGTGATTCCCTGACTGCTTTGGCCTTGCGACGATACCTCCACATTTGCTGCAGGTGGTGTCCTAAACAGTGGGCTTACAATGAGGGAAGCAATGTAGCATTGCTGACTACCTTCATTCTGAGTGGGTGCACCAACGGTATGGGACATTTGGTAGTTAGTTCAGGCTTGCAACTGCATGCTTGTTAAATGTCTACGCATGCACGTTGTATTTAAATTTAGGGGATTCTTCCCTCTCCTAAAGGTCTTTGAGCATTTCTTACAGATAACTTTGCACTGATCATTCTGATCTTGGTTAAAAAATTGCCACACTGCACTCTTCCTACTATCGAATACTTTTTCAGGCATTGCACGCTGTGCTACTTTCACCGGATGGCCACTCTGTCCTAAAACTGTTTTTGAATTAGACTCTCATTTTTGGCCTGATACGGGCCTGCCAGATGAAAGCTGTTGAGATGTTGATGCCTGCTGCGGATCATCCTCCTCCGCTTCAGAGCTACTGCCAGCGGCACCCTGTTCGCCCAATGGCTGACAATCTGGGGCAACAATTGGGTCATCTATCTTCAATGTCCTGTGCACCTTCCTCTGTGTCACCATGTAAGGTGCTAAAGAGTTCGGGACGGGGCACCATAGTCTCATCAGGGTCAGATTCTGGCTCAGTACACTGCGAGGGCAATGTAGTGATCTGAGTCAATGGAACAGCATAATTATCTAGCTGTGGCTGTGCATCTGTGCACTCCATGTCCGATTCATCTTGTAATGGGCTGTTAACTATTTCCCTTTCTAACCCTGGCACGGTATGTGTAAAGAGCTCCATGGAGTAAACTGTAGTGTCGCCTGCCGCATCCTTCACTTTTGCTTCGGGTGAAGGACACAAGGATGCAACTTGTTCCTGACCGGGAGCATCCACTGATGACTCGCTGCTATTATATTTCGAACTTTCTGAAGAGGAGGTGAAAGAGCTAGAGGCTGAGTCAGCAATGAAAGCCAAAACTTTGTCCTGCTGCTCCGGCTTTAAAAGCGGTTTTCCTACTTCCAGATAAGGGAGCCTTCGAGGCCTTGTGTTGCCAGACGATGACGCTGGCTCAACAACTCGAGCCTTAGGTGCTATTTTGCTTTTCCCACTACCACCAGATGCTCCACCACCACCACCACCATCATTACCAGCTGGCAACGACCGCCCATGGCCTCTTCCACCAGACTTCCTCATTTTTGGGAAAATGTAACCAAACTAACAACCGTTATATGGTACTGTAAAACAAGGTAGAAGGTGTATATAAACTTGTTGGCAATCTAAATCTCCCTTTTTTGTGTGGGAGACTGCTGCAAAAACCAGGCCCACTGTATTGCACTACACAATGTAAGGGCAGAAAGTGGCTGGCAGATATACGACAAACAGAACTGACGCAGATCCACTTAGTGGCAATTTAAATCTCCCTTTATTATGTGGGAGACTGCTGCAAAAATTAGGCCCGCTATATTACACTACACAATGTAAGTGGCAGAAAGTGGCTGGCAGATATATGACAAACAGAACTGACGCAGATCCACTTAGGGGCAATTTAAATCTCCCTTTATTATGTGGGAGACTGCTGCAAAAAGCCAGGCCCACTGTATTACACTACATAATGTAAGTGCCAGAAAGTGGCAGGCAGATATACGACAAACAGAACTGACGCAGATCCACTTAGTGGCAATTTAAATCTCCCTTTTTTGTGTGGGAGACTGCTGCAAAAATCAGGCCCGTTATATTACACTACACAATGTAAGTGGCAGAAAGTGGCTGGCAGATATATGACAAACAGAAATGATGCAGATCCTCTTAGTGGCAATTTAAATCTCCCTTTATTATGTGGGAGACTGCTGCAAAAACCTGGCCCACTGTATTACACTACACAATGTAAGTGGCAGAAAGTGGCAGGCAGATATACGACAAAAAGAACTGACGCAGATCCACTTAGTGGCAATTTAAATCCCTTTTTTTGTGTGGGAGACTGCTGCAAAAACCAGGCCCAGTCTATTACACTACAAAATGTAAGTGGCAGAAAGTGGCAGGCAGATATACAACAAACAGAACTGACGCAGATCCACTTAGGGGCAATTTAAATCTCCCTTTATTATGTGGGAGACTGTTATGATCCGGTGACCTTGGAGCCGCATGAAACTTTCTCTGGAGTAAGTGGAAACTATACTGACCGCAGATCCTGAACTAACACCGCAACTAGAAGTAGCCGTGGGGTGTGCCTCACAAACTTTAGACACCTCGACACAGCCGGAGAACTAAATACCCCTATAGATGGAAATAGGAATACTACCTTGCCTCAGAGCAGAACCCCAAAGGATAGGCAGCCGCCACGAATATTGACTGTGAGTAGGAGAAGAAAAGACACACGCAGGCAGAAAACAAGATTTAGCAAAAGAGGCCACTCTAGCTAAATAGGAAAGGATAGGACAGAATACTAGGCAGTCAGTATTAAAACCCTTCAAAAAATATCCACAGCAGATAATACAAAAAATTCCACAATCTAACTAAAGACGTGGAATGAATATCTGCAACCCCAGAGAATCCAACAAGACTGAGAAAATACTGACACAATCTAAGCTGGACAAGAAAACACAAAAGAATAGCACTGAATCATGAAGCACACAGCATGTGCGCCACAGAAACAAAACCAGACACTTATCTTTGCTGATTTGGCAGAAAGGCAGGAGGAACCAGGCAGAGGTCCAACACCTCCCAACAACAATTGACAACTGGCAAGGACTAATGAATCCTGCACATCTAAATACCCCAGTCAGAACTGCAATCAGCAGAAACACCTGACCAGGACTGCAACTCAGGGACAACTGCATTACCACCTACCACCACCGGAGGGAACCCAAAAGCAGAATTCACAACAGTACCCCCCCTTGAGGAGGGGTCACTGAACCCTCACCAGCGCCGCCAGGCCGATCAGGACGAGCCAGATGAAAGGCACGGTCCAAATCAGCAGCATGGACATCAGAAGCAAAAACCCAAGAATTATCCTCCTGGCCATAACCCTTCCATTTGACAAGGTACTGAAGCCTCCGCCTCGAAAAATGAGAATCCAAAATCTTCTCAACCACATACTCCAACTCCCCATCAACCAACACAGGGGCCGGAGGATCAACAGAGGGAACAACGGGCACCACATATTTCCGCAATAAAGATCTATGGAAGACATTATGGATAGCAAAAGAGGCCGGAAGCGCCAATCGAAAAGACACCGGATTAATAATCCCAGAAATCCTATAAGGACCAATAAACCGAGGCTTAAACTCAGAGGAAGAAACCTTCATAGGAACATGACGGGAAGACAACCAAACCAGATCCCCAACCCGAAGCCGGGAACCAACACACCGACGACGGTTAGCAAAACGTTGAGCCTCCTCCTGAGACAACACCAAATTGTCCACCACATGAGCCCAAATCTGCTGCAACCTGTCAACCACAGAATCCACACCAGGACAGTCAGAAGGCTCAACCTGTCCAGAAGAAAAACGAGTATGAAAACCAAAATTACAAAAGAAAGGCGAAGTCAAAGTAGCTGAACTAGCCCGATTATTAAGGGCAAACTCGGCCAATGGCAAAAAGGCCACCCAATCATCCTGATCAGCAGACACAAAGCATCTCAAATAGGTCTCCAAGGTCTGATTAGTTCGCTCGGTCTGGCCATTTGTCTGAGGATGAAATGCAGAAGAAAAAGACAAATCAATGCCCAGCCTAGCACAAAAGGCCCGCCAAAACCTAGAAACAAACTGGGAACCTCTGTCGGACACAATATTCTCCGGAATACCATGCAAACGAACCACATGCTGAAAAAACAACGGAACCAAATCTGAAGAGGAAGGCAATTTAGGCAAAGGCACCAAATGAACCATCTTAGAAAACCGGTCACAAACAACCCAGATAACCGACATCCTCTGGGAAACCGGAAGATCAGAAATAAAATCCATAGAAATATGCGTCCAGGGCCTCTCAGGGACCGGCAATGGCAAAAGTAACCAACTAGCATGGGAACAACAAGGCTTGGCCAGCGCACAAGTCCCACAGGACTGCACAAAAGAATGCACATCACGCGACAAGGAAGGCCCCCAAAAGGACCTACCAACCAAATCTCTGGTACCAAAAATACCAGGATGACCAGCCAACACAGAACAGTGAATCTCAGAAATCACTCTACTAGTCCATCTGTCAGGAACAAACAATTTCCCCACAGGATAGCGGTCAGGTCTGTCAGCCTGAAATTCCTGAAGAACCCGCCGTAAATCAGGGGAAATGGCAGAAAGGACCACCCCTTCTTTCAGAATGCCGACCGGTTCAAGGACCTCAGGAGAATCAGGCAAAAAACTCCTAGAAAGGGCATCAACCTTAATATTCTTAGAACCCGGAAGATACGAAACCATGAAATCAAAACGGGAAAAAAACAAGGACCATCGAGCCTGTCTAGGACTCAGCCGTTTGGCAGACTCGAGGTAAATCAGATTCTTATGATCAGTCAGGACCACAATACGATGCTTAGCTCCCTCAAGCCAATGTCGCCACCCCTCAAACACCCACTTCATAGCCAACAACTCCCGATTGCCGACATCATAATTGCGTTCAGCAGGCGAAAACTTGTGGGAGAAGAAGGCACACGGTTTCATCAAGGAACCCACAGAATCCCTCTGAGACAAAACGGCCCCTGCCCCAATCTCAGAGGCGTCAATCTCAACCTGAAACGGAAGGGAAACATCCAGTTGGCGCAACACCGGAGCAGAAGTAAATCGGCGTTTAAGCTCCTGAAAGGCAGAGACAGCCGCAGAGGACCAATTTGCCACATCAGCGCCTTTCTTCGTCAAATCGGTCAAGGGTTTAACCACGCTGAAGAAATTAGCAATGAAACGGCGATAAAAATTTGCAAAACCCAAAAATTTCTGAAGGCTCTTCATGGATGTGGGTTGAATCCAATCATAAATGGCCTGAACCTTAACCGGATCCATCTCCATAGATGAGGGAGAAAAAATGAAGCCCAAAAAAGAAACCTTCTGCACCCCAAAGAGGCACTTAGACCCCTTCACAAACAAAGCATTGTCACGAAGGATCTGAAATACCATCCTGACCTGTTCCACATGAGACTCCCAATCATCGGAAAAAATAAAAATATCGTCCAAATATACAATCAAGAATTTATCAATATAAGTCCGGAAGATATCATGCATGAAGGATTGAAAACCCAATGGAGCATTAGTGAGCCCAAATGGCATCACAAGGTATTCAAAATGGCCTTCGGGCATATTAAATGCAGTTTTCCATTCATCACCCTGTTTAATACGAACAAGATTATATGCCCCCCGAAGGTCAATCTTAGTAAACCAACTAGCCCCCTTAATCCTAGCAAACAAATCAGAAAGCAAAGGTAAAGGGTATTGAAACTTGACCGTGATCTTATTCAAGAGGCGATAATCAATACAAGGTCTCAAGGAGCCATCCTTCTTAGCAACAAAAAAAAATCCCGCTCCCAACGGTGAAGAAGATGGCCGAATATGCCCTTTCTCCAAAGACTCCTTAACATAACTCCGCATGGCGGTATGTTTAGGCACAGACAGGTTGAAAAGTCGGCCCTTAGGAAACTTACTGCCTGGAATCAAGTCAATCGCACAATCACAGTCCCTGTGCGGTGGAAGGGAACTGGACTTGGGCTCATCGAATACATCCTGAAAATCAGACAAAAACTCTGGAATTTCAGAAGAGGAGGAAGAGGAGATTGACATCAAAGGAACATCATTATGAACCCCCTGACAACCCCAACTAGTCACAGACATAGACTTCCAATCCAACACAGGATTAGGTACCTGCAACCACGGAAAACCCAGCACGATAACATCATGCAAATTATGCAATACCAGAAATCGACAATCTTCCTGATGGGCTGGCGCCATGTGCATGGTCACCTGTGTCCAAAACTGAGGCTTATTTTTAGCCAAAGGTGTAGCATCAATCCCCCTTAAAGGAATAGGGTTCTGCAAAGGCTGCAAGGGAAAACCACAACGCCTGGCAAACTCAAAATCCATTAAGTTCAAGGCGGCTCCTGAATCCACAAACGCCATGACAGAAAATGATGACAATGAGCAGATCAAGAACACCGATAACAGAAATTTAGGTTGTACAGTACTGATGGTAAATGAACTAGCGATCCTTTTTGTCCATTTAGGGCAGACTGAAATGACATGAGAAGCGTCGCCACAATAATAACACAACCTATTATGACGTCTGAGTCCTTGTCGTTCTGTTCTAGACAGAATCCTATCACACTGCATTGGCTCAGGAATTGGCTGTGAGGACGACGCCACAGCGCGCACAGTTCTACACTCCCGCAAGCGCCGATCAATCTGAATGGCCAGAGACATAGAATCACTCAGACAGGAAGGCGTGGGAAACCCCACCATTACATCTTTAACAGATTCAGAAAGACCCTTTCTGAAAATTGTCACCAAAGCATCATCATTCCATTTAGTCAACACAGACCATTTTCTGAATTTCTGACAATACAATTCTGCCGCCTCTTGACCCTGAGACAGGGCCAACAAGGTCTTCTCCGCTTGATCCACAGAATTCGGTTCATCATATAATAATTCTAAAGCCTGAAAAAAGGAGTCTACATTAAGCAAAGCAGGATTCCCAGATTCCAGGGAAAATGTCCAATCCTGTGGATTACCACGCAGCAGGGAGATGATGATTTTAACCTGCTGAATGTAATCACCAGAGGATCGAGGTCTCAAAGCAAAAAACAGTTTACAATTGTTTTTAAAACTCAAAAATTTGGACCTGTCACCAAAAAACAAATCAGGAGTAGGAATCTTCGGTTCTAAAACAGGAGTCTGAACAATATAATCAGAAATATCCTGTACCCTAGCAGCAAGCTGGTCTACACAAGAAGCTAATTCCTGAACATCCATGCTAGCACAAGACTCCTCAGCCACCCATAGATAAAGAGGGAAAAAAAAGACAAAACAGACTGCAGAAAAAAATGGCTCAACACCTTTCTTTCCTTCTTCTGAGATGCATTTAGCTTATTATTGGCCAGTTGTACTGTTATGATCCGGTGACCTTGGAGCCGCATGAAACTTTCTCTGGAGTAAGTGGAAACTATACTGACCGCAGATCCTGAACTAACACAGCAACTAGAAGTAGCTGTGGGGTGTGCCTCACAAACCCTAGACACCTCGACACAGCCGGAGGACTAAATACCCCTATAGATGGAAATAGGAATACTACCTTGCCTCAGAGCAGAACCCCAAAGGATAGGCAGCCCCCACGAATATTGACTGTGAGTAGGAGAAGAAAAGACACACGCAGGCAGAAAACAAGATTTAGCAAAAGAGGCCACTCTAGCTAAATAGGAAAGGATAGGACAGAATACTAGGCGGTCAGTATTAAAACCCTTCAAAAAATATCCACAGCAGATAATACAAAAAATTCCACAATCTAACTAAAGACGTGGAATGAATGTCTGCAACCCCAGAGAATCCAACAAGACTGAGAAAATACTGACACAATCTAAGCTGGACAAGAAAACACAAAAGAATAGCACTGAATCGTGAAGCACACAGCATGTGCGCCACAGAAGCAAAACCAGACACTTATCTTTGCTGATTTAGCAGAAAGGCAGGAGGAACCAGGCAGAGGTCCAACACCTCCCAACAACAATTGACAACTGTCAAGGACTAATGAATCCTGCACACCTAAATACCCCAGTCAGAACTGCAATCAGCAGAAACACCTGACCAGGACTGCTACTCACGGACAACTGCATTACAACCTACCACCACCAGAGGGAACCCAAAAGCAGAATTCACAACAGGAGACTGCTGCAAAAACCAGGCCCACTCTATTACACTACACAATGTAAGTGGCAGAAAGTGGCTTGCAGATATACGACAAACAGAACTGATGCAGATCCACTTAGTGGCAATTTAAATCTCCCCTTATTATGTGGGAGACTGCTGCAAAAATCAGGCCCGCTGTATTACACTACACAATGTAAGTGGCAGAAAGTGGCAGGCAGATATACGACAAACAGAACTGACGCAGATCCACTTAGTGGCAATTTAAATCTCCCTTTATTATGTGGGAGACTGCTGCAAAAATCAGGCCCGCTATATTACACTACACAATGTAAGTGGCAGAAAGTGGCTGGCAGATATACGACAAACAGAACTGACGCAGATCCACTTAGTGGCAATTTAAATCTCCCTTTATTATGTGGGAGACTGCTGCAAAAAACCAGGCCCACTGTATTACTCTACACAATGTAAGTGGCAGAAAGTGGCAGTCAGATATGTGAGAAACAGAACTGACGCATATCCACTTATTGGCAATTTAAATCTCCATTTATAATGTGGGAGACTGCTGCAAAAATCAAGCCCGCTGTATTACACTACATAATGTAAGTGGCAGAACGTAGCTGGCAGATATACGACAAACAGAACTGATGCAGATCCACTTAGTGGCAATTTAAATCTCTTTTTTTGTGTGGGAGACTGCTGCAAAAATCAGGCCCGCTGTATTACACTACACAATGTAAGTGGCAGAAAGTGGCTTGTAGATATACGACAAACAGAACTGACGCAGATCCACTTAGTGGCAATGTAAATCTCCCTTTATTATGTGGGAGACTGCTGCAAAAACCAGGCCCGCTGTATTACACTACACAATGTAAGTGGCAGAAAGTGACAGGCAGATATACGACAAACAGAACTGACACAGATCCACTTAGTGGCAATGTAAATCTCCCTTTTTTGTGTGGGAGACTGCTGCAAAAACCAGGCTTACTGTATTACACTACACAATGTAAGTGGCAGAAAGTGGCAGGCAGATATATGACAAACAGAACTGACGCAGATCCACTAAGTGGCAATTTAAATCTCCCTTTTTTGTGTGGGAGACTGCTGCAAAAATCAGGCCCGCTGTATTACACTACACAATGTAAGTGGCAGAACGTGTCTGGCAGATATACAACAAACAGAACTGACGCAGATCCACTTAGGAGCAATTTAAATCTCCCTTTTTTGTGTGGGAGACTGCTGCAAAAATCAGGCCCGCTGTATTACACTACACAACGTAAGTGGCAGAAAGTGGCTGGAAGATATATATAAAAAAAAGGGACCGTACTACAATAACAATCTCCCTACAATGATCTCAGGACAAGTATGGCAGCAATAAAAAAGACTGCTGCACACAAATGTGTGGACAAATAAACAATAGAACTGTGCAGAAAGGAGCAACCAGATTTTTGCTTTTAAAAAAGCAGTTGGCTTGCACAGTGGCATACAATCAGCAATGCAGCTATCAGGGAGCCTTATAAGCTACAGAGCTGATGCACAAAAATCTAGCCTCCACTGTCCCTGCAAAGAAAGGGTGGTGTTGGACAGTGGAAATTGCTACAGCACAAGCGGTTTGGGGGTTAATCTTTCCTCCCTAACAATATCCCTGCTTCTGATGAAGCAGCAGCCACCTCTCCCTATGCTCAGATCGGCAGAAGTAAGATGGCGGTCGGCGTGCATGCCCCTTTATACCCCCTGTGATGCCGCAGAAAGAAAGCCAATCACTGTCATGCCCTTCTCTAAGATGGTGGGGACCGAGATCTATGTAATCACACTGCCCACACTCTGCATACTCCTTCATTGGCTGAGAAATGGCACTGAACGCGTCATACGAAACGCGACTTTGGTGCGAAGATCACCGACAGCATGGCCGATCCCACACTGGGATAGGGTCGGGTTTCATGAAACCCGACTTTGCCGAAAGTCGGCGATTTTTCAATTTGACCCTGAGACTCCTGGTGGAGACATGGAGCACAGGCACAGGGCAGGTAAGGAAGAGACAGAGGGCAAAGACACAGGAGACACAGAGCACAGGCACAGGAGAGTAAAGGCAGAGACAGAGGGCAAAGACACATGGTTGGTTTAGCGGAGACACGGAGGATCCTGAAAGAGACACAGGAATGCTGACAACAAGCAGCAGCCAATAACCTTAGACGTTCAGGCATCTTACCTTTCAAGACGCCGGGAAAAAATGCCCGATGGGCGCGGCCATATTGGGGTGGAGCCATCGGTTCTCGACCTCCCAGGAAGCCCTGCAGCGTACCAATTCTCTCCCAATCAATCAAAAAATACGTTTTCCCCTAATGATCTTTTTGGCAAGAATATCCTTTACATTAAAGACAAAATCAGAAGTGATAGGTTGAGGAGAGTGAAAAGGAGAAGAATGAAAATGATTAAATACTGCTGGTTTGAGAAGAGACACATGGAAGGCATTGGGAATTCATAATGAAGAATGAAGGTAGTCTCAATTTGTAGGATACGTCATTGATGCGACTTAAGATTGGAAAAAGACCAATGTAACAAGGACCTAGTTTGTGAGAAGGAATCTTTAGTTTAATATAATGTGAAGAGAGCCAAACCTTATCTCCGGGAAAATATGGGGGAGCGTCAAGACGCTTCTTATTAGCATACCACTTCATTCTGCAACTAGCTCTTTCAAGAGCCTCTTTGGTCTCCCTCCAGACTTTAGAGAACTCCAAGGACAAGAAATCCGCTGCCGCTATGCCTGAGGTGAGAGAATCAGGAAGAGGAATGTTAGGATGTTGACCAAAGACTACAAAGAAAGGAGACTTAGAAGAAGATTCACTGGGAAGATTGTTATAAGCGAACTCAACCCAAGGGAGAAGAGAAACCCAATCATCCTGGTGAGCATTGGAGAAATGCCGAAGGTAGGTAGTTAGAACTTGATTAACTCGCTCCACTTGACCGTTGGATTGTGGATGGTAGGCAGAAGAGAAATCCAAGTTGATCTGCATTAAACTGCAAAGAGCTCTCCAAAAATGAGAGGTAAATTGGACCCCTCGGACTGAGACAATGTGCTGTGGAAAGCCATGAAGACGAAAGACTTGATGTAAAAAGATCTCTGCCAACTCAGGAGCGGAAGGCAGACCTGGCAAATCAACAAAGTGTGTCATCTTGGGAAACTGATCTATGATTACCAAGATGACAGTACAAATCGAGAAATGAGGCAAATCAATAACAAAGTCCATAGCGATATGGCTCTAAGGGATGGAAGGCACTGGCAGAGGATGCAAAAGTCCGGACGGAAGTTGTCTGGGAACCTTGTTTCTGGCACAGGAAGGACAAGAAGCAATGAACTCCGAGACGTCCTGGTGAAGGGTCAACCACCAATAGTGGCGAGAGATAAGAGCGAGCGACTTCTTGACTCCAGTATGTCCTGCAAACTTGGAGGAATGTCCCCAAAGCAAAACTCTCTCCTTGTCATAGTCCAACACCAGCATCTTGCCAGGTGGTGGAGAGACCACCCTCAGAGGGGCTAAAGTGATGATTCTCGCAGCAACGATGATATGTGCTGGGCATTCCTCTATGTCCATTAGCTGAAAGGATCTGGAAAGAGCATCCGCCTTGATGTTCTTATTACTGGGTTGGAAATGAAGCTCAAAATCAACCGTCTGAAGAATAAGGAGCACCTAGCTTGCCGTGGATTGAACCTCTGGGCAGACTGAACATAGGCTAAATTTTTGTGGTCTGTGTATATGATGAAAGGATGCAATGCCCTCTTCAAGAAGATAATGCCACTCCTCTAAAGCTAACTTAATAGCTAGTAGATCCTTATCTCCTATGGAATAGTTCTGTTCTGGGGAAGAGAAGGCTTTGGTGAAGAATCCACAAGTAACTAAGTGGCCAGAGGAGGATCTTTGCAAGAGGACTGCAGCAGCTACAAAGGAAGACGCGTTGACCTCGATGATAAATGGCCTATTTGCATCAGGACAATGAAGCACAGGAGCCTCAGCCAACTTTTGCTTCAGAGACTGGAACACATCTTCTGCTTCAGAGGTCCAAAGATTAGGGTTGACTCCTTTGCGGACAAGAGCAAAAATAGGCTTGACAATCGAAGAGAAATGAGTGATGAACTGTCTATAGTAATTGGCAAAGCCAAGAAAACGTTGGATTGCTTTTATTCCAAGAGGACGAGGCCAGTTAAGAACAGCAGATACCTTCTCGGGATCCATCTCCAGACCGGACTTCAAGACGATGTAATCAAGAAAGGGCAGAGGGGACTGCTCGAAGATGCACTTCTCAATCTTCGCAAAAAAGATGATTCTCCCTTAGTCGTTGCAAAACCTGACGAACAGCTCGTTGTCATGGGGAGACTAGGTGAGCGAGAGTTAATAACCTGGGCCCCTGCAATTTCCCTCAGACTAGGGAAATCCTGATTGACCCTCTACCTGGAGTTTACACTGATGGTGTGCATGTCCAGGCCTCGAACCTCGCCCTGTCTCCTGTTTAAACCCTAGGCTGAAACCAACCGCCCACCACCCAGTGAAGAGGTGATACACCAATACCCACAGTTAGCACAGACAAGGATAAAGGAAAATATACACCACGCCGCAGTTACTCAGGAATACACTATAAATGTGCATGGCAAAATAAATACAAATATAGGAAGGAGTAAATAAGACTAAGGAAAATACACCACCAGCAACGAATCTCCAACAACCAGCTCTCCACTCCGGACCGAGATAACAACGCACAAGACAGAAGCTATAATCGGCGACGCCCAATGATAAGGAGAACTATTTAAAGGCAATGGGCATGGCCCAGCTTCCAATCCGAGGATCAGGTAAATTAACCCCGGAACAGCTAGATAAAATCTAGCCGACGCCAATGAGCAAATAGTGGTCAAAAGCGGAATTACCGCTGTCTGTCGAACGACCTGGTCTGAACAGCGTCCGACATGACAGTACCCCACCTTCTACGAGGGACCCCAGGGCCCTCACGGCTTGTAGGACCCGGCTTGTCTGGATGGCGACGATGAAAAAACCTGACCAGCCGATCCGCATGAATATCCGAGGCTGGTACCCAGGACCTCTCCTCAGGCCCATAACCATGCCAGTGTACCAAGTACTGTAAAGTGCGACGCACTACACGAGAGTCAACCACCTTGGAGACTTCAAACTCCAAATTACTATCCACCAAGACTGGAGGTGGCATAGGCGCTGCGTCCACAGAACCCACCATCTTCTTTAGAAGAGACCTGTGGAACATGTTGTGTACCTTATACACCGTAGGGAGCTCCAATCGGTACGCTACTGGGTTAATGACGGTGGTGACCCTAAATGGAACAATAAACCGTGGACCCAATTTAAGGGATGGTATTTTGAGTCTTATGTTTTTTGTGGATAACCACACCCAGTCATCCACACTCAGGTCCGGACCTGGCACACGCCTACTGTCAGCCACATGTTTGTACCTAGCACCCACACTCAACAGGCGCTGTTTAACTCTCCTCCAGACTGATGATAATTGTGCTCCTAACTGGTCCTCCTCCGGAACGCCGGAAGAGCCCCTCTGACTCAAGGTACAAAATTGAGGATGTAGCCCGTAAACACAAAAAAACGGAGACTCCCCAGACGACTCCTGACGGTGATTATTGATGGCAAACTCAGCCAAAGGAAGAAAGGTAGACCACTGCTCCTGGTTATCAGAGACAAAGCAGCGTAAGTACTGTTCCAAATTTTGGTTCATACGCTCAGTCTGACCATTTGACTGAGGATGGAACGCCGAAGAATGAGACAACTTGATCCCCAGCCGTGAGCAAAATGCTTTCCAAAATTTTGCCACAAACTGAGACCCCCTATCAGACACGATGTCAGACGGAACCCCATGAAGTCTGACCACCTCCTGCACAAATACCTGAGACAGAGTCTTAGCGTTAGGCAACGAAGGCAAAGACACAAAGTGCGACATTTTAGAAACCGATCAACAATCACCAAGATGACCGTGTTCCCAGCTGATGAGGGCAAATCAGTGATGAAATCCATGGAGATTTCCATCCATGGCTTACTAGGTACTTCAAGAGGAAGTAGTGTGCCAACAGGACGGGAGCGGGGCGTCTTAGCCCTAGTGCACGTGGTACAAGCTGACACGTATGAGACCACGTCCTGTCGGATCTTCGGCCACCAAAACTGACGTGACACCAACTCCAAGGTACCTCTAACCCCTGGGTGGCCAGCCAGGACAGCATCATGATGCTCCGCCAAAACCTTTAAGCGGAGATGAAGCAGTACAAAAGATTTGTTGATGGGAGGCTCAGATGGTACCTCCTCCTGAGCCTCGGCAATCTCAGCCTCAAACTTGGTAGTGAGAGCTGAAACCACAACACCCTTTTGGAGGATGGGTACTGGATCTTCCCGAGGTTCACCCCCCAGAAAACACCTGGACAGAGCATCCACCTTAGTGTTTTTAGATCCCGGTCTGTAAGTGACAACAATATTGAACCGCGTGAAAAACAATGCCCAGCGAGCCTGCCTGGGGGACAGACGCTTGGCTGACTCCAAATACAGCAGATTCTTATGATCGGTAGTGTTGAGCATTCCGATACCGCAAGTATCGGGTATCGGCCGATACTTGCGGGTATCGGAATTCCGATACCGAGATTCGATACTTTTGTGGTATCGGGTATCGGTATCGAAACAACATTAATGTAAAAATGTGTAAAAGAGAGAATTAAAATAAAAAATATTGCTATACTCACCTCTCCGACGCAGCCTGCACCTTACCGAGGGAAGCGGCAGCGTTCTTTGTTTAAAATTCGCACTTTTCTTTCCTTACGTGAAGTCCCGGCTTGTGATTGGTCGCATGCCGCCCATGTGGCGGCGACGCAACCAATCACAGCAAGCCGTGACGTAATTTCAGGTCATTCAGTATTTTAAAATTACGCTCCGGCTTTGTGATTGGTTGCGTCGCAGTCACATGGGCGACGCAACCAATCACAGCAAGCCGTGACGTAATTTCAGGTCCTTAAGGATTTTAAACTTACGTCCCGGCTTTGTGATTGGTTGCGTCGCAGTCACATGGGCGCCGCAACCAATCACAAGCCGTGACGTCACGGGAGGCTGGACACGCGCGCATTTTAAAATGGGCGCGTGTCCAGCCTCCCGTGATGTCCCGGCTTGTGATTGGTTGCGGCGCGGTCAACCAATCACAAGCCGGGAGGCTGGACACGCGCGCATTTTAAAATGGGCGCATGTCCAGCCTCCCGTGACGTCCCGGCTTGTGATTGGTTGCGGCGCGGTCAACCAATCACAAGCCGGGAGGCTGGACACGCGCGCATTTTAAAATGGGCGCGTGTCCAGCCTCCCGTGACGTCCCGGCTTGTGATTGGTTGCGGCGCGGTCAACCAATCACAAGCCGGGAGGCTGGACACGCGCGCATTTTAAAATTTTTAAAATGCGCGCGTGTCCAGCCTCCCGGCTTGTGATTGGTTGACCGCGCCGCAACCAATCACAAGCCGGGACGTCACGGGAGGCTGGACACGCGCCCATTTTAAAATGCGCGCGTGTCCAGCCTCCCGTGACGTCACGGCTTGTGATTGGTTGCGGCGCCCATGTGACTGCGACGCAACCAATCACAAAGCCGGGACGTAATTTTTAAATCCTTAAGGACCTGAAATTACGTCACGGCTTGCTGTGATTGGTTGCGTCGCCCATGTGACTGCGACGCAACCAATCACAAAGCCGGAGCGTAATTTTAAAATACTGAATGACCTGAAATTACGTCACGGCTTGCTGTGATTGGTTGCGTCGCCGCCACATGGGCGGCATGCGACCAATCACAAGCCGGGACTTCACGTAAGGAAAGAAAAGCGCAAATTTTAAACAAAGAACGCTGCCGCTTCCCTCGGTAAGGTGCAGGCTGCGTCGGAGAGGTGAGTATAGCAATATTTTTTATTTTAATTCTTTCTTTTACACATTAATATGGATCCCAGGGCCTGAAGGAGAGTTTCCTCTCCTTCAGACCCTGAGAACCATCAGGAATACCGTCCGATACTTGAGTCCCATTGACTTGTATTGGTATCGGGTATCGGTATCGGATTGGATCCGATACTTTGCCGGTATCGGCCGATACTTTCCGATACCGATACTTTCAAGTATCGGACGGTATCGCTCAACACTAATGATCGGTAATAACAGTAACCTGATGTACTGACCCCTCCAAGAAGTGTCGCCATTCCTCAAAGGCCAACTTGATTGCCAACAACTCCCTGTTGCCGATATCGTAGTTACGTTCGGCGGACGACAGTTTCTTGGAGAAATAGGCGCACGGACGCAAACCACTCAAAGATGAGCCTTGAGATAGTACCACCCCCACATCAACCTCAGACGCATCGACTTCCACAACAAAGGGTTTTGATACGTCTGGCTGCACAAGAATGGGGGCTGAAACAAAACTGTTCTTAAGAAATTCAAATGCACGCACAGCTGCCTCAGGCCACACGGAGAAATTGGTACCCTTTTTAGTCATGTCAGTTAGCGGTTTAGCAATGATGGAAAAATCCTTGATAAATTTCCTATAGTAGTTAGAAAACCCAAGGAACCGCTGAAGTGCTTTCAGGTTATCAGGACGTTCCCAATGCAGCACCGCTTCCACCTTAGCGGCGTCCATTTTAAAACCAGAAGCAGACACAATATAACCCAAGAAAGGCAACTCCTGAACAAAAAATTCACATTTCTCAAGTTTAGCATACAGCTTATTCTCTCTGAGAAGCTGTAACACCTGCCTGACATGATCTAAATGAGCATCACGGTCGCAAGAATATATGAGAATGTCATCTAGGTACATGATAACGAATTTCCCCAAAACATGCGAGAAGACATCATTGATGAAATGTTGGAACACTACAGGTGCGTTAGTCAACCCAAAAGGCATCACCAAATTTTTAAAATGACCCTCAGGGGTATTAAAAGCCGTCTTCCACTCATCACCTTGACGGACTCTTATGAGGTTGTACGCCCCCCTGAGGTCAAGCTTGGTAAACCACTTAGCACCCGCCACCTGGTTGAACAAATCTGGTATCAGTGGCATAGGGTATGGATCACGAACCGTAATCTGGCTCATCTCCCTGAAATCCAAACACGGGCGTAATCCGCCATCTTTCTTCTTCACGAAGAAGAACCCTGCTGCCACCGGCGAGGATGACGGCCTGATGAGCCCTTTGCTCAAGCTTTCAGCAATATAATCTTTTAACGCTTGTCTCTCCGGACCAGAGATGTTAAACATCCTTGCTTTAGGCAACTTGGCCCCTGGTTTAAACCTGATAGAACAGTCATAGGGACGATGTGGCGGCAACTCTGAACAACCCTTTTCAGAGAACACATCCACAAAATCCAGAAGTGACTCCGGAATGCTTGAAATCACCGCAGCCACACATGTGGCCAGAACTCGCTCCACTGAATTATGTCCTGAGTTTTCCAGTCAATTACCGGGTTGTGCATGGACAACCAAGGAAAACCCAAAACCACCTGAGCAGGAAGATTCCTGAGCACCTTACATGTAACCCACTCGGAATGTAGAACCCCAATGTGGAGTTTCACCTCAGCCACAAATTCAGTAATCTCCCCCTGAGAGAGAGAAGCAGCATTGATGGTGACAACGCGGATAGGATGAGACAGTTTTTCAATCCTAAAACCTGCTGTGCGCTCAAACTCCTCATCAATGAGATTTGTGGCTGAACCACTATCCACAAAAACAGTAATTGGCAGTTCACTGCCAGCGATAAAAACCTTAGCAGGGAGCATGCATTGAGAAACCACCATGGAGGATATACATAAGCTCAGATTGGTCTCCTCTACACCCTCTGAGCTTAGAAGTTTTCCGCGGTTGAGTTTTCTTAGACAGCAGAGGACAGATGTTAATAAAATGACCAGTTTTACCACAGTAAAAACAGGCACCCTGCTTCCTGAGCTCAGGGGCTTGACGCTTCACATGTGACACCCCTGCGATTTGCATAGGCTCCATGTGTTCACCTGCAGCAACCTCACGTGAACCTAAACCCTCTCCCATAGGCGGTGTCTCATGCTCCCCCTGACGCAAACGGCGATCAATGCGGACAACCAGACTCATAGCGGAATCTAGAGAAGCAGGAGTCTCGTACATCAGAAGGGCTTTTTTAACCTTTACAGAAACCCCATGAATAAACTGACTCTGCAATGCTGGATCATTCCATTGTGTATCGATCGCCCAGCGATGAAACTCAGAACAGTAATCCTCTGCAACTCGCTCCCCCTGGCGAATAGTGCATATCTTAGATTCTGCTAGAGCCATTCTGTCAGGTTCATCATAGATTTTCCCAAGAGAAGAAAAAAAACTCTCCACAGAGTCAAATGCAGCAGAATCAGATTGCAAAGAAAACGCCCATGCCTGGGGATCCCCACTTAACAATGACAACACCAGGCCCACACGCTGAGCCTCATTACCAGAGGAGATCGGGCGCATACGGAAATATAGTTTGCAAGCTTCACGAAAAGAAACAAATTTACTGCTTTCCCCAGCAAATTTTTCAGGCAAAGGGAATTTAGGCTCAGCAACTCTTCCTGTCGCTCCAGCTTGCACATTAGATACTGCTAGTCCCTGTTGCTGAACTGCCCCCCTCAACTCAGTGACCTGTAGGGACAGCGCCTCCAACTGGCTATGGAAGTCATGGGATCCATGACAAGAGAAAAAAAGAAACCCCTTTTTTTTTCCTTTTTTGTTGTTAGGCCGATTATAATGCCACGGAGAGACTAGGTGAGCAAGAGCTAATAACCTGGGCCCCTGCAATTTCCCTCAGACTAGGGAAATCCCGATTGACCCTCTACCTGGAGTTTACACTGATGGTGTGCATGTCCAGGCCTCGAACCTCGCCCTGTCTCCTGTTTCAACCCTAGGCTGAAACTAACCGCCCTGTTATGACCCCAATGGCGAGGGTCTCAGAGGAACGTGGAAGTCTGCAGAATACAAAAATCCAGCTCATAGGGCAGTGTGTCATGGTTCTCAATGGCGAGAGAACATAGCCCAGCATATATGAGAACTAGCTCTTGGAAGATGGAAACTATACTGACCATGAACTAAACCTGCCGCACAACTAGAAGTGGCCGGGTAGCATGCCTACGTTTTTTATCCCTAGATGCCCAGCGCCAGCCGGAGAACTACCTAATCCTAGCAGAGGAAAAGACAGTCCTGGCTCACCTCTAGAGAAATTTTCCCAAAAGGCAGACAGAGGCCCCCACATATATTGGCGGTGATTTTAGATGAAATGACAAACGTAGTATGAAAATAGGTTTAGCAAAATCGAGGTCCGCTTACTAGATAGCATGAAGACAGAAAGGGCACTTTCATGGTCAGCAGAAAACCCTATCAAAACACCATCCAGAAATTACTTTGAGACTCTAGCATTAACTCATAACACCAGAGTGGCAATTTCCGCTCACAAGAGCTTTCCAGACACAGTAACGAAACAGCAGCTGTGAACAGGAACAAAATGCAAAAACACACAAGGACAAAAGTCCAACTTAGCTAGGAGTTGTCTAGTAGCAGGAACATGCACAGAAGGCTTCTGATTACATTGTTGACCGGCATGAAACTGACAGAGGAGCAAGGTTATATAGCGACTCCCACATCCTGATAGGAGCAGGTGAACAAAGGGGATGATGCACACAAGTACAATTCCACAAGTGGCCACCGGGGGAGCCCAGAATCCAATTTCACAACAGTACCCCCCCCTCAAGGAGGGGGCACCGAACCCTCACCAGAACCACCAGGGCGATCAGGATGAGCCCTATGAAAGGCACGGACAAGATCGGAGGCATGAACATCAGAGGCAGTGACCCAAGAATTATCCTCCTGACCGTATCCCTTCCATTTGACCAGATACTGGAGTTTCCGTCTGGAAACACGAGAGTCTAAGATCTTTTCCACAACGTACTCCAACTCACCCTCAACCAACACCGGAGCAGGAGGCTCAACGGAAGGCACAGCCGGTACCTCATACCTGCGCAACAATGACCGATGAAAAACATTATGAATCGAAAAGGATGCAGGGAGGTCCAAACGGAAGGACACAGGGTTAAGAATCTCCAATATCTTGTACGGGCCGATGAACCGAGGCTTAAACTTAGGAGAAGAAACCCTCATAGGGACAAAACGAGAAGACAACCACACCAAGTCCCCAACACAAAGCCGAGGACCAACACGACGACGGCGGTTGGCAAAAAGCTGAGTCTTCTCCTGGGACAACTTCAAATTGTCCACCACCTGCCCCCAAATCTGATGCAACCTCTCCACCACAGCATCCACTCCAGGACAATCCGAAGATTCCACTTGACCGGAGGAAAATCGAGGATGAAACCCCGAATTACAGAAAAACGGGGACACCAAGGTGGCAGAGCTGGCCCGATTATTGAGGGCGAACTCCGCCAAAGGCAAAAAAGCAACCCAATCATCCTGATCCGCAGACACAAAACACCTCAAATATGTCTCCAAGGTCTGATTAGTCCGCTCGGTCTGGCCATTAGTCTGAGGATGGAAAGCAGACGAAAAAGACAAATCTATGCCCATCCTAGCACAGAATGCCCGCCAAAATCTAGACACGAATTGGGTCCCTCTGTCAGAAACGATATTCTCCGGAATACCATGCAAACGAACAACATTTTGAAAAAACAGAGGAACCAACTCGGAAGAAGAAGGCAACTTAGGCAAGGGAACCAGATGGACCATCTTAGAGAAACGGTCACACACCACCCAGATGACAGACATCTTCTGAGAAACAGGCAGATCCGAAATAAAATCCATCGACATGTGCGTCCAAGGCCTCTTCGGAATAGGCAAGGGTAACAACAATCCACTAGCCCGAGAACAACAAGGCTTGGCCCGAGCACAAACGTCACAAGACTGCACAAAGCCTCGCACATCTCGTGACAGGGAAGGCCACCAGAAGGACCTTGCCACCAAATCCCTGGTACCAAAGATTCCAGGATGACCTGCCAATGCAGAAGAATGAACCTCAGAGATGACTCTACTGGTCCAATCATCAGGAACAAACAGTCTACCAGGTGGGCAACGATCAGGTCTATCCGCCTGAAACTCCTGCAAGGCCCGCCGCAGGTCTGGAGAAACGGCAGACAATATCACTCCATCTTTAAGGATACCTGTGGGCTCAGAATTACCAGGGGAGTCAGGCTCAAAACTCCTAGAAAGGGCATCCGCCTTAACATTCTTAGAACCCGGTAGGTAAGACACCACAAAATTAAACCGAGAGAAAAACAACGACCAGCGCGCCTGTCTAGGATTCAGGCGCCTGGCAGACTCAAGGTAAATTAAATTTTTGTGGTCAGTCAATACCACCACCTGATGTCTGGCCCCCTCAAGCCAGTGACGCCACTCCTCAAAAGCCCACTTCATGGCCAAAAGCTCCCGATTCCCAATATCATAATTCCGCTCGGCGGGCGAAAATTTACGGGAAAAAAAGGCACAAGGTCTCATCACGGAGCAGTCGGAACTTCTCTGCGACAACACCGCCCCAGCTCCGATTTCAGAAGCGTCGACCTCAACCTGAAAAGGAAGAGCAACATCAGGCTGACGCAACACTGGGGCGGAAGAAAAGCGGCGCTTGAGCTCCCGAAAGGCCTCCACAGCATCAGGGGACCAATCAGCAACATCAGCACCCTTCTTAGTCAAATCAGTCAATGGTTTTACAACATCAGAAAAACCAGCAATAAATCGACGATAAAAGTTAGCAAAGCCCAAAAATTTCTGAAGACTCTTAAGAGAAGAGGGTTGCGTCCAATCACCAATAGCCTGAACCTTGACAGGATCCATCTCGATGGAAGAGGGGGAAAAAATGTATCCCAAGAAGGAAATCTTTTGAACCCCAAAAACACACTTAGAACCCTTCACACACAAGGAATTAGACCGCAAAACCTGAAAAACCCTCCTGACCTGCTGGACATGAGAGTCCCAGTCATCCGAAAAAATCAGAATATCATCCAGATACACAATCATAAATTTATCCAAATAATCGCGGAAAATGTCATGCATAAAGGACTGGAAGACTGAAGGGGCATTTGAAAGACCAAAAGGCATCACCAAATACTCAAAATGGCCCTCGGGCGTATTAAATGCGGTTTTCCACTCATCCCCCTGCTTGATTCGCACCAAATTATACGCCCCACGGAGATCAATCTTAGAGAACCACTTGGCCCCCTTTATACGAGCAAACAAATCAGTAAGCAGTGGTAACGGATATTGATATTTAACCGTGATTTTATTCAAAAGTCGATAATCAATACACGGCCTCAAAGAGCCGTCTTTCTTAGACACAAAGAAAAAACCGGCTCCTAAGGGAGATGACGAAGGACGAATATGTCCCTTTTCCAAGGACTCCTTTATATATTCTTGCATAGCCGCGTGTTCAGGCACAGACAGATTAAATAAACGACCCTTAGGGTATTTACTACCCGGGATCAAGTCTATGGCACAATCGCACTCCCGGTGCGGAGGTAGTGAACCAACCTTGGGTTCTTCAAAAACGTCACGAAAGTCAGACAAGAATTCAGGAATCTCAGAGGGAATAGATGATGAAATGGAAACCAAAGGTACGTCCCCATGAGTTCCTTTACATCCCCAGCTTAACACAGACATAGCTCTCCAGTCGAGGACTGGGTTATGAGATTGCAGCCATGGCAATCCCAGCACCAAAACATCATGTAGATTATACAGCACCAGAAAGCGAATAACCTCCTGGTGATCCGGATTAACACGCATAGTCACTTGTGTCCAGTATTGTGGTTTATTACTAGCCAATGGGGTGGAGTCAATCCCTTTCAGAGGTATCGGAGCCTCCAATGGCTCCAAATCATACCCACAGCGTTTGGCAAAGGACCAATCCATAAGACTCAAAGCAGCGCCAGAGTCGACATAGGCGTCCGCGGTAATAGATGACAAAGAACAAATCAGGGTAACAGATAGAATAAACTTAGACTGTAAAGTGCTAATTGAAACAGACTTGTCAGGCTTCTTAGTACGCTTAAAGCATGCTGATATAACATGAGTTGAATCACCACAATAGAAGCACAACCCATTTTTTCGTCTAAAATTCTGCCGCTCGCTTCTGGACAGAATTCTATCACATTGCATATTTTCTGGCGTTTTCTCAGTAGACACCGCCAAATGGTGCACAGGTTTGCGCTCCCGCAGACGCCTATCGATCTGAATAGCCATCGTCATGGACTCATTCAGACTCGCAGGCACAGGGAACCCCACCATAACATCCTTAATGGCATCAGAGAGACCTTCTCTGAAAATCGCCGCCAGGGCGCACTCATTCCACTGAGTAAGCACAGACCATTTGCGGAATTTTTGGCAGTATATTTCAGCTTCATCTTGCCCCTGAGACAAGGACATCAAGGCCTTTTCCGCCTGAAGCTCTAAATGAGGTTCCTCATAAAGCAACCCCAAGGCCAGAAAAAACGCATCCACATTGAGCAACGCAGGATCCCCTGGTGCCAATGCAAAAGCCCAGTCCTGAGGGTCGCCCCGGAGCAAGGAAATTACAATCCTGACCTGCTGTGCAGGGTCTCCGGCAGAGCGAGACTTCAGGGACAAAAACAATTTGCAATTATTTTTAAAATTTTGAAAGTGAGATCTATTCCCCGAGAAGAATTCAGGCAAAGGAATTCTAGGCTCAGACATAGGTGCATGAACAACAAAATCTTGCAAATTTTGTACCTTTGTGGCGAGATTATTCAAACCTGTAGCTACACTCTGAAGATCCATTTGAAACAGGTGAACACAGAGCCATTCAAGGATTAGAAGGAGAGAAAGAGAGGAAGGCTGCAGCATAGGCAAACTAGCAAGTGATTCAATTAAGAGCACACTCAGAACTAGAGGAAAAAAAAAAAAAAAAAAATTGTAGCAGACTTCTTTTTTCTCTCCTTTCTCAGCCAGTAATTTAACCCTTTTTTGGGCCGGTCAAACTGTCATGGTTCTCAATGGCGAGAGAACATAGCCCAGCATATATGAGAACTAGCTCTTGGAAGATGGAAACTATACTGACCATGAACTAAACCTGCCGCACAACTAGAAGTGGCCGGGTAGCATGCCTACGTTTTTTATCCCTAGATGCCCAGCGCCAGCCGGAGAACTACCTAATCCTAGCAGAGGAAAAGACAGTCCTGGCTCACCTCTAGATAAATTTTCCCAAAAGGCAGACAGAGGCCCCCACATATATTGGCGGTGATTTTAGATGAAATGACAAACGTAGTATGAAAATAGGTTTTGCAAAATCGAGGTCCGCTTACTAGATAGCATGAAGACAGAAAGGGCACTTTCATGGTCAGCAGAAAACCCTATCAAAACACCATCCAGAAATTACTTTAAGACTCTAGCATTAACTCATAACACCAGAGTGGCAATTTCCGCTCACAAGAGCTTTCCAGACACAGTAACGAAACAGCAGCTGTGAACAGGAACAAAATGCAAAAACACACAAGGACAAAAGTCCAACTTAGCTAGGAGTTGTCTAGTAGCAGGAACATGCACAGAAGGCTTCTGATTACATTGTTGACCGGCATGAAACTGACAGAGGAGCAAGGTTATATAGCGACTCCCACATCCTGATAGGAGCAGGTGAACAAAGGGGATGATGCACACAAGTACAATTCCACAAGTGGCCACCGGGGGAGCCCAGAATCCAATTTCACAACAGCAGTGGTAACTGGGTTGACCATATATCTACTCCTAACGCCAACACTAGAAGTAGCCGGGGATCATTCCTACGTTGATTCTAGATGACACGCTCCAGCCGGAGAATCTAGCTACCCCTAGTAGAGGAAAACAAAGACCTTTCTTGCCTCCAGAGAAGGGGACCCCAAAGCTGGATAGAAGCCCCCCACAAATAATGACGGTGAGGTAAGAGGAAATGACAAACACAGAAATGAACCAGGTTTAGCACAGAGAGGCCCGCTTACTGATAGCAGAATAAAGAAAGGTAACTTATATGGTCAACAAAAACCCTATCAAAATCCACACTGGAAATTCAAGAACCCCCGAACCGTCTAACGGTCCGGGGGGAGAACACCAGCCCCCTAGAGCTTCCAGCAAAGGTCAGGATATAGATTTGGAACAAGCTGGACAAAAATACAAAACCAAAACAAATAGCAAAAAGCAAAAGGCAGACTTAGCTGATATAACTGGAACCAGGATCAGTAGACAAGAGCACAGCAGACTAGCTCTGATAACTACGTTGCCAGGCATTGAACTGAAGGTCCAGGGAGCTTATATAGCAACACCCCTAACTAACGACCCAGGTGCGGATAAAAGGAATGACAGAAAAACCAGAGTCAAAAAACTAGTAACCACTAGAGGGAGCAAAAAGCAAATTCACAACAGTACCCCCCCCTTAGTGAGGGGTCACCGAACCCTCACCACGACCACCAGGGCGATCAGGATGAGCGGCATGAAAGGCACAAACTAAATCGGCCGCATGAACATCAGAGGCGACCACCCAGGAATTATCCTCCTGACCATAGCCCTTCCACTTGACCAGGTACTGAAGCCTCCGCCTGGAGAGGCGAGAATCCAAGATCTTCTCCACCACGTACTCCAACTCGCCCTCAACCAACACCGGAGCAGGAGGCTCAGCAGAAGGAACTACAGGCACAATGTACCGCCGCAACAAGGACCTATGAAATACATTGTGAATAGCAAACGACACAGGAAGATCCAGACGAAAAGATACAGGATTAAGGATTTCCAATATCTTGTAAGGCCCAATAAAACGAGGTTTAAATTTGGGAGAGGAGACCTTCATAGGAACAAAGCGGGAAGAAAGCCATACCAAATCCCCAACGCGTAGTCGGGGACCCACACCGCGGCGGCGGTTGGCAAAGCGCTGAGCCTTCTCCTGTGACAACTTCAAGTTGTCCACCACATGATTCCAGATCTGCTGCAACCTATCCACCACAGAATCCACCCCAGGACAGTCAGAAGGCTCCACATGACCCGAAGAAAAGCGAGGATGGAAACCAGAGTTGCAGAAAAAAGGCGAAACCAAGGTGGCGGAACTAGCCCGATTATTAAGGGCAAACTCAGCCAACGGCAAGAATGTCACCCAATCGTCCTGATCAGCAGAGACAAAACACCTCAAATAAGCCTCCAAAGTCTGATTGGTTCGCTCCGTCTGTCCATTAGTCTGAGGATGGAAAGCAGACGAAAACGACAAATCAATGCCCATCCTACTACAAAAGGATCGCCAGAACCTGGAAACGAACTGGGATCCTCTGTCTGACACAATATTCTCAGGGATGCCGTGCAAACGAACCACGTTCTGGAAAAACACAGGAACCAGATCGGAAGAGGAAGGCAGCTTAGGCAAAGGAACCAAATGGACCATCTTGGAGAAGCGATCACATATCACCCAGATAACGGACATGCCCTGAGATAGCGGAAGATCAGAAATGAAATCCATAGAGATATGTGTCCAAGGTCTCTTCGGAACAGGCAAGGGCAAGAGCAAACCGCTGGCACGAGAACAGCAAGGCTTAGCTCGAGCACAAGTCCCACAGGACTGCACAAATGACCGCACATCCCTTGACAAGGAAGGCCACCAAAAGGACCTGGCCACCAGATCTCTGGTGCCAAAAATTCCCGGGTGACCTGCCAACACCGAGGAATGAACCTCGGAAATGACTCTGCTGGTCCACTTATCCGGGACAAACAGTCTGTCAGGTGGACAAGACTCAGGCCTATCAGCCTGAAATCTCTGCAACACACGTCGCAGATCCGGAGAAATAGCTGACAAGATAACTCCATCTTTAAGAATACCAACAGGATCAGCGACTCCAGGAGCATCAGGCACAAAGCTCCTAGAAAGAGCATCGGCCTTCACATTCTTTGAACCTGGTAAATACGAGACAACAAAATCAAAGCGGGAGAAAAACAAAGACCAGCGGGCCTGTCTCGGATTAAGGCGTTTAGCAGACTCGAGATACATCAGATTTTTGTGATCAGTCAAGACCACCACACGATGCTTAGCACCCTCGAGCCAATGACGCCACTCCTCAAATGCCCATTTCATGGCCAACAACTCCCGATTGCCCACATCATAATTTCGCTCGGCAGGCGAAAACTTCCTAGAGAAAAAGGCACAAGGTTTCATAACAGAGCAACCAGGGCCTCTCTGCGACAAAACGGCCCCTGCCCCAATCTCCGAAGCATCCACCTCAACCTGAAAGGGAAGTGAGACGTCAGGCTGGCACAAAACAGGCGCCGAAGTAAACCGGCGTTTCAACTCCTGGAAAGCCTCCATGGCAGCAGGAGCCCAGTTAGCTACATCGGAGCCCTTCTTGGTCATATCCGTCAAAGGTTTCACAATGCTAGAAAAATTAGCGATAAAACGATGGTAGAAGTTAGCGAAGCCCAAGAACTTCTGAAGACTCTTAACTGACGAGGGCTGAGTCCAATCAAGAATAGCTCGGACCTTGACTGGGTCCATCTCCACAGCAGAAGGGGAAAAAATGAACCCCAAAAAGGGAACCTTCTGTACACCAAAGAGACACTTTGAGCCCTTGACAAACAAAGAATTTTCACGCAAAATTTTAAAGACCAACCTGACCTGCTCCACATGCGAATCCCAATTATCAGAAAAAACCAAAATATCATCCAGATAAACAATCAAAAATTTATCCAGATACTTCCGGAAAATGTCATGCATAAAGGACTGAAAAACTGAAGGCGCATTGGAGAGCCCAAAAGGCATCACCAAGTACTCAAAATGACCTTCGGGCGTATTGAATGCGGTTTTCCATTCATCACCTTGCTTAATGCGCACAAGGTTGTACGCACCACGAAGGTCTATCTTGGTGAACCACTTGGCACCCTTAATCCGGGCAAATAAGTCAGACAACAGCGGTAAAGGATACTGAAATTTGACAGTGATCTTATTTAAAAGCCGATAATCAATACAAGGTCTCAAAGATCCGTCCTTCTTTGCCACAAAAAAGAATCCCGCACCAAGAGGGGAAGAAGACGGACGAATATGTCCTTTCTCCAGAGACTCCTTGATATATGAATGCATAGCGGTATGTTCAGGTACCGACAGATTAAACAGTCTTCCCTTAGGAAATTTACTGCCTGGGATCAAATCTATAGCACAGTCACAGTCCCTATGAGGAGGCAGTGCACTGGACTCAGACTCACTGAAGACATCCTGATAATCAGACAAATACTCCGGAACTTCCGAAGGCGTAGAAGAAGCAATAGACACAGGCAGGGAATCCCCATGAATACCACGACAGCCCCAACTTGAGACTGACATAGCCTTCCAGTCCAGGACTGGATTATGGGTCTGTAACCATGGCAGCCCTAAAACAACCAAATCATGCATTTTATGTAAAACCAGGAAACGTATCACCTCGCGGTGTTCAGGAGTCATGCACATGGTAACCTGTGTCCAATACTGCGGTTTATTTGCTGCCAATGGTGTAGCATCAATACCCCTAAGAGGAATAGGATTTTCTAATGGTTCAAGAGTAAAACCACAGCGCTTAGCAAATGAGAGATCCATGAGACTCAGGGCAGCACCTGAATCTACAAACGCCATGACAGGATAAGATGACAGTGAGCAAATCAAAGTTACAGACAGAATAAATTTAGGTTGCAAATTACCAACGGTGACAGGACTAACAACCTTAGCTATACGTTTAGAGCATGCTGAGATAACATGTGTAGAATCACCACAGTAGTAGCACAAGCCATTCCGGCGTCTATGAATTTTCCGCTCATTTCTAGTCAGGATTCTATCACATTGCATTAAATCAGGTGTCTGTTCAGACAACACCATGAGGGAATTTGCGGTTTTTCTATCACATTGCACCGAATTAGGTGTCTGTTCAGACAACACCATGAGGGAATTTGCGGTTTTGCGCTCCCGCAACCGCCGGTCAATTTGAATAGCCAGTGCCATAGTATCATTCAGACCTGTGGGAATGGGAAAACCCACCATAACATTCTTAATGGCTTCAGAAAGGCCATTTCTAAAATTAGCGGCCAGTGCACACTCGTTCCAATGTGTCAGCACGGACCATTTCCGAAATTTTTGGCAATACACTTCAGCCTCGTCCTGCCCCTGAGACATAGCCAGCAAGGCCTTTTCTGCCTGAATCTCAAGATTGGGTTCCTCATAAAGTAAACCGAGCGCCAGAAAAAACGCATCAAGATCAGCCAATGCCGGATCTCCTGGCGCCAGCGAAAAAGCCCAATCCTGAGGGTCGCCCCGTAAGAACGAAATAACAATTTTTACTTGCTGAGCAGAATCTCCAGATGAACAGGGTCTCAGGGACAAAAACAATTTACAATTATTCACGAAATTCCTAAACTTAAACCTGTCTCCGGAAAACAGTTCAGGAATCGGTATTTTAGGTTCTGACCTAGGATTTCTGATAACATAGTCTTGTATGCCCTGCACACGAGTAGCCAGCTGGTCCACACTTGTAATCAAGGTCTGGACATTCATGTCTGCAGCAAGCATAGCCACTCTGAGGTAAAGGGGAAGAAAAAAAAAAAACTCAGAATCTTCTTTCTTATAATCCCTCTTCTGCAATGCATTAAACATTTAATACTGGCCTGGCAAACTGTTATGACCCCAATGGCGAGGGTCTCAGAGGAACGTGGAAGTCTGCAGAATACAAAAATCCAGCTCATAGGGCAGTGGTAACTGGGTTGACCATATATCTACTCCTAACGCCAACACTAGAAGTAGCCGGGGATCATTCCTACGTTGATTCTAGATGACACGCTCCAGCCGGAGAATCTAGCTACCCCTAGTAGAGGAAAACAAAGACCTTTCTTGCCTCCAGAGAAGGGGACCCCAAAGCTGGATAGAAGCCCCCCACAAATAATGACGGTGAGGTAAGAGGAAATGACAAACACAGAAATGAACCAGGTTTAGCACAGAGAGGCCCGCTTACTGATAGCAGAATAAAGAAAGGTAACTTATATGGTCAACAAAAACCCTATCAAAATCCACACTGGAAATTCAAGAACCCCCGAACCGTCTAACGGTCCGGGGGGAGAACACCAGCCCCCTAGAGCTTCCAGCAAAGGTCAGGATATAGATTTGGAACAAGCTGGACAAAAATACAAAACCAAAACAAATAGCAAAAAGCAAAAGGCAGACTTAGCTGATATAACTGGAACCAGGATCAGTAGACAAGAGCACAGCAGACTAGCTCTGATAACTACGTTGCCAGGCATTGAACTGAAGGTCCAGGGAGCTTATATAGCAACACCCCTAACTAACGACCCAGGTGCGGATAAAAGGAATGACAGAAAAACCAGAGTCAAAAAACTAGTAACCACTAGAGGGAGCAAAAAGCAAATTCACAACACCGCCCACCACCCAGTGAAGAGGTGATACACCAATACCCACAGTTAGCACAGACAAGGATAAAGGAAAATATACACAACGCCGCAGTCACTCAGGAATACACTATAAATGTGCAGGGAAAAATAAATACAAATATAGGAAGGAGTAAATAAGACTAAGGAAAATACACCACCAGCAACAAATCTCCAACAACCAGCTCTCCACTCCGGACCGAGATAACAACGCACAAGACAGAAGCTATAATCGGCGACGCCCAATGATAAGGAGAACTATTTAAAGGCAATGGGCATGGCCCAGCTTCCAATCCGAGGATCAGGTAAATTAACCCCGGAACAGCTAGATAAAATCTAGCCGACGCCAATGAGCAAATAGTGGTCAAAAGCGGAATTACCGCTGTCTGTCGAACGACCTGGTCTGAACAGCATCCGACATGACATTCGTCTATGGGTGGAAAGATTTGGAGAGAAGATGAGAATGTCATCAAGATAAACCACGACACTGGAGTAGAGGAGTTCCCAGAATATGTTGTTTACAAACTCTTGGAATACTGCTGGAGCGTTACAGAGGCAAAACGGCATAACTAGGTATTCATAGTGACCGTTGCGAGTGTTGAATGCGGTCTTCCACTCATCCCCAGCACGAATTTGAACCAGATTGTAAGCTCCACGCAGATCAAGTTTTTAAAAATCTGCGCTCCCCTCAGACGATCGAAGAGTTCAGGAATAAGTGGTAGCGGGTATTTGTTCTTCACCGTAATGTTGTTTAGACCTCTATAATCTATACAAGGACGAAGAGAGCCATCCTTCTTCTTTACGAAGAAGAAGCCTGCTCCGGCAGGAGAAGAGGACTTCTGAATAAAACCCTTAGCAAGATTCTCTTGAATATATTCCTACATGGCTTGTGTCTCTATAGGCGAGAGGGGATAGATCCTACCTCTAGGAGGTGTAGTACCAGGAACAAGATCAATGGGACAATCGTAGAGTCGGTGCGGAGGAAGACTCTCAGCCTCCCTTTTGTCGAAAACATCTGAGAAAGAACTGTAGACTAAAGGCAAAGTGGAGGAGGAAGAAGAAGAAGAAGAAACACCCACAGGACGCACCGGCAGCAGACAACATTCCCGGCAGGACTCTGCCCAGCCAAAACGTTACCATTATGCCAATCTAAAAAGGGCTCGTGATTCCGCAACCAAGGAAGACCAAGAAGTAAAGGATGAGAAAGACTGGCTAAAACATAAAGTGCGATTTTCTCCCTATGCAAAGCCCCTACTTCAAGTTCCACCTCATGTGTAACTTGCGTAATGGTCTCCCGTAAAGGTTTACCATCTACGGAAGCAAGAATCAGAGGGTTCTCCAACATCCTGACAGAAACAGAAAATTTAATGACCTCCTCCAGCCTAATAAAATTTCCTGCCGCGCCTGAATCTACATAAGCATCTAAAGAAAAACCCTTACCACAAATGTGCAATAAAACAGACAAAGTGAGGGGTAGAGAAGTATCACATACACCTAGGGAGGCCTCTCTTACCTGACCTAGGCACAGAAGTTTTCCGGACGTTCTGGAAAAGTCCGCAACAGATGAGAGGCGCTGCCGCAATAAAAGCATAGCCCTTGAGTACGTCTCTCCTTACTTCGTTGTTCAGACATCTTGAGACGATCGACTTGCATCGGATCAGGAGTGGACGCTGTGGAAGGGGCTCCAGATCGAGGACTGAATGGTCTACGAGTAGCAGGGGATGGCTGAAGAAGTCTCCTCTCCTGGGTTCTCTCCTGGAAACAAAGATCAATACGTGTAGCCAAGGAAATTAAATCGTCCAAGAAAGTTGGAGTATCCCGACCGGCAAGCTCATCCTTTAAACGCCCGATGAGACCCCGCCAGAAGTCTCCCACCAAAGCCTCATTATTCCAGCCTAAATCGGAAGATTGGGTGCGAAACTGGATGGTGTACTGGCCTACAGTTAGGGAGCCTTTATGGAGATTAAAGAGAGCCTCCGTAGTAGAGGCCAGTTGTCCCGGTTCATCGAAAACACAACGAGAAGTCTCCAAGAATACAGACAACTCGAAGACTACGGGATCGTCTGACTCCCAGAGAGGATTAACCCATTCCAAGGCATCACCCTCCAAATGGGAAATCAAAAAGGCTACTTTTGCTCGATCAGTAGGGTAATGCTGGGGCAAAAGTTCAAAATGGAGACGACATTGATTTAAAAAACCCCAACACAATTTTGATCACCATTGTACTGTGGAGGTTTTGCCAAGCGGGGAGGAGGGTGGGGAACAGAGACAGAGGCAGAAGTGGAAGCGGCCGATTGTAAAGAAACCAACCGGTCTTCTACCAATGCCATATAGCTAAGAATATGAGCCTGGGTGTCTCATTGCTGAGCCAACTCCTGCTGCAGGCCAGCTAACTGAGAAGCATTCCCAGGATCATAAGACTGAAGCAAAGAAAGACGAGTATCCATAGTCTTCATGAAAGCCATAATATTTTCCCTTAAAAAGACCAGCTCCTTTTGTGCGGCAGTATATGTAAAGACAAAGGAAAAGAAAGACAGAGACTCAGGGACAGATCTGGCAGAGACACGGAGTAGATATGATTGAGACACAGGACTGGAAAGGTGGAGACACGGGGCACTGGCACAGGGCAGGTGTGATGGAGACATGGAGCAGGTATGGCAGAGACACAGGACCAATACGGTGGAGACATGGGGAAAAGGCACAGAGCAGGTATGGTGGAGACACGGAGCACATGCACAGGGCAGGTAAGGCGGAAACACTGGGCAAAGACACAGGACAGGTATGGCGGAGATGGAGCACAGGCACAGGAGAGGAAAGGTGGAGACAAAGGGCAAAGACACAGGGCTGGTATAGGGGAGACACGGAGGAGCCTGAAAGAGACACAGGAACGCTGACAACAAGGAACAGTGAATAGCTTTAGAAGTTCAGGCGTCTTACCTGGGAAGATGCTGGGAAGAAATTCCTGATGGGCGCTGCCATATTGGGGCGGAGCCATCGGGTCGCGACATCCCAGGAAGCCCTGCGGCGCAGGAGGTGCGCCTGCCATGCACAAAGAAAGGACGAGCCGGTAACCAGAAAACACAGCGGAGGAGCAGCGAGGGAGAGAGTCGGGAGTGCGCCGAGGGATGGGAGAAGGCAGGTAAATATGAGCGGTCATGACACTGGCTATCATCTACAAGGCATACCGCTGTGCGACTGCCATTGAAAGGCAATCGAGTAGCCCATCCAGTAATAGGTATTATCAGTTGTCTTTGAATAAGATAAGATGTGTTTGTTCAGAAGATCTTTCAGTAACATTACCACATAACTCATAAACACCAAGCCTACTCCCCCTTCCACCACACTTTTTCCCACTCATGTTGGATGCACCCTTCCCCTCTTTTAACCAGCTATTTCACAACCATAGGCACAGACCTGTCAGTCACCTGTCACTAAACTAACAATCAGTATTTATTTGCTGAGATAGTGTGCCTGGACCACACTATTAGCAGAAATTATTCTGATTCAGAAATGTGGGCTGGTGTCTGGACCACAGTATTAGCAGAAAGGATTTAGATTCTGAAATGTGGCCTCCTGCCTGCACTACAATATTAGCCCAATTGATTAAGATTAGAAAATGAGGCCTCCTACCTCTACCACAATATTAGCTCAAATAAATAAGATTTGAAAATGTGGCCTCCTGCCTGTACAACAATACTTTCCCAAACAGTCTTGATTTAGAATTGTGGCCTCCTGCCTGCACCACAATATTAGCACAAGCAATTTAGATTATTAACTGTGTCCTCCTGCTTGCATTACAGTATTTACACAAAAGAATTAGATTAGGAAATATGGCTTGCTGCCTGCACCACATTATTCATACAAATGAGTTAGATTAGGAAATGTGGCCTCTTGCCTGTATCACAGTATAAGCCCAAATGATTTTGATTAGGAAATTTGGTCACTTGCATGCACCACAATATTAGCACAAACAATTAAAACAAGAAATGTGACCTCCTGCCTGCACCACAATATTAGCCCAAACAATTTTGAATAGGAAATGTGGTCTACTGCCTGAACCACAATATTAGCCCAAGTGATTTACATTAGGAAATGTGGCCTACTGCCTACACCACAATATTAGCGTAAATGAGTTAGATTAGGAAATGTGGCCTCCTGCTTGCACCACAATATTAGTACAAACAATATAGATTAGGAAATGTGGCCTCCTGCCTGCACCACAATATTAGCACAAGCGAGTTACATGCCGGAGATTGATTTCACACAGGATCCTATCTACGTGAACTAGCTGATAATAAACCGCCTATTTATCTATCTGACTACTTGCAGCAGGAGCAACCTCTCTGCACTGTTATACTGCCAAAATGATGCCACCAAAACAATGTGTCCACTTTTTATATTGAGAGGGATATGTCACTTAGACAGTCAATGACAGAAGCCCTTGTGTCTGAACGTTATGGATGGTTTCTGCGCCCTGATTGGCTGCCAAATGTCAACACATTAAGTTAATTAAAAAAAATAACAGTCCTCCTCTCCTTTGATCTCTTCCCACCCCTTCCCCTCATCAAACATGTACCCTCCACTCATCATACAGTGGCACTTTTCTACCCAAAGTACTAACAAAAGCATTAGTGGAAATGCGATCATTTAAGGAACTGTGCCCGACATTTGCCGACTTTGAGGGAAAATGCTTGGTAATCCGAGCACGAATCCGAATGAGCTACGTTTGTGACAAATTTGAAATTGGCTAACATTTTCCAAACAAGTTCGATCATCTCTACTCTTCACATGGACATAAAATTAAAAACACAATTCTACCCACCTGTCCTTTCTCCTGTGACGAATGTTTCCTTCTATCTGCTTCATCTTGTCACAAACAGCACAATGCAGTAATGTCATTGTGCTGTCTGCAAAGTCACCTGCCGCTGGTCTCTGATAGACCATAGTACAGGTTTTATGCAGTGGGCATCCTTGAGCCTCCTCTGCACCAGGCCTGGTTGCAACATGTGTAACTGCAATCATTACACCCTGGCCCGGCGGCTGGCCCATACTAACACAATTTTGTTGTTTCATTTTTGCCACTCTGTTTTTCAACAGCCATAACTTTTTCATTTTTTCACTGGCATGGCTGCATGAGGCTATATTTTATGAGCAACAAATAGTACTTTTTGGCACTACTATGGTAACATAAAAATTAACATGTGATTAATTAAATTGTTTTTGCTACACAAATATTAACGCCTTCATGACCTTGGGATTTTCCGTTTTTTCCGTGCTCATTTTTCACTCCCCTCCTTCCCAGAGCCATAACTTTTTTATTTTTCCATCAATATGGCCATGTGAGGGCTTATTTTTTGTGAAACAAGTTGTACTTTTGAATTACATCAATGGTTTTAGCATGTCGCGTACTAGAAAACGGGAAAAAAATTCCAAGTGCGGTGAAATTGCAAAAAAAGTGCAATTTTACACTGTTTTTTTGTTTGGCTTTTTTACTAGGTTCACTTAATGCTAAAAATGACCTGCCATTATGATTCTTCAGGTCATTATGAGTTCATAGATACCAAACATGTGTAGGTTCTCTTTTATCAAAGTGGTGAAATAAAATTCCAAACTTTGATAAAAAAAAAAATGCGCCATTTTCCAATACCCGTAGCGTCTCCATTTTTCATGATCTGGGGTCGGTTGAGGGCTTATTTTTTGTGGGCCAAGCTGGCGTTTTTAATGATACCATTTTGGTGCAGAGACATTGTTTTGATCGCCCGTTATTGCATTTTAATGCAATGTCACAGCGACCAAAAAAACGTAATTCTGGGGTTTCAAATTTTTTTCTCGCTGCGCTGTTTAGCGATCAGCTTAATCCTTTTTTTAAATTGATAGATCGGGCGATTCTGAAAGCGGCGATACCAAATATGTGTAGGTTTGATTTTTTTTTATTCATTTATTTTGAATGGGGCGAAAGGGGGGTGATTTAAACTTTTATATTTTTTTTTCACTTTTTTTAACTTTTTTTAACTTTTGCCATGCTTCAATAGCCTCCATGGGAGGCTAGAAGCTGGCACAACTCGGTTGGCTCTGCTACATAGCAGCAATCATCAGATAAATAACATGCTTGCTAATAACAGGCTTGCTATGAGCACCGACCACAGGGTGGTGCTCACAGCTAGCCAAGAACCTCTATGGTTACCATTCTGATCATTCCGATCATGTGACAGGGGTCGGTGATGCGCTCATTTCCGTCCGGATTCGCCGGTTAAATGCCGCTGTCAGCGTTTGACACCAGCATTTAACTAGTTAATAGCGGCGGGTGAATCGCGAGTTCACCCGCCGCTATTGCGGGCACATGTCAGCTGCTCAAAACAGCTGACATGTCCTGGCTTTGATGCGGGCTCACCGTCGGAGCCCTGCATCAAAGTGGGGGATCTGACCTCGGACGTACTATCCCGTCCGAGGTCAGAAAGGGGTTAAAAAAAGCAAATAGTGGTTTAGTTTTAAATGCTTTTATTTTTTAAAGTTTATATATCACACTAACTATCCTGATTTGAATTAATTCAGATTTTTTCTTTTTTTTCTTTGACGTATGCAATAAAATGTTTGAAAAAAAGATTTTTTTTCTATATTGTTGTGGTGTATGAAGTTTTTACATTTTTAAATGTTTTATGCATTTATTTTTTTATTTTTATAATTTCCTCCCTCAAGGGATCAGCAAATATCTCTCGCAAATGTTTTTCAAATGTATTGATTTTTTTACTGTAAATGTTTCATCCATGAAAGCCACAATTACAGAGGAAAATAGCACACTACAGTGGCATAAATTGTGACGGATCTGATATATGTTTGTTAGGACCTAGAAGCATTGGAGCTGCTGATGCTTCTGTGCTATGCACAGTTCTCACTGATCACTTTATAACATGCAAAATAAACACATTAGTTGTAGTAAACCACTTTTGTCTTCTCTTCTAGATCACTGCTTCCTCTGACAGCTGGAGACTCTCAAGGAACAGGAGGTTTATCCTCATTCTGTAAATTTAATTATAGCCCAGAACCAAATACTGATAAGTTAAGAGATCTGTGTTTTGGGCTTTTTAGTTGATATAATATAGCTACTGTGCATACTCGACCAAATTTAGTGGTCAATCTCATTGGCAACAAGCTGTAAACATTGCAGAATAAAAGCTCTCATAGTAGGATGACAGTAAATGAAAAAGCAAGTAAATTGCAAACACTTTTAGAACTGCAGTATCCAGTAGGAGTAGATTCCAACTTAAATAAAAGTTGTAACAGATTATTGAAAATATCTATGTAGGTAGATTTAGTGACAAATATAATTATTGCAGGAAAGCTATACCAGTACAATTCTGTCATTCAGTTTGGGATAGAAATATGGGGTTTGGACCAAACAATAAATGGTCAGTAGAGGTTGCTGATGATAACCAATCTGATCTAATGTTTTGTTTTCACTTTAGGAATGGGGGTCACAGCTGCTAGTGCAAATTTGAATATTGAAAGTAGTTAAATAGATGTCATGATTCAGAATGTCCTGCACTCTCCTGGGACCTGTGATATGTCTGTGTTTAGAAAATCACAGCACTTTGCTGATTAAATGTCCTCTTTGGTATCTGTGCTGCCATTCATGAGTTAACCCCTTTCTGACATCGGACATACTATCCCGTCGAGGTGGGGTGGGCCCGTATGACCACCGACGGGATAGTACGTCAAGCTGCGTTCACGGGGGGAGCGCAGCCGATCGCGGCCGGGTGTCAGCTGACATCCGGCACTATGTGCCAGGAGCGGTCACGGACCGCCCCCTGCACATTAACCCCCGGCACACTGCGATCAAACATGATCGCAGTGTTCTGGTGGTATAGGGAAGCATCGCGCAGGGAGGGGGCTCCCTGCGGGCTTCCCTGAGACCCCCGGAGCAACGCAATGTAATCGCATTGCTCCGAGGGTCTCTTACCTCCTCCTCCCTGCAGCAGGCCCGGATCCAAGATGGCCGTGGCGTCCAGGTCCTGCAGGGAGGTGGCTTCACTGCGCCTGCTCAGAGCAAGCGCCTGGAAGCCTCCAGGAGCTGTGCACGTCAGATCGCCGATCTGACACAGTGCACAGCAAAGTGTCAGATCGACGATCTTACACTATAACATCATGCCCCCCTGGGGCAATGTTATAGCGTAAAAAAAAAAAATTCACATTTGTAAAAAAAAAAAAAAATCCAAAAAAATGCAAAAAAAAAAAATATATTGTTCCTATAAATACATTTCATTATCTAAATTAAAAAAAAGACAATAAAAGTACACATATTTAGTATCGCCCCGTCTGTAGCTACCCGACCTATAAAACTGTCAGACTAGTTAACCCCTTCAGTGAACACAGTGAAAAAAAAAAAAACGAAGCAAAAAACAACGCTTTATTATCATACTGCCAAATAAAAAGTGGAATAACACGTGATCAAAAAGACGGATATAAATAACCATTGTACCGCTGAAAACGTCATCTTGTCCCGCAAAAAAACGAGCCACAACACAGCGTCATCAAAGAAAAAATAAAAAAGTTATAGTCCTCAGAATAAAGCGATGCAAAAATAATTATTTTTTCTATAAAATAGTTTTATCGTATAAAAGCACCAAAACATAAAAAAATGATATAAATGAGGTATCGCTGTAATCATACTGACCCGAAGAATAAAACTGCTTCATCCATTTTACCAAACGCGGAACGGTATAAACGCCTCCCCCAAAAGAAATTCATGAATAGCTCGTTTTTGGTCATTCTGCCCCACAAAAATCGGAATAAAAAGCGATCAAAAAATGTCACGTGCCCGAAAATATTATAAATAAAAACGTCAACTCATCCCGCAAAAAACAAGACCTCACATGACTCTGGACCAAAATATGGAAAAATTATAGCTCTCAAAATGTGGTAACTCAAAAAATATTTTTTGCAATAAAAAGCGTCTGCGTGACAGTGTGTTCAGTGTGTGACAGCTGCCAATCATAAAAATCTGCTAAAAAACCCGCTATAAATGTAAATCAAACCCCCCTTCATCACCCCCTTAGTTAGCAAAAAAGTAAAAAATTAAAAAAATGTATTTATTTCCATTTTCCCATTGGGGTTAGGGTTAGGGCTAGGGTTAGGGCTAGGGTTAGGGCTAGGGTTAGGGTTAGGGCTAGGGTTAGGGCTAGGGTTAGGGTTAGGGTTAAGGCTACAGTTAGAGTTGGAGCTAAAGTTAGGGTTAGGGTTTTGGCTAAAGTTAGGGTTAGGGTTTGGATTACATTTACGGTTGGGATTAGGGTTGGGATTAGAGTTAGGGGTGTTGTCAGGGTTAGGGGTGTGGTTAGGGTTACCTTTGGGATTAGGGTTAGGGATGTGTTTGGATTAGGGTTTCAGTTATAATTGGGGGTTTTCACTGTCTAGGCACATCAGGGGCTCTCCAAACGCGACATGGCGTCCAATCTCAATTCCAGCCAATTCTGCGTTGAAAAAGTAAAACAGTGCTCCTTCCCTTCCGAGCTCTCCCGTGCGCCCAAACAGGGGTTTACCCCAACATATGGGGTATCATCGTACTCAGGACACATTGGACAACAACTTTTTGGGTCCAATTTCTCCTGTTACCCTTGGGAAAATACAAAACTGGGGGCTAAAAAATAATTTTTGTGGAAAAAAAGGATTTTTTATTTTCACGGCTCTGCGTTTTAAACTGTAGTGAAACACTTGGGGGTTCAAAGTTCTCACAACACATCTAGATAAGTTCCTTGGGGGGGTCTAGTTTCCAATATGGGGTCACTTGTGGGGGGTTTCTACTGTTTAGGTACATTAGGGGCTCTGCAAACTCAATGTGACGCCTGCAGACGAATCCATCTAAGTCTGCATTCCAAATTACGCTCCTTCCCTTCCGAGCTCTGCCATGCACTCAAACGGTGGTTCCTCCCCACATATGGGGTATCAGCGTACTCAAGACAAATTGGGCAACAACTTTTGGGGTCTAATTTCAACTGTTACCCTTGGAAAAATACAAAACTGGGGGCTAAAAATAATTTTTGTGGAAAAAAAGGATTTTTTATTTTCACGGCTCTGCATTATAAACTTCTGTGAATCACTTAATGGGTCAAAGTGCTCACCACACATCTAGATAAGTTCCTTAGGGGGTTTACTTTACAAAATGGTGTCACTTGTGGGGGGTTTCAATGTTTAGGCACATCAGGGGCTCTCCAAACGCAACATGGCGTCCCATCTCAATTCCAGTCAATTTTGCATTGAAAAGTCAAATGGCACTCCTTCGCTTCCGAGCTCTACCATGTGCCCAAACAGTGGTTTACCCCCACATATGGGGTATCAGCGTACTCAGGACAAATTGTACAACAACTTTTGGGGTCCATTTTCTCCTGTTACCCTTGGTAAAATAAAAAAATTGGAGCTGAATTAAATTTTTTTGTGAAAAAAAGTTAAATGTTCATTTTTATTTAAACATTCCAAAAATTCCTGTGAAACACCTGAAGGGTTAATAAACGTCTTGAATGTGGTTTTGAGCACCTTGAGGGGCGCAGTTTTTACAATGGTGCCACACCTGGTTATTTTCTATCATATAGACCCCTCAAAATGACTTCAAATGAGATGTGGTCCCTAAAAAAAAATGGTGTTGTAAAAATGAGAAATTGCTAGTCAATTTTAACCCTTATAACTCCCTAACCGAAAAAAAATTTTGGTTCTAAAATTGTGCTGATGTAAAGTAGACATGTGGGAAATGTTACTTATTAAGTATTTTGTGTGACATATCTCTGTGATTTTATTGCATAAAAATTCAAAGTTGGAAAATTGCAAAATTTTCAAAATTTTCGCCAAATTTCCATTTATTTCACAAATAAACGCAGGTAATAGCAAATAATTTTTACCACTATCATGAAGTACAACATGTCATAAGAAAACAGTGTCAGAATCACCAGGATCCGTTGAAGCGTTCCAGAGTTATAACCTCATAAAGGGACAGTGGTCAGAATTATAAAAATTGGCCCGGTCATTAACGTGCAAACCACCCTTGGGGGTAAAGGGGTTAAACAATTTTATGGTTTCTTGTGGTATGGAAGGGGTTAACAATTCGATGTTTATGCTCTTTGAGTTGAGTTTTCCATTGGCTCTGGTGTCAGCTGCGGCTCATTGAGTCTATTCCCCTTTCATTATTATTAAACTTCCTAGCTTCCTCCAGTGCCATCTACAGAGGTTCTATCCTGTGCCTTACTTTTGGTTAAGAGAGAAGTTCGATGCAGGTTGCAATGAAAAAATAATGATCGTTGATATAGTGGTGCGCCGGCCAGCAGACCCCGACGTACATTTCACAAGCCGGTTGCTTCCTCAGGGGGTGTCCCCTGGTTCCTATTTGCACACAAAAGCATTACTTAGAGTCATGTTTAATTGGAGACTTTTTGCATCCATTAACGCTAAGATAAGCACTAAAAATGTAGGGTCATAAAACACTACAATTTTGATTACTTACAGTCAATATGCTTCAGTAATTGGATAAGAAACTCTTTATTCACTCAATTAAAAGCCTTTTTAGCATTATAAAGGAATAGTATTGGGATTGACTTGGTATTGGCAGAAAATATGACATTCAGAGCCAGGGTCAGATACAGACTGCAGAGGGCCCCTGTGCAAGAAATCTTCCTGGGCCCCCCCCCTCCATAGCGCAACAAAGTTATGTAAACATATAGGTTGTAAAATTTATTATCAGTTTAGAACACAACTATGAACTCTAAATAATAAATTTAAGTTCCATACTTAACAACTGAATATAACACAAAGCAGTCATGCAATTGATGTCATATCTGCACAGAAGACACTTGCAAATCATCCTGTCGGCCAATCACAGATGTGCTTGTAAGACTAGGTTCACATTGTGTTAACAGCAGCCCATTGAACACATGCGTTAAACGGGCTGCGTTAACGCAAGTGCTGACATGCCATTGCGCTAGCGCAGATAGAGCTAGCAGATGCTCTATCTGTACTAGTCGTGATGGACCCGGAAATGCTGCAGCCCGCATCCCAGCTTCCGTCACTCAATGACGGCACATCGCTAGTGCACGCCCATTATGGGCGTGCGCTAGCGATGCGTCCGACATAGGGCTTAATGGCGGCATTAAAGGACTGAGTTACACTGCGTTATGCCGCGGTGTAACGTAGTCCGTCTAATGGACTACGGAAATGTAATGTGAACCCAGCCTAAGGCAGTGTGATTGGCTGAGAGGTAACTATTCACAAATGTCACTGTGAACTCCATATCCTTAACCTTAAACATGTACCAGACGCTCTGTAGATCTCTATCCCCATCCACCCCCTATATAACAGATCGATCATTTTAATACATTTATTCCAGGGGGGCCAGCCCTTCCCCTACCTAGACCAGTGATTAATTCATTCCTCCCCTCACCCCCCTATTTTCATGTGTAATGTAAAGACCCAGTCCTGCGGATCACTGAGGCTCTGGGAAGAGTGCACGAACTACTGCCCATGCACAGCAGCAGTGAGTCACAAGCAGAGTAAGCTTCAGTGACTCACTGTGACTGAGAGGCCCTCCCCCTCCCTCCTTCTCCCTCCTCTCTTCCTGGTCCAGCGTCTGCTACCCATCACCTCACAGCAGACCGCAGCAGTAACAGCTGGCTGGACAGCAGCATAATATATGCTAGCAGGTGAGGAGGGGGGCCCATTTAACTGTCATATCACATGCATGCAGCAGAGGGGGGCCCCCTGCTTCTCCTGTTAGCAGTAATACTGCCGCCGGCTGTCATTTACATTCATTGCTTTGTATGTTCGTCGGGGGCCCCTTCCCGCACTGGGCCCCTTTGCGGTTGCACAGGTTGAACAGGCGGTATGTCCACCCATTTTCAGAGCTCTCCTAGTGTTATCCTTTGCTTTCTAGGATGGGAGAAAGTCTGCTTTCTTTGTTTATAGTCTCAGCTCTGCAGGTGAGGAGTAGGTTACAAATGCCAATTTTGATGCAAAAAGCTTAACATTCACATTCAATATAACTACGCACAACAGATACATTTATATATTTATAAAAACAATTATCTCACCCTTCCATGTACAAGGATCATAATTAGTGTTGAGCATTCCGATACCGCAAGGATCGGGTATCGGCCGATACTTGCGGTATCGGAATTCCGATACCGGGATTCCGATACTTGCCGCGTATCGGATACCGGAATCGGAAGTTCCCAGATTCAAAATGCAGAAATTCAGCCAATGAGAATGATTCCAAGTGTGGGCACATCCTGTTTAGCATGGAGGGCATGAAACTACTGGCAAGGCTGTGATTGGCTGCTGAAATGATGTCATGATGCAGTTTAAAAGTCGCTGGCGCCATTTTGCGATCACTCTGCTGTGAATTCAGTTAGTGACAGGACGCTGTTTGCTGACTGAGGGACAGTTTAGAGATAGCGATTTGCTTCTTTGTGCTTTCCAAAGGCTAATTTAGCAACCGCTGTGTTCACCTACTATTCACCTTGCTTTTGCCTTGTAGCGCTGTTTTCACAGCGATCTGCAAGGTCTGTGTGTGTGTGTGTGTGAGTGCAGCCCACTCTCTAGTCTGAGTGCAGCCACATAGGCCATCCATAGCTGGTTGTATTCAGTTCAGGGAGGGTGGTTCATTGCCTCATACTGTTCTTTTTTTTTTTTTTCAAGTAGTGTAGTCTGCTGCTAATTTATTCAAAAAATTCCTATTAGTGTCTTTCCACCCGTCTCCAGCTAATTTGTGGAAAAACACTACATAGGATAACGTAGAGGAGGGTTTTTGGGCCTTGCAGCGCCGTTTACGGCTGTCTGCACGGTCTCCGTGTGACTGCAGCTCGCCCTGTAGTCTGTGAGCAGCCGTAGCCTGGTTGTCTCCAGCTCAGGGTTGTTCACTGCGTCATACCGAAAAATCAATTTTCATTTTGTTTTAAGTAGTGCAGGCTGCTGCACATTTTTTCAAAAAATTCCTATTAGTGTCTTTCCACCCGTCTCCAGCTAATTTGTGGAAAAACACTACATAGGATAACGTAGAGGAGGGTTTTTGGGCCTTGCAGCACCGTTTACGGCTGTCTGCACGGTCTCCGTGTGACTGCAGCTCGCCCTGTAGTCTGTGAGCAGCCGTAGCCTGGTTGTCTCCAGCTCAGGGTTGTTCACTGCGTCATACCGCCAAATCAATTTTCATTTTGTTTTAAGTAGTGCAGGCTGCTGCATATTTTTTCATAAAATTCCTATTAGTGTCTTTCCACCCGTCTCCAGCTAACTTGTGGAAAAACACTACATAGGATAACGTAGAGGAGGGTTTTTGGGCCTTGCAGCGCCGTTTACGTCTGTCTGCACGGTCTCCGTGTGACTGCAGCTCTATCCGTTGTCAGTTCAGCCCCCAAAAAATAAATAAATAATAAAGTTCACCAAACACACCAGTTACACCACTTTACATTTGTGTAGGCCACATTAGCTCATATTAAAGTCTAGTCCACACTTTAGAAAATTAGTGTTTCTTATACCTGTTAGGAGGAGTTGCTCAGGAATAAGCACACAAAGCCGTTAGTACTTTTCTGCTTATCTTTATCAGTCAACCAAGATGAAGAAGGCAGTGAGTAAGGCACGTGGGCGTGGGCGTGGGCGCGGAGCAGGGAGGGGACGTGGGGATTCTGTGCCTGCTGCGGGCACCGGTGACTCATCAGCACCCACATTCACCAGGCAACAGTCGTTCATGCGCAGCTTTGTGTCAGAGCGCCGTACACCGCTGCTGCGTGAAGAACAAATTGAAGCCGTTGTCGGATGGATGGCAGCTAATGCATCAACTTCAATTAGTGCCACATCCTCTCAGACACAGAGCACTGGAGAGCAGCCATCTGTCTCTTCACCACCTGCCAAATTGCCCAGGCAGACAGAGAGCCCAGGACAGGAGCCGTCTCTACTTCTGTTCTCTGAATCTCTTGGCTTGGAAACAGGGGGCCAGCCAAGCAGCATTGGAGAAATGGAAGAAGAGGCAGGGTGCAGTGATGCCCAACAGCTTTTTCTGTCTTCCTCTGAAGAGGCGGGTGGGCCAGTGGCTCCGGTCACCACATCGCAGGCCGCATCAGCTGATGATGACACTCAGGTGCCACTTACTGGTGCGTGCTCTGCTGCTGAGACTACCCAGGAGGAGCAGTTGGGGGCAGAGGGTAGTGTAGATGATGAGGTCCTTGACCCATCTTGGCGTGAGGGACAGGAAGGTGGTGGGAGCAGCTCTGAGGAAGAGATTCCCCGTACGGCCCAAAGAGGGAGAGGGAGGGGGAAGACTGCGGATCCTGCAGCCTCCGCTTTGGCACCCGTTAGGAGCACGTCTCTTCCAAAAGCCAAAAAGGGCGCTCCCAAGACTTGCAGTGCCTGGTCCTTTTTTGACACAGTTGCAGATGACATTTGCTATGTCAGATGCAAGGTGTGTCATCAAAAAGTCAAAAGAGGGAAAAATGTCAGCAACCTCAATACCTCCAACATGTGGAAACATGTGCGCAACAGGCACCCGGCGGAGTTAGAAAAACACACTGAAGAGCTAGGCCAACCAACAGCGGCAGCTACCACCTCTTCAGCTCGTGTTGCCTCTTCCTCTAGCTCACACGCAGCTGGTTCGGCTTCCTCCCAGGATCGCCGTGGAAGAACCTCTGGCCCTGTTGTCCAGAGACCCGCTGTAATTCCACCCGCAGCACCACTTTCCCAGTCATCCACACACTCCCAGCCCAGTCTACAGCCATCGGTAGTACAGGCATGGGAGAAAAGGCGGCCTTTCTCGTCAAACCACCCACGAGCACAGGCTCTGACTGCAGGCATTGCCAAACTTCTTTCACTGGAAATGCTGTCATTCAGGCTGGTGGAGACTGACAGCTTCCGTGACTTGATGTCATTGGCAGTCCCACAGTACAATGTGCCCAGCCGCTTTTACTTCAGCAGGCAAGCCGTCCCTGCCCTGCACAAGCATGTGGAGGGACACATAAAACACGCGCTACTGAACGCCGTCAGTAGCAAGGTCCACCTCACCACTGATGCGTGGACCAGTCAACATGGACAGGGGCGATACCTTTCCCTCACTGCCCATTGGGTTAATGTCGTTGAGCCGGGTACAGACCGTGCGAGTGGCGCAGGACGTGTCCTGCCCACTCCAAGGATTGCAGGAATCCATTCTGTACGCATTGACTCCTCCTCTTACACCAGTTCCTCAGAATCATCGCTACAGGAGCCGTCACAGTCCACCTCCACATGGACCCGTGATGAACGTGTACCTGTTACGACCGACATGAGCACAGCCGTGGCCAAACGTCAACAGGCCGTGTTGAAATTAATTTTTGGGGGGAATCGTAGCCACACAGCGCAGGAGCTCTGGAATGCCCTCAAGCAGGAGAGCGATGTGTGGTTTGTGCCAGCGAATCTCCAGCCAGGCATGGTAGTGTGTGATAATGGCCGAAATCTGGTGGCAGCTCTGGGCCTCGGCAACCTCACTCACATCCCATGTCTGGCACATGTGCTCAATTTGGTCGTGCAGAGCTTTTTGAGGGACTATCCGGATCTTGATGCACTGCTGCACAAGGTCCGCCTAGAGTGTGCTCACTTGCGGCGTTCCAGCACGGCAAAAGCGCGCATTGCGGCTCTGCAGCGCCGACACCGCCTGCCGGAACATCGCATCATATGTGACCTACCTACCAGGTGGAATTCCACGTTACATATGTTGGAGCGGTTGTGTGAGCAGCAGCAAGCTGTAATGGAGTACCAGCTGCTTCAGGCGCAAAGAAGTCGCACTCAGCGCCGTACAGACTTCACAACCACAGAGTGGGCCACTATGAATGACGTCTGCCAGGTTTTGCGTCCCTTTGATTATTCCACGCGGATGGCGAGTGCAGATGATGCACTAGTCAGCATGACTGTCCCCCTTATCTGCCTGCTTGAAAAATCATTGCAAGCGCTAAGGGATGATGTTGTGGAAGAGGTGGAGGATGAGGATTCACCATTTCCATCATCTTCTGGACAGTCAGCGCCACGTGGTTCCTCACAAACGCGTAGGCAGGGGACAGTTTGTGAGGAGGATGAGGAGGAGTCAATGGAGGAGGAAGACATCCGTCCAGAGGAGGGAGTTACCGAATTGTCCAGTACTCAGTGTGTACAGAGAGGGTGGGGTGATGACGAGCGGGCAGAGACCACGCCTCCAGCAGGGGACAGCGTTTCTTGGGCAGTTGGCAGTCTGCAGCACATGGTGGATTACATGCTGCAGTGCCTGAGAAACGACCGCCGCATCGCCCACATTCTCAACATGTCTGATTATTGGGTGTTCACCCTCCTCGATCCTCGCTACCGGGACAACGTAGAAAGCCTCATCACACCGTTGAACCGGGAGCGAAAAATGCGGGAGTACCAAGACACACTGGTCAATTCCATCATCTTCTCCATTCCAACTGAGAGAAGTGCTGCTAGTGCATTCCAAAGCAGCTCAGTGCGTCCAGGCAGTGGTGGAGGCTCTGCACAAAGAGGGAGCAGAAGCAGTGCCTCTGCCCAAGGCAAGACCAGTATGGCCCAACTGTGGCACAGTTTTCTGTGCCCCCCACAAAAGTCTACACCATCACAGACGGCTCCAGTCAGCAGGAGGCAACGGTTCCGTCAGATGGTGACAGACTACATGTCTTGCCCTCTTGCTGTACTCCCAGACGGCTCTTCCCCTTTCAAGTTTTGGGTCTCAAAGCTGGATACATGGCCAGAGCTAAGCCAGTATGCATTGGAGGTGCTGTCTTGCCCTGCGGCCAGTGTATTATCGGAACGTGTCTTTAGTGCTGCAGGTGGTGTACTAACTGACCGTCGCATGCGACTATCCTCCGATAACGTTGACCGGCTTACTTTCCTGAAAATGAACAAGGCCTGGATCTCGCAGGAATTTGCCACTCCTCCTCCTGATTAAATAATTAGGTGACTGTCTACAGTATCCAGGTCTCCTGTTGTGTTCATCTTTCTACCACCTGAACTTAAATTCCTGGGCTCCAACACCGCCAGTTGAGGCTCAGAAGTGCCGTCTGCACAGTCAAAACATACGACCCAGTGTTATTGGGTTTCAGTAACGTCAGCTGATCCCCAGCTGTGTAGCCGGCAATGTGTCATGCGACCGCCACGCTGACACAACAACTGAAATGTAAGGGAATCTATCCCCCCCCCCAAGGCGTTTGTTACTGAAAGAGCCACCTTGTGCAGCAGTAATGCTGCACAAGGAAAAGGTAGCTATTTTGGTTTAGCTCCTTGCACACGCAGAACTTAACACTTATAAAATGTGTCCACTGATACCGTAAAACCGTCCCGGAGGTGGGACTTTCCTTCGTAATATGACGCAGCACAGCCGTCATTCCTACCCCCCCGGCGCCGCGCCCCGGCTCCTCAGCGTTGTTTGATTCCGTCCCGGAGCCTGCGCTGTTATGTTATCCCGTGGCCAGGCACACTTAGCGCTGCCCGTCTTCTGGCATCATTTGGTGTCAGGATGGCTGCGCCTGTGCGGCCGCGCTGGCCGAGAGCCCGCCTCGCAGTGTCTTCTGATTTAATCCCACTGGGGGCCTGGGATCCATGGACATGCGCATTGCATATCTGAACCTCCACCTCTCACTCATCTCCCTATGGCTTCTTCAGACTGTTCGGTGTCAGCTGGTCCCTAATAGCATGCCACGGTCGTGACACCGCACAGTCTTAAGAAGCCGTAGGGAGGGGAGTGAGAGGCGAGGATATGCACTGCGCATGGCCATGGATCCCAGGCCCCCAGTGGGATAAAATCAGAAGACACTGCGAGGCGGGCTCTCGGCCAGCGCGGCCGCACAGGCGCAGCCAGCCTGACACCAAATGATGTCAGAAGATGGGCAGCGCTAAGTGTGCCTGGCCAAGGGATAACTTAACAGCGCAGGCTCCGGGACGGAATCAAACAACGCTGAGGAGCCAGGGCGCGGCTCCGGGGGGGTAGGAATGACGGCTGTGCTGCGTCATATTACGAAGGAAAGTCCCACCTCCAGGACGGTTTCACGGTTTCAGGGGACACATTTTATAAGTGTTTAGTTCTGTGTTTGCAAGGAGCGTGATGAAAAGAGCCACCTTTTCCTTTTGCATCTTTTGTGCTGCACAAGCTGGCTCTTTCAGCTACAAACGCCTTGGGGGAGGGTTAAAGGTTCCCTTTCGACTTTCTCAGGCTTCGGCCTACATTGTGTTCCTCTGCTTTTCCACCTGTCCCTGGGCTCCAACACCGCCAGTTGCCGTCCAGAAGTGCTGTACGCACAGTCAACAGTCCCTCCTCTGTTATTGGGGTTCAGTAACGTCAGCTGTTCCCCTGCTGTGTGTGTGGCAATCCCTCCTACCTCCTCCACCTCCTCCTCCTCCACCTGTCCCTGGGCTCCAACACCGCCAGTTGCCGTCCAGAAGTGCTGTACGCACAGTCAACAGTCGCTCCTCTGTTATTGGGGTTCAGTAACGTCAGCTGTTCCGCTGCTGTGTGTGTGGCAATCCCTCCTACCTCCTCCTCCTCCACCTGTCCCTGGGCTCCAACACTGCCAGTTGCCGTCCAGAAGTGCTGTACGCACAGTCAACAGTCCCTCCTCTGTTATTGGGGTTCAGTAACGTCAGCTGTTCCCCTGCTGTGTGTGTGGCAATCCCTCCTACCTCCTCCTCCTCCACCTGTCCCTGGGCTCCAACACCGCCAGTTGCCGTCCAGAAGTGCTGTACGCACAGTCAACAGTCCCTCCTCTGTTATTGGGGTTCAGTAACGTCAGCTGTTCCCCTGCTGTGTGTGTGGCAATCCCTCCTACCTCCTCCACCACCTCCTCCTCCACCTGTCCCTGGGCTCCAACACCGCCAGTTGCCGTCCAGAAGTGCTGTACGCACAGTCAACAGTCGCTCCTCTGTTATTGGGGTTCAGTAACGTCAGCTGTTCCCCTGCTGTGTGTGTGGCAATCCCTCCTACCTCCTCCACCTCCTCCTCCTCCACCTGTCCCTGGGCTCCAACACCGCCAGTTGCCGTCCAGAAGTGCTGTACGCACAGTCAACAGTCGCTCCTCTGTTATTGGGGTTCAGTAACGTCAGCTGTTCCCCTGCTGTGTGTGTGGCAATCCCTCCTACCTCCTCCTCCTCCACCTGTCCCTGGGCTCCAACACTGCCAGTTGCCGTCCAGAAGTGCTGTACGCACAGTCAACAGTCCCTCCTCTGTTATTGGGGTTCAGTAACGTCAGCTGTTCCCCTGCTGTGTGTGTGGCAATCCCTCCTACCTCCTCCTCCTCCACCTGTCCCTGGGCTCCAACACCACCAGTTGCCGTCCAGAAGTGCTGTACGCACAGTCAACAGTCCCTCCTCTGTTATTGGGGTTCAGTAACGTCAGCTGTTCCCCTACTGTGTGTGTGGCAATCCCTCCTACCTCCTCCACCACCTCCTCCTCCACCTGTCCCTGGGCTCCAACACCGCCAGTTGCCGTCCAGAAGTGCTGTACGCACAGTCAACAGTCGCTCCTCTGTTATTGGGGTTCAGTAACGTCAGCTGTTCCCCTGCTGTGTGTGTGGCAATCCCTCCTACCTCCTCCACCTCCTCCTCCTCCACCTGTCCCTGGGCTCCAACACCGCCAGTTGCCGTCCAGAAGTGCTGTACGCACAGTCAACAGTCGCTCCTCTGTTATTGGGGTTCAGTAACGTCAGCTGTTCCCCTGCTGTGTGTGTGGCAATCCCTCCTACCTCCTCCTCCTCCACCTGTCCCTGGGCTCCAACACCGCCAGTTGCCGTCCAGAAGTGCTGTACGCACAGTCAACAGTCCCTCCTCTGTTATTGGGGTTCAGTAACGTCAGCTGTTCCCCTGCTGTGTGTGTGGCAATCCCTCCTACCTCCTCCACCACCTCCTCCTCCACCTGTCCCTGGGCTCCAACACCGCCAGTTGCCGTCCAGAAGTGCTGTACGCACAGTCAACAGTCCCTCCTCTGTTATTGGGGTTCAGTAACGTCAGCTGTTCCCCTGCTGTGTGTGTGGCAATCCCTCCTACCTCCTCCACCACCTCCTCCTCCACCTGTCCCTGGGCTCCAACACCGCCAGTTGCCGTCCAGAAGTGCTGTACGCACAGTCAACAGTCCCTCCTCTGTTATTGGGGTTCAGTAACGTCAGCTGTTCCCCTGCTGTGTGTGTGGCAATCCCTCCTACCTCCTCCACCTCCTCCTCCTCCACCTGTCCCTGGGCTCCAACACCGCCAGTTGCCGTCCAGAAGTGCTGTACGCACAGTCAACAGTCCCTCCTCTGTTATTGGGGTTCAGTAACGTCAGCTGTTCCCCTGCTGTGTGTGTGGCAATCCCTCCTACCTCCTCCTACCTCCTCCACCTCCTCCACCTGTCCCTGGGCTTCAACACCGCCAGTTGCCGTCCAGAAGTGCTGTCCGCACAGAGCAAAACACCTCGCCAATGTGTTAGTGGGGTTCAGCACCGCCAACTGTTCCCCTGCTGTGCAGCCGGCAACGTGTACTGCGACCGCCACGCAGGCACAACAAGTTAAATTTAAGGGAACCTGTCCCCCCCCCCCCAGGCGTTTGTTACTGAAGGAGCCACCTTGTGCAGCAGTAATGATGCAAAGGGAAAAAGTGCCTCTTTTCGTGGTGCTCCTTGCACATGCTGATCCTAACACTTATGAAAAGTGTCCCCTCCTACCGTGATACCGTCCGGTAGGTGGAACTTTCCTTTGTGATGTGACGCAGCACAGCCGTCATTCTTACCCCCTTGGCGCCGTGCGCCGCTTCTTCAGCGTTGTTTGAATCAGTCCCGGAGCCTGCGCTGTTAGGTTAGCCCTTGGCCATGCACATATTTTGCGCTGCCCGTCTTCTGACATCATTTGGTGTCAGGCTGGCTGCGCCTGTGCGGCCGCGCTGGCAGAGAGCCCGCCTCGTACTGTCTTCTGATTTAATCCCACTGGGGGCCTGAGATCCATGGACATGCGCAGTGCATATCTGAACCTCCACCTCTCACTCATCTCCCTACGGCTTCTTCAAACTGTGCGGTGTCAGCTGGTCCCTAATAGCATGCCACGGCCGTGACACCGCACAGTCAGAAGAAGCCGTAGGGAGATGAGTGAGAGGTGGAGGTTCAGATATGCACTGCGCATGTCCATGGATCTCAGGCCCCCAGTGGGATTAAATCAGAAGACAGTACGAGGCGGGCTCTCTGCCAGCGCGGCCGCACAGGCGCAGCCAGCCTGACACCAAATGATGTCAGAAGACGGGCAGCGCAAAATATGTGCATGGCCAAGGGCTAACCTAACAGCGCAGGCTCCGGGACTGATTCAAAGACTGTGCGGTGTCACGACCGTGGCATGCTATTAGGGACCAGCTGACACCGAACAGTCTGAAGAAGCCATAGGGAGATGAGTGAGAGGTGGAGGTTCAGATATGCAATGCGCATGTCCATGGATCCCAGGCCCCCAGTGGGATAAAATCAGAAGACACTGCGAGGCGGGCTCTCGGCCAGCGCGGCCGCACAGGCGCAGCCAGCCTGACACCAAATGATGTCAGAAGATGGGCAGCGCTAAGTGTGCCTGGCCAAGGGATAACTTAACAGCGCAGGCTCCGGGACGGAATCAAACAACGCTGAGGAGGCGGCGCACGGCGCCAAGGGGGTAAGAATGACGGCTGTGCTGCGTCACATCACAAAGGAAAGTTCCACCTACCGGACGGTATCACGGTAGGAGGGGACACTTTTTATAAGTGTTAGGTTCAGCATGTGCAAGGACCATAATTAAAAGAGCTAAGTTTACCTTTTCCAGCATTAGTGCTGTACACAATGGCTCTTTCAGCTACAAACGCCTGGGGGGGGGGTTAAAGTTTCCCTTTCAACTTGCTCCAGTGCAGGCTTCGGCCTACACTCTGCTCCCTCTCCTCCTGACCCTGGGCTCTAACACCGCCAGTTGGGGCCCAGATGTGCTAGCTGCACAGAGCCAAACACCAGCCAATGTGTCAGTGGGGTTCAGCACCGCCAGCTGTTCCCCTGCTGTGCAGCCGGCAACGTGTCCTGCAACAGCCACGCAGGCACAACAGACCCAAAGCTGCCGCCAGTGCAGGCTTCGGCCTACACTCTGCTCCATCTCCTCCTCCTGCTCACCCCGGGCTCTAACACCGCCAGTTGGGAACCGGTACTGCCAGCTGCACAGAGAAAAACACCAGCCAATGTGTCAGTGGGGTTCAGCACCGCCAGCTGTTCCCCTGCTGTGCAGCCGGCATCGTGTCCTGCAAAAGCCACGCAGACACAAGAACTGAAATTGAAGGGAACCTGTCCCCCCTCCCCCAGGCGTTTGTACGTTTTTAAGGCCACCTTGTACAGCGGTAATGCTGCATGTGTGCAAGGTGGCTCATAAACGTATTCTCCTCGCACATGTGGAACTGAAAACACATCTGAAATGTGTCCTCTGTGTGACCATTTAACCGTCCCGGTGGTGTGACTTTCCTTTGTATTGACACGCTGCAACCCCCTTGGTAGCGCTGCCCGTCTTCTGGCATCATTGTTTGGCTGCCTGCGCCTCTGCGGCCGCCCTGACCCACACAACGCCCCTCGGTGTCTTATTTCTTGGGACTGCGAGGGTGTGATTGATGGGCATGAGCAGTGCTGTTATGACCCCAGTGGACAGGGTCTCAGAGGAACGTGTAAGTCTGCAAGATACAAAAATCCAGCTCATAGGGCTGTGGTAACTGGGTTGACCAAATAGCTACTTCTAACGCCAACACTAGAAGTAGCCGGGGATCATGCCTACGGTGATCGCTAGATGACTCGCGCAAGCCGGAGAATCTAACTACCCCTAGGAGAAGAAAACAAAGACCTCTCTTGCCTCCAGAGAAAGGGACCCCAAAGCAAGATACAAGCCCCCCACAAATAATAACGGTGAGGTAAGAGGAAATGACAAACACAGAAATGAACCAGGTTCAGCAAAGAGAGGCCAGCTTACTAATAGCAGAATATAGCAAGATAACTTATCTGGTCAACAAAAACCCTATAAAAATCCACGCTGGAGATTCAAGAACCCCCGAACCGTCTAACGGTCCGGGGGGAGAACACCAGCCCCCTAGAGCTTCCAGCAAAGGTCAGGATACAGATAGGAACAAGCTGGACAAAAATACCAAACAAAACAAAAGCAAAAAGCAAAGAAGCAGACTTAGCTTGAAAAACAGGAACCAGGATCAGAGGACAAGAGCACAGCAGATTAGCTCTGATTTCAACGATGCCAGGCATTGAACTGAAGGTCCAGGGAGCTAATATAGCAACGCCCCTGAACTAACGGCCCAGGTGAGGATATAGGAAAAGACAGACGCTCCAGAGTCAAATCACTAATGACCACTAGAGGGAGCAAAAAGCAAAATCACAACAGTACCCCCCCCTTAGTGAGGGGTCACCGAACCCTCACCACGACCACCAGGGCGATCAGGATGAGCGGCATGAAAGGCACGAACTAAATCGGCCGCATGAACATCAGAGGCGACCACCCAGGAATTATCTTCCTGACCATAGCCCTTCCACTTGACCAGGTACTGAAGCCTCCGCCTGGAGAGACGAGAATCCAAGATCTTCTCCACCACGTACTCCAACTCGCCCTCAACCAACACCGGAGCAGGAGGCTCAGCAGAAGGAACCACAGGCACAACGTACCGCCGCAACAAGGACCTATGAAACACGTTGTGGATAGCAAACGACACAGGTAGATCCAGGCGAAAGGATACAGGATTAAGAATTTCCAATATCTTGTAAGGACCAATAAAACGAGGTTTAAATTTGGGAGAGGAAACCTTCATAGGAACAAAGCGGGAAGAAAGCCATACCAAATCCCCAACACGTAGTCGGGGACCCACACCGCGGCGGCGGTTGGCAAAGCGCTGAGCCCTCTCCTGTGACAACTTCAAGTTGTCCACCACAAGATTCCAGATCCGCTGCAACCTATCCACCACAGAATCCACCCCAGGGCAGTCAGAAGGTTCCACATGACCCGAAGAAAAACGAGGGTGGAAACCAGAGTTGCAGAAAAACCGCGAAACCAAGGTGGCGGAACTAGCCCGATTATTAAGGGCAAACTCAGCTAACGGCAAGAAGGTCACCCAATTGTCCTGATCAGCAGAGACAAAACACCTCAAATAAGCCTCCAAAGTCTGATTAGTTCGCTCCGTCTGTCCATTAGTCTGAGGATGGAAAGCAGACGAAAACGACAAGTCAATGCCCATCCTACTACAAAAGGATCGCCAGAATCTGGAAACTAACTGGGATCCTCTGTCTGACACAATATTCTCAGGGATGCCGTGCAAACGAACCACGTTCTGGAAAAACACAGGAACCAGATCGGAAGAGGAAGGCAGTTTAGGCAAAGGAACCAAATGGACCATCTTGGAGAAGCGATCACATATCACCCAGATAACAGACATGCCCTGAGACACCGGAAGATCAGAAATGAAATCCATGGAGATATGTGTCCAAGGTGTCTTAGGGACAGGCAAGGGCAAGAGCAATCCGCTGGCACGAGAACAGCAAGGCTTAGCTCGAGCACAAGTCCCACAGGACTGTACAAATGACCGCACATCCCTAGACAAGGAAGGCCACCAAAAGGATCTGGCCACCAGATCTCTGGTGCCAAAAATTCCTGGGTGACCTGCCAACACCGAGGAATGAACCTCGGAAATGACTCTGCTGGTCCACTTATCAGGCACAAACAATCTGTCAGGTGGACAAGAATCAGGCCTACCAGCCTGAAATCTCTGCAACACACGTCGCAGATCAGGAGAAATAGCTGACAAGATAATACCATCCTTAAGAATACCAACAGGTTCAGCGACTCCAGGAGCATCAGGCACAAAGCTCCTGGAAAGAGCATCGGCCTTCACATTCTTTGAACCTGGTAAATACGAGACAACAAAGTCAAAACGGGAGAAAAACAATGACCAGCGGGCCTGTCTAGGATTCAGGCGTTTAGCAGACTCGAGATACATCAGATTTTTGTGATCAGTCAAGACCACCACACGATGCTTAGCACCCTCGAGCCAATGACGCCACTCCTCAAATGCCCATTTCATGGCCAACAACTCCCGATTGCCCACATCATAATTTCGCTCCGCAGGCGAAAACTTCCTAGAGAAAAAGGCGCAAGGTCTCATAACAGAGCAACCAGGGCCTCTCTGCGACAAAACGGCCCCTGCTCCAATCTCTGAAGCATCCACCTCAACTTGAAAGGGAAGCGAGACATCAGGCTGGCACAAAACAGGCGCCGAAGTAAACCGACGTTTCAACTCCTGGAAAGCCTCCACGGCAGCAGGAGCCCAATTAACCACATCGGAGCCCTTCTTGGTCATATCCGTCAAAGGTTTCACAATGCTAGAAAAGTTAGCGATAAAACGACGGTAGAAGTTAGCGAAACCCAAGAACTTCTGAAGACTCTTAACTGACGAGGGCTGAGTCCAATCAAGAATAGCTCGGACCTTGACTGGGTCCATCTCCACAGCAGAAGGGGAAAAAATGAACCCCAAAAAGGGAACCTTCTGTACACCAAAAAGACACTTTGAGCCCTTGACAAACAAAGAATTTTCACGCAAAATTTTAAAGACCATCCTGACCTGCTCCACATGCGAGTCCCAATTATCAGAAAAAAACAGAATATCATCCAGATAAACGATCAGAAATTTATCCAGATAGTTCCGGAAAATGTCATGCATAAAGGACTGAAAAACTGAAGGGGCATTAGAGAGCCCAAAAGGCATCACCAAGTACTCAAAATGACCTTCGGGCGTATTGAATGCGGTTTTCCATTCATCCCCTTGCTTAATGCGCACAAGGTTGTACGCACCACGAAGGTCTATCTTGGTAAACCACTTGGCACCTTTAATCCGGGCAAACAAGTCAGACAACAGCGGCAAAGGATACTGAAATTTGACAGTGATCTTATTTAAAAGCCGATAGTCAATACAAGGCCTCAAAGATCCGTCCTTTTTAGCCACAAAAAAGAATCCCGCACCAAGAGGGGAAGAAGACGGACGGATGTGTCCTTTCTCCAGAGACTCCTTGATATATGAACGCATAGCGGTATGTTCAGGTATCGACAGATTAAACAGTCTTCCCTTAGGAAATTTACTGCCTGGAATCAAATCTATTGCACAGTCACATTCCCTATGAGGAGGCAATGCACTGGACCTGGACTCGCTAAAGACATCCTGATAATCAGACAAGTACTCCGGAACTTCCGAAGGCGTAGAAGAAGCAATAGACACAGGCAGGGAATCCTCATGAATACCACGACAGCCCCAACTAGACACTGACATAGCCTTCCAGTCAAGGACTGGATTATGGGTCTGTAACCATGGCAGCCCCAAAACAACCAAATCATGCATTTTATGTAGAACGAGAAAACGTATCACCTCGCGGTGTTCAGGAGTCATGCACATGGTAACCTGTGTCCAATACTGCGGCTTATTTTCTGCCAATGGCGTAGCATCAATACCCCTAAGAGGGATAGGATTTTCTAATGGTTCAAGAATAAAACCACAGCGCTTAGCAAATGAGAGATCCATAAGACTCAGGGCAGCACCTGAATCTACAAACGCCATGACAGGATAAGATGACAGTGAGCAAATCAAAGTTACAGACAGAATAAACTTAGGATGCAAATTACCAACGGTGACAGGACTAACAACCTTAGATATACGTTTAGAGCATGCTGAGATAACATGTGTAGAATCACCACAGTAGTAGCACAAGCCATTCCGGCGTCTATGAATTTTCCTCTCATTTCTAGTCAGGATTCTATCACATTGCATCAAATCAGGTGTCCGTTCAGACAACACCATGAGGGAATTTGCGGTTTTTCTATCACATTGCATCACATCAGGTGTCTGTTCAGACAACAACATGAGGGAATTTGCGGTTTTGCGCTCCCGCAACCGCCGGTCAATTTGAATAGCCAGGGACATGGTATCATTCAGACCTGTGGGAATGGGAAAACCCACCATAACATTCTTAATGGCCTCAGAAAGGCCATTTCTAAAATTAGCGGCCAGTGCACACTCGTTCCAATGTGTCAGCACGGACCATTTCCGAAATTTTTGGCAATACACCTCAGCCTCGTCCTGGCCCTGAGACATAGCCAGCAAGGCTTTCTCTGCCTGAATCTCAAGATTGGGTTCCTCATAAAGTAAACCGAGCGCCAGAAAAAACGCATCAATATCAGCCAATGCCGGATCTCCTGGCGCCAACGAAAAAGCCCAATCCTGAGGGTCACCCCGTAAGAATGAAATAACAATTTTTACTTGTTGAGCAGAGTCTCCAGACGAACAAGGTTTCAGGGACAAAAATAATTTACAATTATTCCTGAAATTCCTAAACTTAAATCGGTCTCCTGAAAACAGTTCAGGAATCGGAATCTTGGGTTCAGACCTAGGATTTCTGGTAACATAATCTTGTATACCCTGCACACGAGCGGCAAGCTGGTCCACACTTGTAATCAAGGTCTGGACATTCATGTCTGCAGCAAGCTTAAGCCACTCTGAGGTAAAGGGGAAAAGAAAAAAAAAAAAAAATGAGAGAGGGAAAAAAAAAACTCAAAATTTTCTTTCTTATAATCCCACTTCTGCAATGCATTAAACATTTAATACGGTCCTGGCATACTGTTATGACCCCAGTGGACAGGGTCTCAGAGGAACGTGTAAGTCTGCAAGATACAAAAATCCAGCTCATAGGGCTGTGGTAACTGGGTTGACCAAATAGCTACTCCTAACGCCAACACTAGAAGTAGCCGGGGATCATGCCTATGGTGATCGCTAGATGACTCGCGCAAGCCGGAGAATCTAACTACCCCTAGGAGAAGAAAACAAAGACCTCTCTTGCCTCCAGAGAAAGGGACCCCAAAGCAAGATACAAGCCCCCCACAAATAATAACGGTGAGGTAAGAGGAAATGACAAACACAGAAATGAACCAGGTTCAGCAAAGAGAGGCCAGCTTACTAATAGCAGAATATAGCAAGATAACTTATCTGGTCAACAAAAACCCTATAAAAATCCACGCTGGAGATTCAAGAACCCCCGAACCGTCTAACGGTCCGGGGGGAGAACACCAGCCCCCTAGAGCTTCCAGCAAAGGTCAGGATACAGATAGGAACAAGCTGGACAAAAATACCAAACAAAACAAAAGCAAAAAGCAAAGAAGCAGACTTAGCTTGAAAAACAGGAACCAGGATCAGAGGACAAGAGCACAGCAGATTAGCTCTGATTTCAACGATGCCAGGCATTGAACTGAAGGTCCAGGGAGCTAATATAGCAACGCCCCTGAACTAACGGCCCAGGTGAGGATATAGGAAAAGACAGACGCTCCAGAGTCAAATCACTAATGACCACTAGAGGGAGCAAAAAGCAAAATCACAACACAGTGCATCAGTTCGCCTGTCCCTCATCTCCTTCCGCCTTCTTCAGACTGTGCGGCTTCATGGCCGTGGCATGCGATAAGGGATCAGCTGACGCCGCGCAGTCTGCAGCGGGTGTAAGGACCCGAGTGCGAGAGGCGAACATATGTGCTGCGCCAGGCCATGAATCACAGCCCCGCAGTGTTTTAACAATGTTAAGACACCGCGGGGCTGGGATTCATGGTCATCGCGAACCGCAGCGGCCGACATTAAATGAGGTCAGAAGATGGGCAGCGCTAACAGCGCTAGGCCAGGGGATAACACGACAGCGCAGACTCCTGTACAGCAAATAACAACGCTCAGGAGGCTGCACCCAGCACCAAGGTGGGATTCTTGACATCTGTGCTGCGTCTCATTACAAAGGGAACTCGCGCCTCCAACACAGTTTGACTGTATAAAGGGCTAAATGTTATACGTGTTTCATTCAGCGTGTGCAAGGAGCAAAATTAAAAGAGCAACCTTTGACTTGTGCAGCACTACTGCTGCATAAGCTGTGGCTCTTCTACTTTGTAACCCCTGAGGGGGGGTTAAAGGTTACCTTTGAAATTGGTTCAAGTAGGCTTCGGCCTACACTCTGCTCCCCCTGCAGAGCCCGGGCTCCAACACCACCAGTTGGGGCCCGGTACTGCTAGCTGCACAGAGCCAAACACCAGCCAATGTGTCAGTGGGGTTCAGCACCGCCAGCTGTTCCCCTGCTGTGCAGCCGGCAACGTGTCCTGCAACAGCCACGCAGGCACAACAGACCCAAAGCTGCCGCCAGTGCAGGCTTCGGCCTACACTCTGCTCCATCTCCTCCTCCTGCTCACCCCAGGCTCTAACACCGCCAGTTGGGGCCTGGTACTGCCAGCTGCACAGAGAAAAACACCAGCCAATGTGTCAGTGGGGTTCAGCACCGCCAGCTGTTCCCCTGCTGTGCAGCCGGCATCGTGTCCTGCAAAAGCCACGCAGACACAAGAACTGAAATTGAAGGGAACCTGTCCCCCCTCCCCCAGGCGTTTGTACGTTTTTAAGGCCACCTTGTACAGCGGTAATGCTGCATGTGTGCAAGGTGGCTCATAAACGTATTCTCCTCGCACATGTGGAACTGAAAACACGTCTGAAATGTGTCCTCTGTGTGACCATTTAACCGTCCCGGTGGTGTGACTTTCCTTTGTAATGACACGCTGCAACCCCCTTGGTAGCGCTGCCCGTCTTCTGGCATCATTGTTTGGCTGCCTGCGCCTCTGCGGCCGCCCTGACCCACACAACGCCCCTCGGTGTCTTATTTCTTGGGACTGCGAGGGTGTGATTGATGGGCATGAGCAGTGCATCAGTTCGCCTGTCCCTCATCTCCTTCCGCCTTCTTCAGACTGTGCGGCTTCATGGCCGTGGCATGCGATAAGGGATCAGCTGACGCCGCACAGTCTGCAGCGGGTGTAAGGACCCGAGTGCGAGAGGCGAACATATGTGCTGCGCCAGGCCATGAATCACAGCCCCGCAGTGTTTTAACAATGTTAAGACACCGCGGGGCTGGGATTCATGGTCATCGCGAACCGCAGCGGCCGACATTAAATGAGGTCAGAAGATGGGCAGCGCTAACAGCGCTTGGCCAGGGGATAACACGACAGCGCAGACTCCTGTACAGCAAATAACAACGCTCAGGAGGCTGCACCCAGCACCAAGGTGGGATTCTTGACATCTGTGCTGCGTCTCATTACAAAGGGAACTCGCGCCTCCAACACAGTTTGACTGTATAAAGGGCTAAATGTTATACGTGTTTCATTCAGCAGGTGCAAGGAGCAAAATTAAAAGAGCAACCTTTGACTTGTGCAGCACTACTGCTGCATAAGCTGTGGCTCTTCTACTTTGTAACCCCTGAGGGGGGGTTAAAGGTTACCTTTGAAATTGGTTCAAGTAGGCTTCGGCCTACACTCTGATCCCCCTGCAGAGCCCGGGCTCCAACACCGCCAGTTGGGGCCCGGTACTGCTAGCTGCACAGAGCCAAACACCAGCCAATGTGTCAGTGGGGTTCAGCACCGCCAGCTGTTCCCCTGCTGTGCAGCCGGCAACGTGTCCTGCAACAGCCACGCAGGCACAACAGACCCAAAGCTGCCGCCAGTGCAGGCTTCGGCCTACACTCTGCTCCATCTCCTCCTCCTGCTCACCCCGGGCTCTAACACCGCCAGTTGGGGCCCGGTACTGCCAGCTGCACAGAGAAAAACACCAGCCAATGTGTCAGTGGGGTTCAGCACCGCCAGCTGTTCCCCTGCTGTGCAGCCGGCATCGTGTCCTGCAAAAGCCACGCAGACACAAGAACTGAAATTGAAGGGAACCTGTCCCCCCTCCCCCAGGCGTTTGTACGTTTTTAAGGCCACCTTGTACAGCGGTAATGCTGCATGTGTGCAAGGTGGCTCATAAACGTATTCTCCTCGCACATGTGGAACTGAAAACACGTCTGAAATGTGTCCTCTGTGTGACCATTTAACCGTCCCGGTGGTGTGACTTTCCTTTGTAATGACACGCTGCAACCCCCTTGGTAGCGCTGCCCGTCTTCTGGCATCATTGTTTGGCTGCCTGCGCCTCTGCGGCCGCCCTGACCCACACAACGCCCCTCTGTGTCTTATTTCTTGGGACTGCGAGGGTGTGATTGATGGGCATGAGCAGTGCATCAGTTCGCCTGTCCCTCATCTCCTTCCGCCTTCTTCAGACTGTGCGGCTTCATGGCCGTGGCATGCGATAAGGGATCAGCTGACGCCGCACAGTCTGCAGCGGGTGTAAGGACCCGAGTGCGAGAGGCGAACATATGTGCTGCGCCAGGCTATGAATCACAGCCCCGCAGTGTTTTAACAATGTTAAGACACCGCGGGGCTGGGATTCATGGTCATCGCGAACCGCAGCGGCCGACATTAAATGAGGTCAGAAGATGGGCAGCGCTAACAGCGCTAGGCCAGGGGATAACACGACAGCGCAGACTCCTGTACAGCAAATAACAACGCTCAGGAGGCTGCACCCAGCACCAAGGTGGGATTCTTGACATCTGTGCTGCGTCTCATTACAAAGGGAACTCGCGCCTCCAACACAGTTTGACTGTATAAAGGGCTAAATGTTATACGTGTTTCATTCAGCGTGTGCAAGGAGCAAAATTAAAAGAGCAACCTTTGACTTGTGCAGCACTACTGCTGCATAAGCTGTGGCTCTTCTACTTTGTAACCCCTGAGGGGGGGTTAAAGGTTACCTTTGAAATTGGTTCAAGTAGGCTTCGGCCTACACTCTGCTCCCCCTGCAGAGCCCGGGCTCCAACACCGCCAGTTGGGGCCCGGTACTGCTAGCTGCACAGAGCCAAACACCAGCCAATGTGTCAGTGGGGTTCAGCACCGCCAGCTGTTCCCCTGCTGTGCAGCCGGCAACGTGTCCTGCAACAGCCACGCAGGCACAACAGACCCAAAGCTGCCGCCAGTGCAGGCTTCGGCCTACACTCTGCTCCATCTCCTCCTCCTGCTCACCCCGGGCTCTAACACCGCCAGTTGGGGCCCGGTACTGCCAGCTGCACAGAGAAAAACACCAGCCAATGTGTCAGTGGGGTTCAGCACCGCCAGCTGTTCCCCTGCTGTGCAGCCGGCATCGTGTCCTGCAAAAGCCACGCAGACACAAGAACTGAAATTGAAGGGAACCTGTCCCCCCTCCCCCAGGCGTTTGTACGTTTTTAAGGCCACCTTGTACAGCGGTAATGCTGCATGTGTGCAAGGTGGCTCATAAACGTATTCTCCTCGCACATGTGAAACTGAAAACACGTCTGAAATGTGTCCTCTGTGTGACCATTTAACCGTCCCGGTGGTGTGACTTTCCTTTGTAATGACACGCTGCAACCCCCTTGGTAGCGCTGCCCGTCTTCTGGCATCATTGTTTGGCTGCCTGCGCCTCTGCGGCCGCCCTGACCCACACAACGCCCCTCTGTGTCTTATTTCTTGGGACTGCGAGGGTGTGATTGATGGGCATGAGCAGTGCATCAGTTCGCCTGTCCCTCATCTCCTTCCGCCTTCTTCAGACTGTGCGGCTTCATGGCCGTGGCATGCGATAAGGGATCAGCTGACGCCGCACAGTCTGCAGCGGGTGTAAGGACCCGAGTGCGAGAGGCGAACATATGTGCTGCGCCAGGCTATGAATCACAGCCCCGCAGTGTTTTAACAATGTTAAGACACCGCGGGGCTGGGATTCATGGTCATCGCGAACCGCAGCGGCCGACATTAAATGAGGTCAGAAGATGGGCAGCGCTAACAGCGCTAGGCCAGGGGATAACACGACAGCGCAGACTCCTGTACAGCAAATAACAACGCTCAGGAGGCTGCACCCAGCACCAAGGTGGGATTCTTGACATCTGTGCTGCGTCTCATTACAAAGGGAACTCGCGCCTCCAACACAGTTTGACTGTATAAAGGGCTAAATGTTATACGTGTTTCATTCAGCGTGTGCAAGGAGCAAAATTAAAAGAGCAACCTTTGACTTGTGCAGCACTACTGCTGCATAAGCTGTGGCTCTTCTACTTTGTAACCCCTGAGGGGGGGTTAAAGGTTACCTTTGAAATTGGTTCAAGTAGGCTTCGGCCTACACTCTGCTCCCCCTGCAGAGCCCGGGCTCCAACACCGCCAGTTGGGGCCCGGTACTGCTAGCTGCACAGAGCCAAACACCAGCCAATGTGTCAGTGGGGTTCAGCACCGCCAGCTGTTCCCCTGCTGTGCAGCCGGCAACGTGTCCTGCAACAGCCACGCAGGCACAACAGACCCAAAGCTGCCGCCAGTGCAGGCTTCGGCCTACACTCTGCTCCATCTCCTCCTCCTGCTCACCCCGGGCTCTAACACCGCCAGTTGGGGCCCGGTACTGCCAGCTGCACAGAGAAAAACACCAGCCAATGTGTCAGTGGGGTTCAGCACCGCCAGCTGTTCCCCTGCTGTGCAGCCGGCATCGTGTCCTGCAAAAGCCACGCAGACACAAGAACTGAAATTGAAGGGAACCTGTCCCCCCTCCCCCAGGCGTTTGTACGTTTTTAAGGCCACCTTGTACAGCGGTAATGCTGCATGTGTGCAAGGTGGCTCATAAACGTATTCTCCTCGCACATGTGGAACTGAAAACACGTCTGAAATGTGTCCTCTGTGTGACCATTTAACCGTCCCGGTGGTGTGACTTTCCTTTGTAATGACACGCTGCAACCCCCTTGGTAGCGCTGCCCGTCTTCTGGCATCATTGTTTGGCTGCCTGCGCCTCTGCGGCCGCCCTGACCCACACAACGCCCCTCGGTGTCTTATTTCTTGGGACTGCGAGGGTGTGATTGATGGGCATGAGCAGTGCATCAGTTCGCCTGTCCCTCATCTCCTTCCGCCTTCTTCAGACTGTGCGGCTTCATGGCCGTGGCATGCGATAAGGGATCAGCTGACGCCGCACAGTCTGCAGCGGGTGTAAGGACCCGAGTGCGAGAGGCGAACATATGTGCTGCGCCAGGCCATGAATCACAGCCCCGCAGTGTTTTAACAATGTTAAGACACCGCGGGGCTGGGATTCATGGTCATCACGAACCGCAGCGGCCGACATTAAATGAGGTCAGAAGATGGGCAGCGCTAACAGCGCTAGGCCAGGGGATAACACGACAGCGCAGACTCCTGTACAGCAAATAACAACGCTCAGGAGGCTGCACCCAGCACCAAGGTGGGATTCTTGACATATGTGCTGCGTCTCATTACAAAGGGAACTCGCGCCTCCAACACAGTTTGACTGTATAAAGGGCTAAATGTAATACGTGTTTCATTCAGCGTGTGCAAGGAGCAAAATTAAAAGAGCAACCTTTGACTTGTGCAGCACTACTGCTGCATAAGCTGTGGCTCTTCTACTTTGTAACCCCTGAAGGGGGGTTAAAGGTTACCTTTGAAATTGGTTCAAGTAGGCTTCGGCCTACACTCTGCTCCCCCTGCAGAGCCCGGGATCCAACACCGCCAGTTGGGGCCCGGTACTGCTAGCTGCACAGAGCCAAACACCAGCCAATGTGTCAGTGGGGTTCAGCACCGCCAGCTGTTCCCCTGCTGTGCAGCCGGCAACGTGTCCTGCAACAGCCACGCAGGCACAACAGACCCAAAGCTGCCGCCAGTGCAGGCTTCGGCCTACACTCTGCTCCATCTCCTCCCCCTGCTCACCCCGGGCTCTAACACCGCCAGTTGGGGCCCGGTACTGCCAGCTGCACAGAGAAAAACACCAGCCAATGTGTCAGTGGGGTTCAGCACCGCCAGCTGTTCCCCTGCTGTGCAGCCGGCATCGTGTCCTGCAAAAGCCACGCAGACACTTGCTCTTGTACCTTCTGCTCCCCATCCTGGTTCCAGTACCGTCAGCTGGTTCCGGGCAGAGCCTTTGGCTTAGGTGCCTCCCTCTGGGTATCCGAGTTCCACCAACGTCAGGTGGTCCTTGGTAGTGCTTTCAGGCACGGGTACCTCCTGCTTAGTAACCGGGTTCCAGTAACGTCAGCTGGTCTTCGGTAGTTCCATTGGCTCTTGGACCTTCGGCTACCCATCCGGGTTCCAACACCGTCAGCTGGTTCTCGGCAGTGTCTTTTGCTCTTGTACCTTCTGCTCCCCATCCTGGTTCCAGTACCGTCAGCTGGTTCCGGGCAGAGCCTTTGGCTTAGGTGCCTCCCTCTGGGTATCCGAGTTCCACCAACGTCAGGTGGTCCTTGGTAGTGCTTTCAGGCACGGGTACCTCCTGCTTAGTAACCGGGTTCCAGTAACGGCAGCTGGTCCTCGGTAGTTCCATTGGCTCTTGGACCTTTGGGTAGCCATCCGAGTTCCAGTTCCATCAGCTGGTTCTCGGCATTTTCTCAGCCTTCTTGTACCTTCTGCTACATTTCCAAGTTCAAGAGACTAAACACCATGACCCGGAAGACCACCCCTAAGATGACGACGACACCAGAGACGACAACCACCGTGATGACGACGACCCTGGAGACGATGACCCCGAAGACCACCCCGATGACGACGACCCCGGAGACGACAACCCTGAAGACCACCCCGATGACGACGACCCTGGAGACGACGACCCTGGAGACGACGACGACCTGGAAGACCGAGAAGCAGAAGAACAAGAGGCTGCAGAACAAAGAGCAGAAGAACATTAAGCATAACACTAAATATCAGAGCAAAAAATATTATCTAAATTATAAGCAGAAGAAGACTAAGCAGTGTATGGGGGTGAGTCCGTTCCTCCTCGTGGTGCCCCTGGATAAAGCCTGATGCTGCAGGCCAAACTGAACGCGGACAAATGTAACTGTTTTGTGACAGGCAGAACGGAAGGTGTAATCTTCAAACTTTTATAGATAACAACTACGGGAATGCCTGTCACAAATAAGAATATGATGAAGTAGAATATGATGAAGATAATAGTAAAATAAAAAGAATATGAACAATGTAAGAAAAAAAATAATAGGTAGAAGATGAAGAAGAAGATGAATAAGGTGAAGAAGTTGATGTCAAAGAAGCTGATGATGAGGATAACGAAGAAGAAAGTGTGGGAGAAGTAAAAAAGAAGGTGAAGGGCGTGGAAGTAGTGAAACATCAATATCTGACAAAATAAAAAAAAATTAACATAGTCAAAATCTTTCTACCGCCGAACGTCATAAAAAAAAAACAAAACCTGCTATTCTATTACATTGGGCTAAACCTCTGTGCCTTTAATGTCTCCGCCACGTCCCCCAATACATCCTACATTATTCTTACTTGTTTTCCTTCATGTAGAATGAACCTACAGGTTTATAAAGGGTTTATTTTAATTCCGATATTTTCGTCCCATTGACTTGCATTGGGATCGGGTATCGGTATCGGATTAGATCCGATATTTTTACGGTATCGGCCGATACTTTCCGATACCGATACTTTCCGATATCGGAAAGTATCGCTCAACACTAATCATAATTAATTATTTTGATGCCAAGATCTTAATTTTATTTATAGTGTGTCTCATGCCCTTTGATGTTTACATTGGCAGGGAGAAACTCTAAGTTTATGTCCAATTAATTTTTACTAAATTATCTTACTTTTCTCTGGAGTGCTAAAATGCTCTTATTTTCAATGGTACTAGCGGAGGGCGATGTCACGTTGTATGAGCTGCACTCCAGTAAACACGAAGCCTTTTGTGTTCCAAACTGTTTCTTTATTTTCCTAATGCTTTTGACTAGGGTTGAGTGACTTTTACTTTTTTGGGGTCGAGTCGGGTTTTGCGAAACCCGACTATCTCAAAAGTCGAGTCGAGTGCAATTGGCCGATTATCGCGAAAAGTCAGGGATCGACCCTAAACACGAAACCCAATGCAAATCAATGGGGAAGCATAGTCGGCAGTGAGTGGGGGCCAGGAAAACACATACAGTGCCCATTTTAATGGCAAAAACATCCATTCTTGTTTCTGAAGCTTGTCAATCTTAATTAACTTTATAATAATAGTTGTGCATTGGAAATTGGGGGTCATTTGGCTAAAGTTGTGGGGGGTAGGGCTGGTTCAAGTTTTTAGTGGGCCCAGGAAACGTGGACTACGTCACGGCGGTGGAACAGTGAGAGGTAAGTATTTCAACTTTGCAAGTGCTGTGATCCTGAGCAAGCAGGGGGGGCCCACTCATTGGCATTGGCACTGGCACAGGGCCCCACAAAGTATGGCGGTGTGTTTGCACGGCGGGGGAGCCTCCCACCGGCAGCGACACTTCTGCGTACTCTGAGGGACCCTGTGCCTGTGACGTCGCCAACGAGTATGCCTCCCCACCTGATGAAGGAACCTGCACTTTCATCTGCACCTTTCTCTTTGTCCCTGTGTAAGGTGGTATAGTATGCAGGAAGGGGAACCTGACATTCACAAGGGTCAGATTGTGGCTGTGTAGCGTGCAAGGGGAATGTAGTGGTCTGGGTCAATGTACCACAAGACTCATCTAGCACTGGCTGGGCAATGGGCAGGATGAGGATGAAACACAGATATAGGCCCAAATAATAAAGTGGGCTAAATGCAGTTCAAAATTGGTAACAGGACTAACCAGGCGGCATTGGTTTGTTCAGTGGAGTAGAAAACCCAGGAGCGGCAGACACCGTTTTAAGGGCCCAACCACAGTAGTAGGCCCAATGCAGTTTATTATTACAAATAAAGGCCGAAAGCCTGAAGAAGGAAGCTCGGGAAAACAAAACAGGAGAAAACCCAGGAGCGGCAGACACCATTTTAAGGGCCCAACCATACTAGTAGGCCCAATGCAGTTTAATATTACAAATCTAGCCCGAAAGCCTGAAGATTGAAGCTCTGGAAAATAACACAGGACAAAACCAAGGTGCGGCAGACACCGTTACTAGGCCCAACCAAAATAGTAGGCCAACTGCAGTGTTATATAAACAACAACTTAATGAGAGCCTGAAGATTGAAGCTCATCTCTGTACAGTGGAGAACAGAAAGCAACGGCAGACACCGTTAGTAGGCCCCAACCACACTAGTAGGCCAACAGCAGTGTTATATTAACAACAACTACTTAATGAGAGCCTGAAGATTGAAGCTCAGGCAAGTAAACCTGGAGAACACCTTGGAGCGGAAGACACCATTAGTAGGCCCCAACCGAAATAGTAGGCCAACTGCACTGTTATCTTAACAACTACTTAATGAGAGCCTGAAGATTGAAGCTCAGCTCTGTACAGTGGAGGACAACACCTTGGAGTGGCAGACACCAATAGTAGGCCCCAACCAAAATAGTAGGCCAACTGCACTGTTATCTTAACAACAACTACTTAATGAGAGCCTGAAGATTGAAGCTCAAGAAAACCAAACAGGAGAAAACCCAGGAGCGGCAGACACCATTAGTAGGGCCCAACCAGACAAGTAGGCCAAATGCAGTTAAATATCTGATACTATAGGCTGAAAGCCTGATGACTGAAGCTCAGCTTTGTACAGTGGAGGATAACACCAGGGAGCGGCAGACACCGTTAGTAGGCCCCAACCACACAAGTAGGCAAACAGCAGTGTTATATTAACAACAACTACTTAATGAGAGCCTGAAGATTGAAGCTCAGCTCTGTACAGTGGAGGACAACACCTTGGAGCGGCAGACACCATTAGTAGGCCCCAACAGAAATAGTAGGCCAACTGCACTGTTATCTTAACAACTACTTAATGAGAGCCTGAAGATTGAAGCTCAGCTTTGTACAGTGGAGGACAACACCAGGGAGCAGCAGACACCGTTAGTAGGCCCCAACCACACTAGTAGGCCAACAGCAGTGTTATGTTAACAACAACTACTTAATGGGAGCATGAAGATTGAAGCTCAGGCAAGTAAACCTAGAGAACACTTTGGAGTGGCAGACACCGTTAGTAGGCCCCAACCAAAATAGTAGGCCAACTGCACTGTCATATTAACAACAACTACTTAATGAGAGCCTGAAGATTGAAGCTCAGGCAAGTAAACCTGGAGAACACCTTGGAGCGGCAGACACCGTTAGTAGGCCCCAAACAAAATAGTAGGCCAACTGCACTGTTATCTTAACAACAACTACTTAATGAGAGCCTGAAGATTGAAGCTCAGCTCTGTACAGTGGAGGACAACACCTTGGAGCGGCATACACCGTTAGTAGGCCCCAACCGAAATAGTAGGCCAACTGCACTGTTATCTTAACAACAACTACTTAATGAGAGCCTGAAGATTGAAGCTCAGCTCTGTACAGTGGAGGACAACACCTTGGAGCGGCAGACACCGTTAGTAGGCCCCAACCGAAATAGTAGGCCAACTGCACTGTTATCTTAACAACAACTACTTAATGAGAGCCTGAAGATTGAAGCTCAAGAAAACCAAACAGGAGAAAACCGAGGAGCGGCAGACACCGTTAGTAGGGCCCAACCAGACAAGTAGGCCAAATGCAGTTAAATATCTGATACTATAGGCTGAAAGCCTGATGACTGAAGCTCAGCTTTGTACAGTGGAGGATAACACCAGGGAGCGGCAGACACCGTTAGTAGGCCCCAACCACACTAGTAGGCAAACAGCAGTGTTATATTAACAACAACTACTTAATGAGAGCCTGAAGATTGAAGCTCAGCTCTGTACAGTGGAGGACAACACCAGGGAGCGGCAGACACCGTTAGTAGGCCCCAACCGAAATAGTAGGCCAACTGCACTGTTATCTTAACAACTACTTAATGAGAGCCTGAAGATTGAAGCTCAGCTTTGTACAGTGGAGGACAACACCAGGGAGCAGCAGACACCGTTAGTAGGCCCCAACCACACTAGTAGGCCAACAGCAGTGTTATATTAACAACAACTACTTAGTGAGAGCATGAAAATTGAAGCTCAGGCAAGTAAACCTAGAGAACACCTTGGAGCGGCAGACACCGTTAGTAGGCCCCAACCAAAATAGTAGGCCAACTGCACTGTCATATTAACAACAACTACTTAATGAGAGCCTGAAGATTGAAGCTCAGGCAAGTAAACCTGGAGAACACCTTGGAGCGGCAGACACTGTTAGTAGGCTGTTATGGACCTGGTGGTTAGGAGCACCCGGAATGACCTGATGAGTAAACTAGTAATCGGAACAAGCTCTGGGAAAGTGGGAACTCTGCTGACCGCAAACCCTACTCCTATCACACACACTAGAAATAGCCGTGGAGCGTACCTAACTCTCCCTAGACGCCTCTTCACAGCCTAAGAGCTAGCTACCTGTTATGACCCCAATGGCAGAGGGTCTCAAAAGTACATACCAAGTCTGCAAACACAAAAAACCAGCTCATAGGGCAGTGGTAACTGGGCTGACCATATATCTAATCCTAGCACCACAAATAGCAGCAGCCGGGGAACGTGCCTACGTTGGTTCTAGACGTCTCGCGCCTGCCGGAGAACTAACTAACCCTAGAAGGGAAAAGATAGACCTTTCTTGCCTCCAGAGAAAAGACCCCAAAAGTTGGATACAAGCCCCCAACAAATAATAACAGTGAGGTAAGGAGAAAAGACAAACGTAAGAATGAACTAGATATTTAGCAAAGAGAGGCCCACTGACTAATAGCAGAATATAGTAAGATGACTTATATGGTCAGCAAAAACCCTATCAAAATTTCCACGCTGGATATTCAAGAACCCCCGAACCGTCTAACGGCCCGGGGGGAGAACACCAGCCCCCTAGAGCTTCCAGCAAAATCAGGAATCACATTTAGTACAAGCTGGACAAAAAATAAGAGCAAAGCAAATAACCAAAAAACAAGGAAGCAGGACTTAGCTTAATTTTGCAAGATCCAAGACCAGCAGACAGGAGCAAACAGAAAGGAACTGATTACAACGATGCCAGGCACAGGACTGAGAAACCAGGAAGTTTATATAGCAACACCCCTGGACTAACGACCCAGGTGGGTGCCAAACTGAGGAAAGACAATCCCAGAGTAATATCACTAGTGACCACAAGAGGGAGCCAAAAAAGTCTAATTCACAACAGTACCCCCCCTTTAAGGAGGGGTCACCGAACCCTCACCAAGACCACCAGGGCGATCAGGATGAGCAGCGTGAAAGGCACGAACTAAATCGGCCGCATGCACATCAGAGGCAACCACCCAGGAATTATCCTTCTGACCATAGCCCTTCCACTTGACCAGATACTGAAGCCTCCGCCTGGAGAGATGAGAATCCAAGATCTTCTCCACCACGTACTCCAACTCGCCCTCAACCAACACCGGAGCAGGAGGCTCAACAGAAGGAACCACAGGTACAACGTACCGCCGCAACAAAGACCTATGGAACACGTTGTGAATGGCAAACGACACCGGAAGATCCAAGTGAAAGGACACAGGATTAAGGATTTCCAATATCTTGTAAGGACCGATGAAGCGAGGCTTAAATTTAGGAGAGGAGACCTTCATAGGAACAAATCGAGAAGACAGCCATACCAAATCCCCAACACGAAGTCGGGGACCCACACCGTGGCGGCGGTTGGCAAAACGCTGAGCCTTCTCCTGTGACAACTTCAAGTTGTCCACCACATGATTCCAGATCCGCTGCAACCTATCCACCACGGAATCTACCCCAGGACAGTCAGAAGGCTCCACATGTCCCGAGGAAAAATGAGGATGGAAACCAGAGTTGCAAAAAAATGTCGAAACCAAAGTAGCGGAACTAGCCCGATTATTAAGGGCAAACTCAGCCAACGGCAAGAAGGTCACCCAATCATCCTGATCTGCAGAAACAAAACACCTCAAATAAGCCTCCAGAGTCTGATTAGTTCGCTCCGTTTGTCCATTAGTCTGAGGATGAAAGGCAGACGAAAACGACAAATCAATGCCCATCTTAGCACAAAAGGATCGCCAAAACCTGGAAACAAACTGGGATCCTCTGTCAGACACAATATTCTCAGGAATGCCGTGTAAACTAACCACATTCTGAAAGAACAAAGGAACCAGATCGGAAGAGGAAGGCAGCTTAGGCAAAGATACCAAATGGACCATCTTGGAAAAGCGATCACATACCACCCAGATGACAGACATGCCCTGAGACACCGGAAGATCTGAAATGAAATCCATGGAAATGTGTGTCCAAGGCCTCTTCGGGACAGGCAAGGGCAAGAGCAACCCGCTGGCACGAGAACAGCAAGGCTTAGCTCGAGCACAAGTCCCACAGGACTGCACAAATGACCGCACATCCCGTGACAAGGAAGGCCACCAAAAGGACCTAGCCACCAGATCTCTGGTGCCAAAAATTCCCGGATGCCCTGCCAACACCGAGGAATGAACCTCGGAAATGACTCTGCTGGTCCACTTATCAGGAACAAACAGTTTGTCAGGTGGACAAGAGTCAGGTCTACCAGCCTGAAATCTCTGCAACACACGTCGCAAATCCGGAGAAATGGCTGACAGGATAACTCCCTCTTTGAGAATACCAACTGGTTCTGCGACTCCAGGAGAGTCAGGCACAAAGCTCCTTGAAAGAGCATCAGCCTTCACATTCTTTGAACCTGGTAAATACGAGACCACAAAGTCAAAACGGGAGAAAAACAATGACCAGCGGGCCTGTCTAGGATTCAGGCATTTAGCAGACTCGAGATACATCAGATTTTTGTGATCAGTCAAGACCACCACACGATGCTTAGCACCCTCGAGCCAATGACGCCACTCCTCAAATGCCCACTTCATGGCCAACAACTCCCGATTGCCAACATCATAATTCCGCTCAGCAGGCGAAAACTTCCTAGAGAAAAAAGCACATGGTCTCATTACAGAGCAACCAGGGCCTCTCTGCGACAAAACGGCCCCTGCCCCAATCTCAGAAGCATCCACTTCAACCTGAAAGGGAAGTGAGACATCAGGCTGGCACAAAACAGGCGCCGAAGTAAACCGGCGCTTCAACTCTTGAAAGGCTTCCACGGCTGCAGGAGCCCAGTTAGCAACATCAGAACCTTTCTTGGTCATATCCGTCAAAGGTTTAACAACGCTAGAAAAATTAGCGATAAAATGACGGTAGAAGTTAGCAAAACCCAAGAACTTCTGAAGACTCTTAACTGACGTGGGTTGAGTCCAATCATGAATAGCTCGGACCTTGACTGGGTCCATCTCCACCGCAGAAGGGGAAAAAATAAAACCCAAAAAGGGAACCTTCTGTACTCCAAAGAGACACTTTGAGCCCTTAACAAACAAAGCATTCTCACGCAAAACCTGAAACACCATCCTGACCTGCTCTACATGCGAGTCCCAATCATCAGGATAAAACAGAATATCATCCAGATAAACAATCATAAATTTATCCAGATACTTCCGGAAAATATCATGCATAAAGGACTGAAACACTGAAGGAGCATTAGAGAGCCCGAAAGGCATCACCAAGTACTCAAAATGACCTTCGGGCGTATTAAATGCAGTTTTCCATTCATCTCCTTGCTTAATGCGCACAAGGTTGTACGCACCACGAAGATCTATCTTGGTGAACCACTTGGCACCTTTAATCCGGGCAAACAAGTCCGACAACAGAGGCAAAGGATACTGAAATTTAACAGTGATTTTATTCAGAAGCCGATAGTCAATACAAGGTCTCAAAGATCCGTCCTTCTTGGCCATAAAAAAGAATCCTGCACCAAGAGGGGAAGAGGATGGACGGATATGCCCCTTCTCCAGAGATTCCTTGATATACGAACGCATTGCGGAATGCTCAGGTACAGACAGATTAAATAGTCTTCCCTTAGGAAATTTACTACCTGGAATCAAATCTATAGCGCAGTCACAGTCCCTATGAGGAGGAAGAGCACTGGACCTGGACTCGCTGAATACATCCTGGTAATCAGACAAATACTCAGGAACTTCCGAAGGAGTAGAGGAAGCAATAGACACCGGCGGGGAATCACCATGAATTCCCTGACAGCCCCAACTTGACACAGACATTGCCTTCCAATCCAAGACTGGATTATGGGTCTGTAACCATGGCAGACCCAAAACGACCAAATCATGCATTTTATGCAGAACAAGAAAACGAATCACCTCCCGATGTTCAGGAGTCATGCACATGGTTACCTGTGTCCAAAACTGCGGTTTATTTTCCGCCAATGGCATAGCATCAATACCTCTAAGAGGGATAGGATTTACCAACGTCTCAAGAACAAAACCACAGCGCTTGGCAAACGACAGATCCATAAGACTCAGGGCAGCACCTGAATCCACAAACGCCATAACAGGGTAGGAGGACAATGAGCAAATTAAAGTCACAGACAAAATAAACTTAGGTTGCAAATTACCAATGGCGACAGGACTAACAACCCTAGTTAGGCGTTTAGAGCATGCTGATATAACATGTGTAGAATCACCACAGTAAAAACACAACCCATTCTGACGTCTATGATTTTTCCGTTCATTTCTAGTCTGAATTCTACCACATTGCATTAAATCAGGTGTTTGTTCAGACAACACCACCAGAGGATTCGGGGCTTTGCGCTCCCGCAAACGCCGGTCAATTTGAATAGCCAGCGCCATGGAATCATTCAGACCTGTAGGAATGGAGAAACCCACCATCACATTCTTAATGGCTTCAGAAAGGCCATTTCTGAAATTTGCGGCCAGAGCACACTCATTCCACTGAGTAAGCACGGACCATTTCCGAAATTTTTGGCAATACACTTCAGCTTCATCCTGACCCTGAGAAATAGCCAGCAAGGCTTTTTCTGCCTGAATTTCAAGATTGGGTTTCTCGTAAAGCAATCCGAGCGCCAGAAAAAACGCATCAATATTTGCCAATGCCGGATCTCCTGGCGCTAGCGAGAAGGCCCAATCCTGAGGGTCGCCCCGTAAGAAAGAGATAACAATTTTTACTTGCTGAGCTGAGTCTCCAGATGAACGGGGTCTCAGAGATAGAAACAATTTACAATTATTCCTGAAATTCCTAAACTTAAATCGGTCTCCAGAGAACAGTTCTGGAATAGGTATTTTAGGTTTAGACATTGGACTACTGGTAACAAAATCTTGTATGCCCTGCACACGAGCAGCAAGCTGATCCACACTTGTAATCAAAGTCTGGACATTCATGTCTGCAGCAAGCACAAGCCACTCAGAGGTAAAGGGGAGGAAAAAAGAGAGGAAAGAAAAAAAAAAAAAACTCAGACTTTCCTTTCTTGTAATCCCACTTCTGCAATGCATTAAACATTCAACCTTGGCCTGGCATACTGTTATGACCCCAATGGCAGAGGGTCTCAAAAGTACATACCAAGTCTGCAAACACAAAAAACCAGCTCATAGGGCAGTGGTAACTGGGCTGACCATATATCTAATCCTAGCACCACAAATAGCAGCAGCCGGGGAACGTGCCTACGTTGGTTCTAGACGTCTCGCGCCTGCCGGAGAACTAACTAACCCTAGAAGGGAAAAGATAGACCTTTCTTGCCTCCAGAGAAAAGACCCCAAAAGTTGGATACAAGCCCCCAACAAATAATAACGGTGAGGTAAGGAGAAAAGACAAACGTAAGAATGAACTAGATATTTAGCAAAGAGAGGCCCACTGACTAATAGCAGAATATAGTAAGATGACTTATATGGTCAGCAAAAACCCTATCAAAATTTCCACGCTGGATATTCAAGAACCCCCGAACCGTCTAACGGCCCGGGGGGAGAACACCAGCCCCCTAGAGCTTCCAGCAAAATCAGGAATCACATTTAGTACAAGCTGGACAAAAAATAAGAGCAAAGCAAATAACCAAAAAACAAGGAAGCAGGACTTAGCTTAATTTTGCAAGATCCAAGACCAGCAGACAGGAGCAAACAGAAAGGAACTGATTACAACGATGCCAGGCACAGGACTGAGAAACCAGGAAGTTTATATAGCAACACCCCTGGACTAACGACCCAGGTGGGTGCCAAACTGAGGAAAGACAATCCCAGAGTAATATCACTAGTGACCACAAGAGGGAGCCAAAAAAGTCTAATTCACAACAGCTACCCCTAAAGATAGAAATAGAAGCCTAACCTTGCCTCAGAGAAATTCCCCAAAGGTAAAGGCAGCCCCCCACATATATTGACTGTGAGTTAAGAGGAAAGTCACAAACACAGGAATGAAACAGGTTTCAGCAAAGGAGGCCAGACTTCACTAAATAGTCAGAGGAAAGAAAAGGAAACTATGCGGTCAGCACAAAAAACTACAAAAACCAAGCAGAGTATGCAAAAAGACCCCCACACCGACTCACAGTGTGGAGGTGCAACACTGCTCCCCCAGAGCTTCCAGCTAGCAAGGAAATATCATGATAGCAAGCTGGACTAGAATTGAGCAGTACTAAGAAATATATTCAGGCAGCAGTAACAACAAATGAACTAGCAGGGACTTAGCTTCTGCTGGAGTAGACAGGTCCTCAGAGAAGTCCAAGAGAGATCTGAACCAATACTGAAACATTGACAGCTGGCATGAAGTAACGATCTGAGTAGAGTTAAATAGGGAAGCCAGCATAACAATAAACGAGGGCAGGTGAGGAAGCAAACCTCAGAGACCAGCAGTTCCGCTCAAAGCCACCAGAGGGAGTCCAAGAGCAGAACTAACCAAAGTACCATTCATGACCACAGGAGGGAGTCCGAGAAATGGAATTCACAACAGTACTGCCCCCTTGAGGAGGGGTCACCGAACCCTCACCAGGGCCCCCAGGCCGATCAGGACGAGCCAAATGAAAGGCACGAACTAAATCGGCAGCATGGACATCGGAGGCAACAACCCAGGAATTATCCTCCTGACCATATCCCTTCCACTTAACCAGGTACTGGAGCTTCCGTCTCGAAATACGAGAATCCAAAATTTTTTCCACCACATACTCCAACTCCCCCTCAACCAACACCGGAGCAGGAGGATCAACGGAGGGAACCATAGGCGCCACATACCTACGCAACAACGACCTATGGAACACATTATGGATGGCAAAGGAAGCTTGAAGGACCAAACGAAATGACACAGGGTTGAGAATTTCAGAAATCTTATAAGGACCAATGAAACGAGGCTTAAACGTAGCAGAAGAAACCTTCATAGGAACATAACGAGAAGATAACCAAACCAAATCCCCAACACGAAGTCGAGGATTAACACAACGACGGCGGTTAGCGAAACGTTGAGCCTTCTCCTGGGACAACGTCAGATTGTCCACTACGTGAGTCCAAATTTGCTGCAATCTGTCCACCACAGAATCCACACCAGGACAGTCAGAAGGCTCAACCTGCCCTGAAGAAAAACGAGGATGAAAACCAGAATTGCAAAAAAAAGGCGAAACCAAAGTAGCCGAACTAGCCCGATTATTAAGGGCGAACTAAGCCAATGGCAAAAAAGTCACCCAATCATCCTGATCAGCAGAAACAAAGCATCTCAGATAGGCCTCCAAAGTCTGGTTGGTTCGTTCGGTTTGGCCATTTGTCTGAGGATGGAAAGCCGAAGAAAAAGACAAATCAATGCCCATCTTAGCACAAAAGGACCGCCAAAACCTAGAGACAAACTGGGACCCTCTGTCCGACACAATGTTCTCCGGAATGCCATGCAAACGAACCACATGCTGAAAGAATAATGGCACCAAATCAGAGGAGGAAGGTAATTTAGGCAAGGGTACCAAATGGACCATCTTAGAAAAGCGATCACAAACCACCCAGATGACAGAAATCCTTTGAGAGACAGGAAGATCTGAAATAAAATCCATGGAAACATGCGTCCAAGGCCTTTTCGGGACCGGCAAGGGCAAAAGCAACCCACTGGCACGAGAAAAGCAGGGCTTGGCCTGAGCACAAGTCCCACAAGACTGCACAAAAGAACGCACATCCCGTGACAAGGAAGGCCACCAAAAGGACCTAGCCACCAAATCCCTGGTACCAAAAATCCCAGGATGACCAGCCAACACCGAGCAATGAACTTCAGAAATAACTCTGCTAGTCCATCTATCAGGGACAAACAGTTTCTCCACTGGACAACGGTCAGGTCTATCAGCCTGAAACTCCTGCAGCACCCGCCGCAAATCAGGGGAGATGGCAGACAGAATTACCCCCTCTTTGAGAATACCAGCCGGCTCAGGGACTCCCGGAGAATCAGGCACAAAACTCCTAGAAAGGGCATCAGCCTTCACATTCTTAGAACCCGGAAGGTATGAAACCACAAAATCGAAACGGGAGAAAAACAGTGACCATCGAGCCTGTCTAGGATTCAACCGCTTGGCAGACTCGAGATAAGTCAAATTCTTGTGATCCGTCAAGACCACCACGCGGTGCTTGGCTCCCTCAAGCCAATGTCGCCACTCCTCGAATGCCCACTTCATAGCCAGCAGCTCCCGATTGCCAACATCATAATTACGCTCAGCAGGTGAAAATTTTCTAGAAAGGAAGGCACATGGCTTCATCACAGAGCCATCAGAACTTCTTTGAGACAAAACAGCCCCTGCTCCAATCTCAGAAGCATCAACCTCAACCTGAAAAGGGAGCGAAACATCTGGCTGACGCAACACAGGGGCCGAAGAAAAACGACGTTTCAGCTCCTGAAAGCCTCAACGGCCGCAGAGGACCAATTCACCACATCAGCACCTTTCTTTTTCAGATCAGTCAAAGGTTTAACCACACTAGAAAAATTAGCGATGAAGCGACGGTAAAAATTAGCAAAGCCCAGGAATTTCTGAAGACTCTTCACAGATGTAGGTTGAGTCCAATCATAAATGGCCTGAACTTTAACAGGATCCATCTCGATAGTAGAAGGGGAAAAAATGAAGCCCAAAAAGGAAACCTTCTGAACTCTGAAGAGACATTTAGACCCCTTCACAAACAAGGAATTAGCACGAAGGACCTGGAATACCATTCTGACCTGCTTCACATGAGACTCCCAATCATCTGAAAAGACCAAAATATCATCCAAATATACAATCATGAATCTATCCAGATACTTTCGGAAGATGTCATGCATAAAGGACTGAAACACAGATGGAGCATTAGAAAGCCCGAATGGCATCACCAGGTACTCAAAATGGCCCTCGGGCATATTAAATGCTGTTTTCCATTCATCGCCCTGTTTAATACGCACAAGGTTATATGCCCCTCGAAGATCTATCTTGGTGAACCAACTAGCCCCCTTAATCCAAGCAAACAAATCAGACAGCAGAGGCAAAGGGTACTGAAATTTGACCGTGATTTTATTGAGAAGGCGGTAGTCTATACAGGGTCTCAGAGAACCATCCTTCTTGGCCACAAAAAACAACCCTGCTCCCAACGGTGATGAAGACGGGCGAATATGCCCTTTCTCCAAGGACTCCTTTATATAACTCCGCATAGCGGTGTGTTCTGGCACGGATAAATTGAAAATTCGGCCCTTAGGAAACTTACTACCAGGGATCAAATTTATAGCACAATCACAATCCCTATGAGGGGGTAGGATACTGGATTTGGGCTCATCAAATACTTCCCGGTAATCCGACAGAAACTCAGGGACATCAGAAGGAATGGATGAAGAAATTGACATCATCGGAACATCGCCATGTACCCCTTGACAACCCCAACTAGACACAGACATTGATTTCCAATCCAATACAGGATTATGAACCTGTAGCCATGGCAAACCCAACACGACCACATCATGCAAATTATGCAACACCAAAAAGCGAATATCTTCCTGATGTGCAGGAGCCATGCACATGGTCAACTGAGTCCAGTACTGAGGTTTATTCCTGGCCAAAGGCGTAGCATCAATTCCCCTTAATGGAATAGGATACTGCAAAGGCTCCAGGAAAAAACCACAACGCCTGGCAAACTCCAAGTCCATCAAATTCATTGCAGCGCCCGAATCCACAAATGCCATAACCGAGTAGGATGACAGAGAGCAAATCAAAGTAACAGACAAAAGAAATTTAGGCTGTACAGTAGCAATGGTGACAGACCTAGCGAACTGCTTAGTGCACTTAGGACAATCAGAGATAGCATGAATAGGGTCACCACAGTAAAAACACAGCCGATTCTGACGTCTGTGTTCTTGCCGTTCAGTTCTGGTCAAAGTTCTATCACATTGCATAATCTCAGGCCTCTGCTCAGAGGACACCGCCAAATGGTGCACAACTTTGCGCTCGCGCAAACGCCGATCAATTTGAATGGCCAAGGACATTGATTCATTCAGACCAGCAGGCGTGGGGAAGCCCACCATAACATCCTTAAGGGCCTCAGAGAGACCCTTTCTAAAAATTGCTGCCAGGGCACACTCATTCCATTGAGTAAGCACAGACCACTTTCTAAACTTCTGACAATATACCTCCGCTTCATCCTGACCCTGACACAAAGCCAGCAAGGTTTTCTCTGCCTAATCCACTGAATTCGGTTCGTCATAAAGCAATCCAAGCGCCAGAAAAAACGCATCTACATTAAGCAATGCAGGATCTCCTGGTGCAAGGGAGAATGCCCAGTCTTGAGGGTCGCCACGTAACAAAGAAATAATAATTTTTACTTGCTGAATGGGGTCACCAGAGGAGCGGGGTTTCAAAGCAAGAAACAGTCTACAATTATTTTTGAAATTCAGAAACTTAGATCTATCCCCAGAAAACAAATCAGGAATTAGAATTCTAGGCTCTAACATCGGATTCTGAACTACATAATCTTGAATGCTTTGGACCCTTGCAGCGAGTTGATCCACACAAGAGGACAGACCTGGAATATCCATATCTACACCTGAGTCCTGAACCACCCAGAGATTAAGGGGAAAAGAGAGACAAAACACACTGCAAAGAAAAAAAAATGGGTTCAGAACTTCTCTTATCCCTCTTTTGAGATGCATTAACACTTTGTGGTCCAGCTGTACTGTTGTGGACCTGGTGGTTAGGAGCACCCGGAATGACCTGATGAGTAAACTAGAAATCGGAACAAGCTCTGGGAAAGTGGGAACTCTGCTGACCGCAAACCCTACTCCTATCACACACACTAGAAATAGCCGTGGAGCGTACCTAACTCTCCCTAGACGCCTCTTCACAGCCTAAGAGCTAGCTACCCCTAAAGATAGAAATAGAAGCCTAACCTTGCCTCAGAGAAATTCCCCAAAGGTAAAGGCAGCCCCCCACATATATTGACTGTGAGTTAGGAGGAAAGTCACAAACACAGGAATGAAACAGGTTTTAGCAAAGGAGGCCAGACTTCACTAAATAGTCAGAGGAAAGAAAAGGAAACTATGCGGTCAGCACAAAAAACTACAAAAACCACGCAGAGTATGCAAAAAGACCCCCACACCGACTCACAGTGTGGAGGTGCAACACTGCACCCCCAGAGCTTCCAGCTAGCAAGGAAATATCATGATAGCAAGCTGGACTAGAATTGAGCAGTACTAAGAAATATATTCAGGCAGCAGTAACAACAAATGAACTAGCAGGGACTTAGCTTCTGCTGGAGTAGACAGGTACTCAGAGAAGTCCAAGAGAGATCTGAACCAATACTGAAACATTGACAGCTGGCATGAAGTAACGATCTGAGTAGAGTTAAATAGGGAAGCCAACATAACAATAAACGAGGGCAGGTGAGGAAGCAAACCTCAGAGACCAGCAGTTCCGCTCAAAGCCACCAGAGGGAGTCCAAGAGCAGAACTAACCAAAGTACCATTCATGACCACAGGAGGGAGTCCGGGAAATGGAATTCACAACAGTAGGCCCCAAACAAAATAGTAGGCTAACTGCACTGTTATCTTAATAACAACCACTTAATGAGAGCCTGAAGATTGAAGCTCAGCTCTGTACAGTGGAGGACAACACCTTGGAGCGGCAGACACCGTTAGTAGGCCCCAACCGAAATAGTAGGCCAACTGCACTGTTATCTTAACAACAACTACTTAATGAGAGCCTGAAGATTGAAGCTCAGCTCTGTAAAGTGGAGGACAACACCTTGGAGCGGCAGACACCGTTAGTAGGCCCCAGCCACACTAGTAGGCAAACAGCAGTGTTATATTAACAAAACTACTTAATGAGAGCCTGAAGATTGAATCTCAGCTCTGTACAGTGGAGGACAACACCAGGGAGCGGCAGACACCGTTAGTAGGCCCCAACCGAAATATTAGGCCAACTGCACTGTTATCTTAACATCAACTACTTAATGAGAGCCTGAAGATTGAAGCTCAGCTTTGTACAGTGGAGGACAACACCAAGGAGCAGCAGACACCGTTAGTAGGCCCCAACCACACTAGTAGGCCAACAGCAGTGTTATATTAACAACAACTACTTAATGAGAGCATGAAGATTGAAGCTCAGGCAAGTAAACCTAGAGAACACCTTGGAGCGGCAGACACCGTTAGTAGGCCCCAACCAAAATAGTAGGCCAACTGCACTGTCATATTAACAACAACTACTTAATGAGAGCCTGAAGATTGAAGCTCAGGCAAGTAAACCTGGAGAACACCTTGGAGCGGCAGACACCGTTTGTAGGCCCCAACCACACATATTAACAACAACTACTTAATGGGAGCCTGAAGATTGAAGCTCAGCTTTGTACAGTGGAGGACAACACCAGGGAGCGGCAGACACTGTTAGTGGGTCCCAACCACACATATTAACAACTTCTACTTATTGAGAGCCTGAAGATTGAAGCTCAGGCAAGTAAACCTGGAGAACACCTTTGAGGGCCAGACACCGTTAGTAGGCCCCAACCACACTAGTAGGCCAACTACAGTTTTATATTAACAACAACTACTTAATAAGAGCCTGAAGATTGAAGCTCAAGAAAACCAAACAGGAGAAAACCCAGGAGCGGCAGACACCGTTAGTAGGGCCCAACCAGACAAGTAGGCAAAATGCAGTTAAATATCTGATACTATAGGCTGAAAGCCTGAAGACTGAAGCTCAGCTTTGTACAGTGAAGGACAACACCAGGGAGCGGCAGACACCATTAGTAGGCCCCAACCACACATAAAGTGGGGCAAAAAAGTATTTAGTCAGTCAGCAATAGTGCAAGTTCCACCACTTAAAAAGATGAGAGGCGTCTGTAATTTACATCATAGGTAGACCTCAACTATGGGAGACAAACTGAGAAAAAAAAATCCAGAAAATCACATTGTCTGTTTTTTTTATCATTTTATTTGCATATTATGGTGGAAAATAAGTATTTGGTCAGAAACAAAATTTCATCTCAATACTTTGTAATATATCCTTTTTTGGCAATGACAGAGGTCAAACGTTTTCTGTAAGTCTTCACAAGGTTGCCACACACTGCTGTTGGTATGTTGGCCCATTCCTCCATGCAGATCTCCTCTAGAGCAGTGATGTTTTTGGCTTTTCGCTTGGCAACACGAACTTTCAACTCCCTCCAAAGGTTTTCTATAGGGTTGAGATCTGGAGACTAGCTAGGCCACTCCAGGACCTTGAAATGCTTCTTACGAAGCCACTCCTTCGTTGCCCTGGCGGTGTGCTTTGGATCATTGTCATGTTGAAAGACCCAGCCATGTTTCATCTTCAATGCCCTTGCTGATGGAAGGAGGTTTGCACTCAAAATCTCACGATACATGGCCCCATTCATTCTTTCATGTACCCGGATCAGTCGTCCTGGCCCCTTTGCAGAGAAACAGCCCCAAAGCATGATGTTTCCACCACCATGCTTTACAGTAGGTATGGGGTTTGATGGATGCAACTCAGTATTCTTTTTCCTCCAAACACGACAAGTTGTGTTTCTACCAAACAGTTCCAGTTTGGTTTCATCAGACCATAGGACATTCTCCCAAAACTCCTCTGGATCATCCAAATGCTCTCTAGCAAACTTCAGACGGGCCCAGACATGTACTGGCTTAAGCAGTGGGACACGTCTAGCACTGCAGGATCTGAGTCCATGGTGGCGTAGTGTGTTACTTATGGTAGGCCTTGTTACATTGGTCCCAGCTCTCTGCAGTTCATTCACTAGGTCCCCCCGCGTGGTTCTGGGATTTTTGCTCACCGTTCTTGTGATCATTCTGACCCCACGGGGTGGGATTTTGCGTGGAGCCCCAGATCGAGGGAGATTATCAGTGGTCTTGTATGTCTTCCATTTTCTAATTATTGCTCCCACTGTTGATTTCTTCACTCCAAGCTGGTTGGCTATTGCAGATTCAGTCTTCCCAGCCTGGTGCAGGGCTACAATTTTGTTTCTGGTGTCCTTTGACAGCTCTTTGGTCTTCACCATAGTGGAGTTTGGAGTCAGACTGTTTGAGGGTGTGCACAGGTGTCTTTTTATACTGATAACAAGTTTAAACAGGTGCCATTACTACAGGTAATGAGTGGAGGAAAGAGGAGACTCTTAAAGAAGAAGTTACAGGTCTGTGAGAGCCAGAAATCTTGATTGTTTGTTTCTGACCAAATACTTATTTTCCACCATAATATGCAAATAAAATGATAAAAAAAACAGACAATGTGATTTTCTGGATTTTTTTTTCTCAGTTTGTCTCCCATAATTGAGGTCTACCTATGATGTAAATTACAGACGCATCTCATCTTTTTAAGTGGTGGAACTTGCACTATTGCTGACTGACTAAATACTTTTTTGCCCCACTGTATTAACAACAACTACTTAATGAGAGCCTGAAGATGAAGCTCAGCTTTGTACAGTGGAGGACAACACCAGGGAGCGGCAGACACCGTTAGTAGGCCCCAACCACACATATTAACGACAACTACTTAATAAGAGCCTGAAGATTGAAGCTCAGCTTTGTACAGTGGAGGACAACACCAGGGAGCGGCAGACACCGTTAGTAGGCCCCAACCACACATATTAACAACAACTACTTAATGAGAGCCTGAAGATTGAAGCTCAGCTTTGTACAGTGGAGGACAACACCAGGGAGTGGCAGACACCGTTAGTAGGCCCCAACCACACATATTAACAGCAACTACTTAATGAGAGCCTGTAGATTGAAGCTCAGCTTTGTGCAGTGGAGGACAACTGTAATGGGAGACAAATAAGTAGGCCTAAATAAGTAATTAGGCAAAATGCTGTTCAAAATTGGTAAGTGGAGTGCACTTGCAGCATAGCGTAGTTCAGCGGAGGAGGGCATGTGTAATTAGTGGCTCTGACACACGAAGTAGGCCTAAAATAAAAATGAAGGCTATATTAAGTTCAAAATTGGTAAAAGAAGTACACATGTGGCATAGCTGGGTTCTGTGGTGGAGGACAACTGTTATGACAGGCTTACACAGTTTCTAGGGACAAATAAGTAAGTAGGATAAATGCAGTTCACAATTGGTAACAGGAGTACACAGGCGGCATAGCTTTGTTCAGTGGAGGACAACTGCAAGGAGTGGACTGGCCGAGACAGACACAGGTAGTAGGCCTACAATGGAAAGTAGGCTCTATGCAGTTTAAAGTAGGTTACAGGGGTACACAGGCAGCATTGGTGTGCTCAGCGGAGGACAATTCGAAGGAGGGACCGCTGACAGACTTAGTAGTCCTAAAATAAGAAAATAGGCTCTATGCAGCTTCCATTATGTGGCAGGGGTACACAGGCAGCATTGGTATGCTCAGCGGAGGACAATTCGAAGGAGGGACTGCAGACAGACTTAGTAGGCCTAAAATAAGGAAATAGGCTCTATGCAGCTTCCTTTACGTGGCAGGGGTACACAGGCAGGATTGGTGTGCTCAGCGGAGGACAATTCGAAGGAGGGACCGCAGACAGTAAGTACTCCAAAAAACTAAATAGATGTCAATGTCTCGCCAAAAAAAAAGGGGGGGCATACTTCGGTACAGGGGTGGGCTCCTATGCTGACTTTCAGACATTGTAATTTGGCGCAAAGTATTTACTGTTGTAAAAGTAGGACAGGGCCCCTGCCTATTTTAAATAGCATCATACATGTCAACAAATTGTTATTGTCAGTGCCAGGCATTGAAGGATTTCAGCGCATAGACTAAACAGTGGTGGATCAGCGAGAGATAATTTTGCAAGTAGTAGAGCACTGTTTGAGCTGGGGGGGGCACTCTCTCATGGCCGGTGGTACAGGCCCAGGGCCCCTCATGTTACAACAGTGTGTCTGACGTTGGGTGCGCGCCACCACCACCAGAGACACTTCATTGTACTATGAGGGTCATTGGCAGTGCCGTCGACCAAAAGTGGGCACACCCACCTCTTCAGACAAACGGCACTCTGATGGGTGCTTGCGTCAAGTGGCGAGACCACGGCCTCGTGGGGGGAGTTAGGCCATTTAGGAAGGTGTAAACATGTCGTATGCTGTACAAACAGCAGCTGCAAATTTAGAGATTGTAACAGTCAGTAACACCAGTTCCAAAGAAAGACCTTTTTTCAGGAAAGCTAGGTGTCAGCCGGGAAAGGTGGGGCAAAATAATTAGAAATCCATGAGTGGTTCATTTTAATGAAGGTTAGATCATCAACATTTTGGGTCGCCAGACGAGTCCTTTCTTCCGTCAGTATTGAACCAGCAGCAATGAATACTAATTCTGATAGCACACTAGCTGCTGGGCAAGCCAGCTCCTGCAATGCATATTCGGCCAATTCAGGCCAGGTGTCTATTTTGGATGCCCAGTAATCAAAGGGAATTAACGGTTGAGGGAGAACATCGATAATGGTGGAAAAATAGTTAATAACCATACTGGACAAATGTTGTCTCCTGTCACTTTGAATTGATGCTGCAGTACCTGTTGTGTCTGCGGTCATTGCGAAATCACTCCACAACCTGGTCAGAAAACCCCTCTGTCCAACGCCACTTCTGATTTGTGAACCTCTAACACCTCTGCCCTGTTGCCCCCTGCAGCTCGTGTGAGAACCATCACCGGCGCTGTGTGCTGGGAATGCCTGAATCAAATGGTCTACAAGAGTATCTTGTTTGGATGCCAATATTTGTTCGAGGTTCTCATGTGGCATGATATTTTGCAATTTGCCTTTATAGCGAAGATCAAGGAGGCAGGCCAACCCGTAATCGTCATCGGTCATCATTTTTATAATGCGTGGGTCGCTTTTGAGGATACGCAAGGCATAATCCGCCATGCGTGCCAATGTTCCAATTGTCAAATCTGTGCATGTGCTGGGTTGAGGAGCACTTTCGGGCAAATCAACGTCACTTGTCTCCCTCAAAAAAACAGAACCCGGCCTTGCAACGCCAGCAGTTTCTGTTGCCCCCTGAGAATCTAACTCATCCAAAAAATACTCATCCCCATCATCCTCCTCGTCCTCCTCCTCTTCGCCCGCCACCTCGTCCTGTAGACTTCCCTGAGCAGACAATGGCTGACTGTCATCTGGGCTTTCCTCATCCTCGGCTGCAGACACCTGCTCCTTTATGTGCGTCAAACTTTGCATCAGTAGACGCATTAGGGGGATGCTCATGCTTATTATGGCGTTGTCTGCACTAACCAGCCGTGTGCATTCCTCAAAACACTGAAGGACTTGACACAGGTCTTGTAGCTTCGACCACTGCACACCTGACAACTCCATGTCTGCCATCCAACTGCCTACCCGTGTATGTGTATCCTCCCACAAATACATAACAGCACGCCTCTGTTCGCACAGTCTCTGAAGCATGTGCAGTGTGGAGTTCCACCTTGTTGCAACGTCGATGATTAGGCGATGCTGGGGAAGTTGCAAAGACCGCTGATGGTTCTGCATACGGCTGGAGTGTACGAGCGAATGGCGGATGTGCGAGCAAAGTCTGCGCACTTTCAGGAGCAGTAACCCCAGATAACTTTTCAGAAAGCACTGCACCACCAGGTTTAAGGTGTGAGCCAGGCAAGGAATGTGTTTCAGTTGTGAAAGGGCTATGGCAGCCATAAAGTTCCTTCCTTATCACTCACTACCTTGCCTGCCTCAAGATGTACAGTGCCCAGCCATGACTGAGTTTCTTGCTGCAAGAACTCGGACAGAACTTCCGCGGTGTGTCTGTTGTCGCCCAAACACTTCATTGCCAATACAGCTTGCTGATGCTTGCCACTAGCTGTTCCATAATGGGACACCTCGTGTGCAACAGTGGCAGCTGCGGATGGAGTGGTCATGCGACTGCGGTCTGTGGATGAGCTCTCACTTCTGCTGGAGGATGACGAGGAGGAGGGGGGACAAACGCCTACAGCCAACTGTTTCCTAGACCGTGGGCTAGGAAGAACTGTCCCAATATTGCTGTACCCTGTGGACCCTGCATCCACCACATTAACCCAGTGTGCCGTGATGGAGATGTAACGCCCCTGGCCATGCTTACTGGTCCATGCATCTGTTGTCAGGTGCACCTTTCTACTCACAGATTGCCTGAGTGCATGGACAATGCGGTCTTTTACATGCTGGTGGAGGGCTGGGATGGCTTTTCTCGAAAAGAAGTGTCGACTGGGTAGCTCGTAGCGTGGTACAGCGTAGTCCATCAGGGCTTTGAAAGCTTTGGTTTCAACTAACCGGTAGGGCATCATCTCTAACGAGATTAGTCTAGCAATGGGGGCGTTCAAACCCTGTGTACGCAGATGCGAGGATGAGTACTTCCTTTTCCTAACGAGAGTCTCATGTAGGGTGAGCTGGACTGGAGAGCTGCATAGGGTGGAACTAGCGGGGGTGCCGGTGGACATGGCAGACTGAGAGAGTGTTGGTGATGGTATTCTTGCTGTTGCCCTACATACAGTGTTTCCTACCACGAACCTGGTGATTCCCTGATGGCTTTGGCCTTGCGACGAAACTGCCACATTTAATCCAGGTGGTGTGGTAAACGGTGGGCTTACAGTGAGGGAAGGGATGTAGCTTTGCTGACTAGCTTCATTGTGAGAGGGTGCTACAACGTTAAGGGACGTTTGCTAGTTAGTCCAGGCTTGCAAGTGCATGGTGGTTAAATGTCTACGCATGCAGCTTGTATTTAGATTTTAACATTCTGACCTCTGCTGAAGGTCCTTGAGCATTTCTTACAGATGACTTTGCACTGATCATTTAGATCTTGGTTAAAAAAATAACAGACTGCACTCTTCCTACTATCGGATACCTTTTCAGGCATTGCACACTGAGCTACTTTAACCGGATGGCCACGCTGTCCTACAACTGGTTTTGGTTTTGCCACACGTTTTTGACCAGATACGGGCCTGCCAGATGGAACCTGTTGCGATGTTGATGCCTGCTGCGGCTCCTTCTCCTCCGCTTCAGAGCTACTGCCGCCTGCACCCTGTTCCCCCAATGGCTGCCAATCGGGGTCAAGAACTGTGTCATCTATGACCTCCTCTTCTATGTCCTGGGCACCTTCCTCTGGGTCACCGTGTAAGATGGTGCTATAGCGTTCGTGACGGGGCTTAATATTGTCATCAGGGTCAGATTCTGGATCAGTACACTGCGAGGGCAATGTTTTGATCTGAGTCAAAGGAACAGCATAATAATCTGGCTGTGGCTGTGTATCTGTGCACTCCATGTCCGATTCATCTTGTAATGGGCATGGCCTGTTAACAATTTCCCTTTCTAACCCAGGAACGGTATGTGTAAATAGCGCCATGGAGTAACCTGTTGTGTCGCCTGATGCATCCTTCTCTGTTGTTCTGGGTGAAGAACACAAGGAAGCGACTTGTCACTGACCGGGAACATCCACTGACGACGCACTGCTTTTACATTTTGCACTTTCCTAGGAGGCGAAAGAGCTAGAGGCAGAGTCAGCAATGAAAGCCAAAACTTGTTCCTGCTGCTCCGGCTTTAAAAGCGGTTTTCCTACTCCCAGAAAAGGGAGCCTTCGAGGCCTTGTGTAGCCAGACGATGACGCTGGCTCAACAACTTTAGCATTAGGTGCTATTTTGCTTTTCCCACTACCACCAGATGCTCCACCACCACTACCATCATTACCAGCTGGCAATGACCGCCCACGGCCACGACTAGGGTTGAGCGAAACGGGTCGATCATTTTCAAAAGTCGCCGACTTTTGGCTAAGTCGGCGTCTCATGAAACCCGATCCGACCCCTGTGCTTGTCGGCCATGCGGTACGCGACTTTCGCGCCAAAGTCGCGTTTCAATGACGCGAAAAGCGCCATTTCTCAGCCAATGAAGGTGAACGCAGAGTGTGGGCAGCGTGATGACATAGATCCTGGTCCCCACCATCTTAGAGAAGGGCATTGCAGTGATTGGCTTGCTGTCTGCGGCGTCACAGGGGCTATAAAGGGGCGTTCCCGCCGACCGCCATCTTACTGCTGCTGATCTGAGCTTAGGGAGAGGTTGCTGCCGCTTCGTCAGAAGCAGGGAGAGCGTTAGGCAGGGTCCACTAACCACCAAACCGCTTGTGCTGCAGCGATTTCCACTGTCCAACACCACCTTCGGTGTGCAGGGACTGTGGAAGCTATTTTTTTTTTTTTTTCCCCTCAGCGCTGTAGCTCATTGGGCTGCCCTAGAAGGCTCCGTGATAGCTGTATTGCTGTGTGTACGCCACTGTGGAAACCAACTGCTTTTTTCAAAGCACATATCCTCTTGTTCCTTCCTTTCTGCACAGCTATCTTTTTTGTTTGTCCACACTTTTTATTTAATTTGTGCATCAGTCCACTCCTATTGCTGCCTGCCATACCTGGCTTACATTACTGCAGGGAGATAGTAATTGTAGGACAGTTTTTTTTTTTTTTTTTTTTTTTTTTGTGGGAGATTAAGATTGGCATTTCTGCTACAGTGCCATCCCTGTGTGTGCCATCTCTCACTGAGTGGGCCATAGAAAGCCTATTTATTTTTTCCGTGATTTGTGTTCTAAAATCTACCTCAACACAAAAACACTACATCAATCAGTGGGAGAAAAATATTGGCCTCAGTCAGGGCTTGTGTGCCACTGCTGTGTGTGCTATCTCTCATTCAGTGGGCTATAGCAAGCCTATTTTTTTTTTTTTTTTTTAATATTATTTGGTTTCTAAAGTCTCCCTGAAAAAAAAAAAAAACCTAAAAAAACAGTGGGAGAGTAATATTGCCCTTTCAGCTTGTGTGCCAGTCTTGACTCCTGGGTGTGCCACCTCTCTCCCTCTCATTCAGTGGGCCATAGAAAGCCTATTTATTTTTTTTAAAAAATATTATTGGGTTTCTAAAGTCTCCCTGAAAAAACAAAAAATACATAAAAAAACAGTGGGAGAGTAATATTGCCCTTTCAGCTTGTGTGCCAGTCTTGACTCCTGGGTGTGCCACCTCTCTCCCTTTCATTCAGTGGGCCATAGAAAGCCTATTTATTTTTTCCGTGATTTGTGTTCTAAATTCTACCTCAACACAAAAACACTACATCAATCAGTGGGAGAAAAATATTGGCCTCAGTCAGGGCTTGTGTGCCACTGCTGTGTGTGCTATCTCTCATTCAGTGGGCTATAGCAAGCCTATTTTTTTTTTTTTTTTTTTTTTTTTAATATTATTTGGTTTCTAAAGTCTCCCTGAAAAAAAAAAAAAACCTAAAAAAACAGTGGGAGAGTAATATTGCCCTTTCAGCTTGTGTGCCAGTCTTGACTCCTGGGTGTGCCACCTCTCTCCCTCTCATTCAGTGGGCCATAGAAAGCCTATTTATTTTTTTTTTTTAATATTATTTGGTTTCTAATTCTCCCTGAAAAAAAAAAAAAAACCTAAAAAAACAGTGGGAGAATAATATTGCCCTTTCAGCTTGTGTGCCAGTCTTGACTCCTGGGTGTGCCACCTCTCTCCCTCTCATTCAGCGGGCCATAGAAAGCCTATTTATTTTTTTTTAAAAATATTATTGGGTTTCTAAAGTCTCCCTGAAAAAACAAAAAATACATAAAAAAACAGTGGGAGAGTAATATTGCCCTTTCAGCTTGTGTGCCAGTCTTGACTCCTGGGTGTGCCACCTCTCTCCCTTTCATTCAGTGGGCCATAGAAAGCCTATTTATTTTTTTTTTTAAATATTATTGGGTTTCTAAAGTCTCCCTGAAAAAAAAAAAAAAACCTAAAAAAACAGTGGGAGAGTAATATTGCCCTTTCAGCTTGTGTGCCAGTCTTGACTCCTGGGTGTGCCACCTCTCTCCCTCTCATTCAGTGGGCCATAGAAAGCCTATTTATTTTTTTTTTAAAATATTATTGGGTTTCTAAAGTCTCCCTGAAAAAAAAAAAAAAAACCTAAAAAAACAGTGGGAGAGTAATATTGCCCTTTCAGCTTGTGTGCCAGTCTTGACTCCTGGGTGTGCCACCTCTCTCCCTCTCATTCAGTGGGCCATAGAAAGCCTATTTATTTTTTTTTTAAAATATTATTGGGTTTCTAAAGTCTCCCTGAAAAAACAAAAAATACATAAAAAAACAGTGGGAGAGTAATATTGCCCTTTCAGCTTGTGTGCCAGTCTTGACTCCTGGGTGTGCCACCTCTCTCCCTTTCATTCAGTGGGCCATAGAAAGCCTATTTATTTTTTCCGTGATTTGTGTTCTAAATTCTACCTCAACACAAAAACACTACATCAATCAGTGGGAGAAAAATATTGGCCTCAGTCAGGGCTTGTGTGCCACTGCTGTGTGTGCTATCTCTCATTCAGTGGGCTATAGCAAGCCTATTTTTTTTTTTTTTTTTTTTTTTTATATTATTTGGTTTCTAAAGTCTCCCTGAAAAAAAAAAAAAAACCTAAAAAAACAGTGGGAGAGTAATATTGCCCTTTCAGCTTGTGTGCCAGTCTTGACTCCTGGGTGTGCCACCTCTCTCCCTCTCATTCAGTGGGCCATAGAAAGCCTATTTATTTTTTTTTTTAAATATTATTGGGTTTCTAAAGTCTCCCTGAAAAAACAAAAAATACATAAAAAAACAGTGGGAGAGTAATATTGCCCTTTCAGCTTGTGTGCCAGTCTTGACTCCTGGGTGTGCCACCTCTCTCCCTTTCATTCAGTGGGCCATAGAAAGCCTATTTATTTTTTTTTTAAAATATTATTGGGTTTCTAAAGTCTCCCTGAAAAAAAAAAAAAAAACCTAAAAAAACAGTGGGAGAGTAATATTGCCCTTTCAGCTTGTGTGCCAGTCTTGACTCCTGGGTGTGCCACCTCTCTCCCTCTCATTCAGTGGGCCATAGAAAGCCTATTTATTTTTTTTTTAAAATATTATTGGGTTTCTAAAGTCTCCCTGAAAAAACAAAAAATACATAAAAAAACAGTGGGAGAGTAATATTGCCCTCTCAGCTTGTGTGCCAGTCTTGACTCCTGGGTGTGCCACCTCTCTCCCTTTCATTCAGTGGGCCATAGAAAGCCTATTTATTTTTTTTTTTAAATATTATTGGGTTTCTAAAGTCTCCCTGAAAAAAAAAAAAAAACCTAAAAAAACAGTGGGAGAGTAATATTGCCCTTTCAGCTTGTGTGCCAGTCTTGACTCCTGGGTGTGCCACCTCTCTCCCTCTCATTCAGTGGGCCATAGAAAGCCTATTTATTTTTTTTTTAAAATATTATTGGGTTTCTAAAGTCTCCCTGAAAAAAAAAAAAAAAACCTAAAAAAACAGTGGGAGAGTAATATTGCCCTTTCAGCTTGTGTGCCAGTCTTGACTCCTGGGTGTGCCACCTCTCTCCCTCTCATTCAGTGGGCCATAGAAAGCCTATTTATTTTTTTTTTTAAATATTATTGGGTTTCTAAAGTCTCCCTGAAAAAAAAAAAAAAACCTAAAAAAACAGTGGGAGAGTAATATTGCCCTTTCAGCTTGTGTGCCAGTCTTGACTCCTGGGTGTGCCACCTCTCTCCCTCTCATTCAGTGGGCCATAGAAAGCCTATTTATTTTTTTTTTAAAATATTATTGGGTTTCTAAAGTCTCCCTGAAAAAAAAAAAAAAAACCTAAAAAAACAGTGGGAGAGTAATATTGCCCTTTCAGCTTGTGTGCCAGTCTTGACTCCTGGGTGTGCCACCTCTCTCCCTCTCATTCAGTGGGCCATAGAAAGCCTATTTATTTTTTTTTTTAAATATTATTGGGTTTCTAAAGTCTCCCTGAAAAAACAAAAAATACATAAAAAAACAGTGGGAGAGTAATATTGCCCTTTCAGCTTGTGTGCCAGTCTTGACTCCTGGGTGTGCCACCTCTCTCCCTTTCATTCAGTGGGCCATAGAAAGCCTATTTATTTTTTCCGTGATTTGTGTTCTAAATTCTACCTCAACACAAAAACACTACATCAATCAGTGGGAGAAAAATATTGGCCTCAGTCAGGGCTTGTGTGCCACTGCTGTGTGTGCTATCTCTCATTCAGTGGGCTATAGCAAGCCTATTTTTTTTTTTTTTTTTTTTTTATATTATTTGGTTTCTAAAGTCTCCCTGAAAAAAAAAAAAAAACCTAAAAAAACAGTGGGAGAGTAATATTGCCCTTTCAGCTTGTGTGCCAGTCTTGACTCCTGGGTGTGCCACCTCTCTCCCTCTCATTCAGTGGGCCATAGAAAGCCTATTTATTTTTTTTTTTAAATATTATTGGGTTTCTAAAGTCTCCCTGAAAAAACAAAAAATACATAAAAAAACAGTGGGAGAGTAATATTGCCCTTTCAGCTTGTGTGCCAGTCTTGACTCCTGGGTGTGCCACCTCTCTCCCTTTCATTCAGTGGGCCATAGAAAGCCTATTTATTTTTTTTTTAAAATATTATTGGGTTTCTAAAGTCTCCCTGAAAAAAAAAAAAAAACCTAAAAAAACAGTGGGAGAGTAATATTGCCCTTTCAGCTTGTGTGCCAGTCTTGACTCCTGGGTGTGCCACCTCTCTCCCTCTCATTCAGTGGGCCATAGAAAGCCTATTTATTTTTTTTTTAAAATATTATTGGGTTTCTAAAGTCTCCCTGAAAAAACAAAAAATACATAAAAAAACAGTGGGAGAGTAATATTGCCCTCTCAGCTTGTGTGCCAGTCTTGACTCCTGGGTGTGCCACCTCTCTCTCTCTAATTGTGGGCCATAGAAAGCCTTTTTTTTTTTTTTTTTTAATATTATTTGGTTTCTAAAGTCTCCCTGAGAAAAAAAAAAAAATAAATTAGGTGGGAGATTAATATTGACATTAGTGCTTGAGTGACAGTCCTGCGTGTGTGTCATCTCTGTGATTTTGTGCCACAGAAAACAGAGTGTGTAACATTGTGCCTGATTTTCCTTGTGGTCTCACCAACCTGTTAAGGGATATTGAAATCATACTGAAGTTATAGCTCACCGTGTAAGTTGTTTGACAGCAACAAATAAAGTTACTTTGGTTAAGATTTTAAAACAATGAGGAAGTCTGGTGCAAGAGGTCGTCGTGGGCGTTCATTGTCAGCTGGTAATGATGGTAGTGGTAGAGGAGCATCAGGTGGTCGTGGGGATAAAAATATTCCACCTAAGTCTGGAGCTGTGGAGCCAGTTTCGTCGTCAGGCTACACAAGGCCTCGAACGCTCTCTTTTCTGGGAGTAGGAAAACCGCTTTTAAAGGCGGAGCAGCAACAGCAAGTTTTGGCTTACATTGCAGACTCAGCCTCTAGCTCTTTTGCCTCCTCTTCCGAAACTGGTAAATGTAAAAGCAGCGCGTCGCTTGTGGATGTTCACGGTCAGGGACAAGTCGCTTCCTTGTCCTCCTCAGCAAAAACTACAACAAGAGAGAAGGATGCAGCAGGCGACACAACGGGTCACTCCATGGAGCTCTTTACACATACCGTCCCTGGCTTAGAAAGTGAAACATTTAACAGGCCATGCCCATTACAAGTATATTCTGACATGGAGTGCACTGATGCACAGCCACAGCCAGAGTACTATGCTGCTCCTTTGACTCAGACCACCACATTGCCCTCTCAGGGTACAGATCCACAATCAGACCCTGATGAGACTATGTTGCCCCGCCACGAACGCTATACCACCGACCGACACAGTGACACAGACGAAGTTGCACACGAGCTCGAAGAGGAGGTAATAGATGACCCAGTTATTGACCCCGATTGGCAGCCATTGGGGGAACAGGGTGCAGGCGGCAGTAGTTCAGAAGCGGAGGTGGAGGAGGGGCCGCAGCAGGCATCAACATCGCAACAGGTTACATCTGCCGGGCCCGTATCTGGCCCAAAACGCGTGTCAAAGCCAAAACCTGTTGGAGCACAGCGTTGCCATCCGGTTAAAGCTCAGTCTGCAATCCCTGAAAAGGGATCCGAGTCTAGGAAGAGTGCAGTCTGGCATTTTTTTAAACAACATCCAACTGATCAGCGCAAAGTCATCTGTCAAAAATGTTCAACTAGCTTAAGCAGAGGTCAGAATCTGAAAAGTCTAAATACTAGTTGCATGCATAGACACTTAACCACCATGCATTTTCAAGCCTGGACTAACTACCAAACGTCCCTCAAGGTTGTAGCACCCTCGGCCAATGAAGCTAGTCAGCAACGCAACATCCCTTCCGTCACTGTAAGGCCACCATTTTCCGCACCACAGGCAGTATCTGTGCAGGTTTCTTTGCCAGCCAAAAGCAGTCAGGGTCAGGGAATCACCAGTTTTGTAGGAGGAAATATTGCATCTAGGGCACCGGCGGAAACAATACCGTCTCCAACCGTCTCTCAGTCTGCCATGTACACCGGCACACCCGAAAGTTCCACGATCTCCAGCTCTCCAGTCCAGCTCACCCTACATGAGACTCTGGTTAGAAAAAGGAAGTACTTATCCTCGCATCCGCGTACACAGGGTTTTAACGCCCACATAGCTAGACTAATCTCGTTAGAGATGATGCCCTACCGGTTAGTTGAAAGCGAAGCTTTCAAAGCCCTGATGGAGTACGCTGAACCACGATACGAGCTACCCAGTCGACACTTTTTTTCCAGAAAAGCCATCCCAGCCCTGCACCAGCATGTTAAACAGCGCATCGTCCATGCACTCAGGCAATCTGTGAGTACAAAGGTGCACCTGACTACAGATGCATGGACCAGTAGGCATGGCCAGGGACGTTATGTGTCCATCACGGCACACTGGGTGAATGTGGTGGATGCAGGGTCCACAGGCGACATCAATTTAGGGACAGTTGTGCCTAGCCCACGGTCTAGGAAACAGTTGGCTGTAGGCGTTCGCACCCCCTCCTCCTCCTCCTCCTCGTCCTCCTGCAGAAGCTACAGCTCTTCCACAGAACGCAGTCTGCCAACCACTCCATCGGCAGATGACACTGTTGCACACCAGTTGTCCCATTATGGGCCAGCTACTGCCAAGCGTCAGCAGGCTGTATTGGCTATGAAGTGCTTGGGCGACAATAGACACACCGCGGAAGTTCTGTCCGAGTTCTTGCAACAAGAAACGCAGTCGTGGCTGGGCACAGTAGATCTTGAGGCAGGCAAGGTAGTGAGTGATAACGGAAGGAATTTCATGGCTGCCATCTCCCTTTCCCAACTGAAACACATTCCTTGCCTGGCTCACACCTTAAACCTGGTGGTGCAGTGCTTATTGAAAACTTATCCTGGGTTCTCCGACCTGCTCCTCAAAGTGCGTGCACTTTGCTCACATATCCGACGTTCGCCTGTACACGCCAGCCGTATGCAGACCTATCAGCGGTCTTTGAACCTTCCCCAGCATCGCCTAATCATAGACGTTGCAACAAGGTGGAACTCAACACTGCACATGCTTCAGAGACTGTGCGAACAGAGGCGTGCTGTTATTTATTTGTGGGAGGATACACGGGCAGGCAGTAGGATGGCAGACATGGAGTTGTCAGGTGTGCAGTGGTCTAAGATACAAGACATGTGTCAAGTCCTTCAGTGCTTTGAGGAATGCACACGGCTGGTTAGTGCAGACAACGCCGTAATAAGCATGAGCATCCCCCTAATGCGTCTGCTGATGCAAAGTTTGACGCACATAAAGGAGCAGGCGTCTGCACCAGAGGAAGAGGAAAGCCTTGATGACAGTCAGCCATTGTCTGGTCAGGGCAGTGTACAGGACGAGGTAGCGGGCGAAGAGGAGGTGGAGGACGAGGAGGATGATGGGGATGAGTATATTTTTAATGCCGAACCTTTCCCGGGGGCACAGGAATTTGGTTGCGTGTCACGGCCGGGTTCTGGTTTTTTGAGGGACACAAGTGACGTAGATTTGCCTGCAACTGCCCCTCAACCAATCACAACCGGAGATTTGACAACTGGAACTTTGGCCCACATGGCGGATTATGCCTTACGTATCCTAAAAAGGGACACACGCATTACGAAAATGATGAACGATGACGATTACTGGTTGGCCTGCCTCCTTGATCCACGCTATAAAGGCAAATTGCAAAATATTATGCCACATGAGAACTTGGAACTAATATTAGCAACCAAACAATCAACTCTTGTTGACCGTTTGCTTCAGGCATTCCCAGCACACAGCGCACGTGATCGTTCTCACACGAGCTCCAGGGGGCAGCAGACTAGGAGTGTTAGGGGTGCACACATCAGAAGTGGCATTGGACAGAGGGGTTTTCTGACCAGGTTGTGGAGTGATTTTGCTATGACCGCAGACAGGACAGGTACTGCTGCATCAATTGAAAGTGACAGGAGACAACATTTGTCCAGTATGGTTACTAACTATTTTTCATCCCTTATCGATGTTCTCCCTCAACCGTCATTCCCATTTGATTACTGGGCCTCCAAATTAGACACCTGGCCAGAATTGGCAGAATATGCATTGCAGGAGCTTGCTTGCCCGGCAGCAAGTGTCCTATCAGAAAGAGTATTCAGTGCTGCAGGTTCAATATTAACCGAAAAAAGGACTCGTCTGGCTACCCAAAATGTTGACGATCTAACATTCATTAAAATGAACCACAACTGGATTTCGAAATCTTTTGCCCCACCTTGCCCGGCCGACACCTAGCTTTCCTATGAAAAGCTCTTGCCTGTGAATTACTTTTCTAATGTCTAATTTGCTGCAGCTGATTGTACAGCATACGACATGTTTACACCTCCCTAAATGGCAAAACTCCCCACACGGGGCCGTGGTATCGCGACTTGGCGCAAGCACCCGTGAGACTGCTGTTTGTCTGAAGAGGTGGGTGTGCTCGCTTTTGGTTGACGGCATTGCTACTGGGTCCCTCATAGTACAATGTAGTGTCTCTGGCGGTGGTGGTGCGCACCCAACGTCAGACACACCGTTGTAACATGAGGGGCCCTGGGGCGGTCCCGCCGGCCTCAAGAGAGTTCCCCCCTACCCCAGCTCAAAATGTGCTCTACCACGTGCAAAATTATGTCGCACAGCTCCACCAATCTTTAGTCTATTCGCTGACATCATTCAATGTCTGGCACTGACAATACAAATTTGTAGACATCTATGATGCAACTTAAAGTAGTCTGTGTCTGTGTCCTATATTGGCACCATTAAATAGTTACTGCCAAATTACTATGTCAGAAACTCAGTAGATGAGCCCACCCCTGTACCTAAGTATGCCACCTTTTTTTTTTGTTTTGGTTGTTTTGCGAGACATTAACATCTATTTATATTTTGGGAGTACTGGGACAGACACTCCTTGCACTACTCCTCCACTCACCACCAAGCTGCCTGTGTATCCATGTAACCGCTGTAAAACTGCCATGAGCCTATTGTTTGTTATTTTAGGCCTTTGATAGCCTGTCTGCGGCCCCTACTTGCAATACTCCTCCACTGACCACCAAGCTGCCTGCCCGTGTATCCATGTAACCGCTGTGAAACTGCCATGAGCCTATTGTTTGTTATTTTAGGCCTTTGATAGCCTGTCTGCGGTCCCTACTTTAAATACTCCTCCACTGACCAGACCACTGCTGCCCGTGTACCCCTGGAACCAATTATAAAGTGCCTACAGCCAGCCCATTTTTTTATGTTAGGCCTTTGAAGCCTGTCTGCGGTCCCTACTTGCAATACTCCTCCACTGACCACAATGCTGCCTGGAGTGCCTGCCTGTGTATCCATGTAACCGATGTAAAACTGCCATGACTGCCTACTGTTTGTTATTTTAGGCCTTTGATAGCCTGTCTGCAGCCCCTACTTGCAATACTCCTCCACTGACCACCAAGCTGCCTGCCCGTGTATCCATGTAACCGCTGTGAAACTGCCATGAGCCTATTGTTTGTTATGTTAGGCCTTTGATAGCCTGTCTGCGGTCCCTACTTTAAATACTCCTCCACTGACCAGACCACTGCTGCCCGTGTACCCCTGGAACCAATTATAAAGTGCCTACAGCCAGCCCATTTTCTTATGTTAGGCCTTTGAAGCCTGTCTGCGGTCCCTACTTTAAATACTCCTCCACTGACCACCAAGCTGCCTGCCCGTGTATCCATGTAACCGCTGTAAAACTGCCATGAGCCTATTGTTTGTTATTTTAGGCCTTTGATAGCCTGTCTGCGGCCCCTACTTGCAATACTCCTCCACTGACCACAATGCTGCCTGGAGTGCCTGCCTGTGTATCCATGTAACCGATGTAAAACTGCCATGACTGCCTACTGTTTGTTATTTTAGGCCTTTGATAGCCTGTCTGCAGCCCCTACTTGCAATACTCCTCCACTGACCACACCAATGCTGCCCGTGTACCCCTGGAACCTATTTAAAAGTTCATAGAGCCTAGTTATATATTTTATTTACTATTAATAAGGCCATGATGGACTACGCTGTACCACGCTACAAGCTAACCAGTCGACACTTCTTTTGCGAGAAAAGCCATCCCAACCCTCCACCAGCATGTAGAAGACCGCATTGTCCATGCACTCTGGCAATCTGTGAGTACAAAGGTGCACCTGACAACAGACGCATGGACCTGTAGGCATGGCCACGGAAGATTACGTGTCCATTACGGCGCAATGGGTTAATGTGGTGGATGCATGGTCCACAGGGGACAGCCTACTAAGTCTGTCTGCAGTCCCTAATTCAAATTGTCCTCCACTGTCTAAATCGGAACTTCCACCTTCTGGCTTTCGGCCTATAGTATCAGAAATTAAACTGCATTTGGCCTTCAACTTTGGTTAGGGCCTACTAACGGCTTCTGCCCCTCCCTGGTGTTGCCCTCAACTAAATAAAGCTGAGCTTCAACCTTCCGGCTCTCATTATGTGGTTTAAAAAAAAAAAATGGTGGTTAGGGCCTACTAACGGCTTCTGCCCCTCCCTGGTGTTGCCCTCAACTAAATAAAGCTGAGCTTCAACCTTCCGGCTCTCATTATGTGGTTTAAAAAAAAAAAATGGTGGTTAGGGCCTACTAACGGCTTCTGCCCCTCCCTGGTGTTGCCCTCAACTAAATAAAGCTGAGCTTCAACCTTCTGCTCCAAATTACCATTTTAAAAAATGCAATAGGCTTTTCAGGCCTACTAAAGGTGTCTGTCTGTGTGCCCCTCCCTGGTGTTGTCCTCAACTAAATAAAGCTGAGCTTCAACCTTCCGGCTCTCATTATGTGGTTTTAAAAAAAAAAATGGTGGTTAGGGCCTACTAACGGCTTCTGCCCCTCCCTGGTGTTGTCCTCAACTAAATAAAGCTGAGCTTCAACCTTCCGGCTCTCATTATGTGGTTTTAAAAAAAAAAATGGTGGTTAGGGCCTACTAACGGCTTCTGCCCCTCCCTGGTGTTGTCCTCAACTAAATAAAGCTGAGCTTCAACCTTCCGGCTCTCATTATGTGGTTTTAAAAAAAAAATGGTGGTTAGGGCCTACTAACGGCTTCTGCCCCTCCCTGGTGTTGCCCTCAACTAAATAAAGCTGAGCTTCAACCTTCTGCTCCAAATTACCATTTTGAAAAATGCAATAGGCTTTTCAGGCCTACAAAAGGTGTCTGTCTGTGTGCCCCTCCCTGGTGTTGTCCTCAACTAAATAAAGCTGAGCTTCAACCTTCCGGCTCTCATTATGTGGTTTTAAAAAAAAAAATGGTGGTTAGGGCCTACTAACGGCTTCTGCCCCTCCCTGGTGTTGTCCTCAACTAAATAAAGCTGAGCTTCAACCTTCCGGCTCTCATTATGTGGTTTTAAAAAAAAAAATGGTGGTTAGGGCCTACTAACGGCTTCTGCCCCTCCCTGGTGTTGTCCTCAACTAAATAAAGCTGAGCTTCAACCTTCCGGCTCTCATTATGTGGTTTTAAAAAAAAAATGGTGGTTAGGGCCTACTAACGGCTTCTGCCCCTCCCTGGTGTTGCCCTCAACTAAATAAAGCTGAGCTTCAACCTTCTGCTCCAAATTACCATTTTGAAAAATGCAATAGGCTTTTCAGGCCTACTAAAGGTGTCTGTCTGTGTGCCCCTCCCTGGTGTTGTCCTCAACTAAATAAAGCTGAGCTTCAACCTTCCGGCTCTCATTATGTGGTTTAAAAAAAAAAAATGGTGGTTAGGGCCTACTAACGGCTTCTGCCCCTCCCTGGTGTTGTCCTCAACTAAATAAAGCTGAGCTTCAACCTTCCGGCTCTCATTATGTGGTTTTAAAAAAAAAATGGTGGTTAGGGCCTACTAACGGCTTCTGCCCCTCCCTGGTGTTGCCCTCAACTAAATAAAGCTGAGCTTCAACCTTCTGCTCCAAATTACCATTTTGAAAAATGCAATAGGCTTTTCAGGCCTACAAAAGGTGTCTGTCTGTGTGCCCCTCCCTGGTGTTGTCCTCAACTAAATAAAGCTGAGCTTCAACCTTCCGGCTCTCATTATGTGGTTTTAAAAAAAAAAATGGTGGTTAGGGCCTACTAACGGCTTCTGCCCCTCCCTGGTGTTGTCCTCAACTAAATAAAGCTGAGCTTCAACCTTCCGGCTCTCATTATGTGGTTTTAAAAAAAAAAATGGTGGTTAGGGCCTACTAACGGCTTCTGCCCCTCCCTGGTGTTGTCCTCAACTAAATAAAGCTGAGCTTCAACCTTCCGGCTCTCATTATGTGGTTTTAAAAAAAAAATGGTGGTTAGGGCCTACTAACGGCTTCTGCCCCTCCCTGGTGTTGCCCTCAACTAAATAAAGCTGAGCTTCAACCTTCTGCTCCAAATTACCATTTTGAAAAATGCAATAGGCTTTTCAGGCCTACTAAAGGTGTCTGTCTGTGTGCCCCTCCCTGGTGTTGTCCTCAACTAAATAAAGCTGAGCTTCAACCTTCCGGCTCTCATTATGTGGTTTAAAAAAAAAAAATGGTGGTTAGGGCCTACTAACGGCTTCTGCCCCTCCCTGGTGTTGTCCTCAACTAAATAAAGCTGAGCTTCAACCTTCCGGCTCTCATTATGTGGTTTTAAAAAAAAAATGGTGGTTAGGGCCTACTAACGGCTTCTGCCCCTCCCTGGTGTTGCCCTCAACTAAATAAAGCTGAGCTTCAACCTTCTGCTCCAAATTACCATTTTGAAAAATGCAATAGGCTTTTCAGGCCTACTAAAGGTGTCTGTCTGTGTGCCCCTCCCTGGTGTTGTCCTCAACTAAATAAAGCTGAGCTTCAACCTTCCGGCTCTCATTATGTGGTTTAAAAAAAAAAAATGGTGGTTAGGGCCTACTAACGGCTTCTGCCCCTCCCTGGTGTTGCCCTCAAGTAAATAAAGCTGAGCTTCAACCTTCTGCTCCAAATTACCATTTTAAAAAATGCAATAGGCTTTTCCGGCCTACTAAAGGTGTCTGCCCCTCCCTGGTGTTGTCCTCAACTGAACAAAGCTGAGCTTCCACATTCTGGCTTTCGCCCTATACTATCAGATATTAAACTACATTTGGCCTACTAGTGTGGTTAGGCCCTTGAAACAGTGTCTGCTGCTCTTGGGTTTGCTACTCCACTGAACAAAGCAATGCCGCCTGTTTAGTCCTGTTACCAATTTTGAACTGCATGTAGCCTACTTTATTCTTTGGCCCTATATCTGTTTCCTCCTCATCCTGCCCATTGCCCAGCCACTGCTAAATGAGTCTGCTGGTACATTGACCTAGACCACTACATTCCCCTTGTACTCTACACAGCCAGAATCTGTCCCTGCTGAAAGTAAGGTTCCCCTTCCCGCATGTTATACCACCTTACACAGGGACAAAGAGGAAGGTGCAGATGAAAGTGCAGGTTCCTTCATCAGGTGGGGGGGCATACTCGTTGGCGACGTCACTGGCACAGGGCCCCTCAGAGTACGCAAAAGTGTCGCTGCTGGTGGGAGGCGCCCCCGCCATGCAAACACACCGCCGTACTTTGAGGGGCCCTGTGCCAGTGGCAATGCGAACGAGTGGGCCCCCCCCCTGCTTGCTCAGGATCACAGCACTTGCAACTTTTAAATACTTACCTTTCCCTGCAACACCGCCGTGACGTAGTCCGCATTTCCTGGGCCCACGAAAAACTTGAGCCAGCCCTACTCCCCCCACAACTTTCACCCAATTCCCTATGCCCAACTATTATTATACAGTTAATTAAGATTGGCAAGCTTCAGAAACAAGAATGGATGTTTTTGGCATTAAAATGGGCACTGTAGGTGTTTTCCTGGCCTCCACTCACTGCCGACTATGCTTCCCCATTGACTTGCATTGGGTTTCGTGTTTCGGTCGATCCCCGACTTTTAGCGATAATCGGCCGACTGCACTCGACTCGACTCTGGACAAAATCGGGTTTCCCAAAACCCTACTCGATCTTAAAAAAATGAAAGTCGCTCAACCCTAGCCACGACCTCTTCCACCAGACTTCCTCATTCTTGGAAAAATTAAACCAAACTAACAATCGTTATGTGGTCTTGTACAAGCAGGTAGAAGGTGTACGTAAACTTGTTGTGAATTAAAATCTCCCTTTTTTATGTGTGGGAGAATGCTGGAAAAAATGAGGCCCACTGTATTACACTACACAGTTTGATTGGCAGAAACAGGCTGGCAGATATGCCACGAACAGGACTGACGCACGCAGATGCACACACTGGCAATAGAAATCTCACTCTTTATGTATGGGAGAATGCAGGGAACAATCAGGCCCACTGTATTACACTACACAGTTTTATTGGCAGAAAGAGGCTGGCAGATATGCCACGAACAGGACTGACGCACGCAGATGCACACACTGTCAATAGAAATTTCCCTCTTTATGTGTGGGAGAATGCAGGATTTCATCAGGCCCACTATATCACAGTATATTTTCTGTGGCAAAAAAATGAATGACAGATACCACAGACAGCACTGACACAGATGCACAGATTTGGCAAGATTATTTTCCCTTTATTTTTTTTTATATGGGAGACAAGTGAATAAATCAGGCCCACTATATCACAGTATATTTCCTGTGGCACAAAATGAATAACAGATACCACAGACAGCACTGGCACAGATGCACAGATTTGCCAAGATTATTCTCCCTTTATTTTATTTTTTTTTTTATATGGGAGACAAGTGAATAAATCAGGCCCACTATATCACAGTATATTTTCTGTGGCAAAAAAATGAATGACAGATACCACAGTCAGCACTGGCACAGATGCACAGATTTGGCAAGATTATTCTCCCTTTATTTTTTTTTTTATATGGGAGACAAGTGAATAAATCAGGCCCACTATATCACAGTATATTTCCTGTGGCACAAAATGAATGACAGATACCACAGACAGCCCTGGCACAGATGCACTGATTGGCAATATAAATCTCCCTTCTTAGGTGTGGGAAAGTGCAGAAAAATACAGGCCCACTGTTTTACACTACACAATTTTAGGGGCTGAAAGTGGCTGGAAGATATTAACCCCTTCCCGACCTGTGAAGCCACGTAGGCGTCATGAAAGTCGGTGCCAATCCGACCCATGACGCCTATGTGGCATCATGGAATGATCGCGTCCCTGCAGATCGGGTGAAAGGGTTAACTCCAATTTCACCCGATCTGCAGGGACAGGGGGAGTTGTACTTTAGCCCAGGGGGGGTGGCTTTGCCCCCACATGGCTACGATCGCTCTGATTGGCTGTTGAAAGTGCAACAGCCAATCAGAGCAATTTGCAATATTTCACCTATGAAAATGGTGAAATATTGCAATCCAGCCATGGCCGATGCTGCAATATCATCGGCCATGGCTGGAAATCCAGATCTGCCCCCCCCCACCGCCACCGATCTCCTCCCCAGTCCTCCGTTCTGTCCCGTACTCCCCTCCGTCCGCCTGTCCGCTCCTCCGTCCTCCTGTCCTCTCCCCCCGTGCTCCGATCCACCACCTCTGTGCTCCGATACACCCCACCACCATCCCCTCATACTTACCGAGCCTCCCGGAGTCCGTCCGTCTTCTCCCTGGGTGCCGCCATCTTCCAAAATGGCGGGCGCATGCGCAGTGCGCCCGCCGAATCTGCCGGCCGGCAGATTCGTTCCATGTACATTTTGATCACTGTGATAAAACTTACCACAGTGATCAAAATAAAAAAATAGTAAATGAACCCCACCTTTATCACCTCCATAGGTAGGGACAATAATAAAATAAAGAAAATATATTTTTTTCCACTAGGGTTAGAACTAGGGTTAGAACTAGGGTTAGGGGTAGGGTTGGGGTTAGGATTAGGGGTAGGGTTAGGGTTAGGGGTAGGGTTAGGGGTAGGGTTAGTGGTAGGGTTAGGGGTAGGGTTAGGGGTAGGGTTAGCGTTAGAATTAGGCTATGTGCACACGGTGCGGATTTGGCTGCGGATCCACAGCGGATTGGCCACTGTGGATTCGTAGCAGTGTTCCATCAGGTTTACAGTACCATGTAAACCTATGGAAAACCAAATCCGCTGTGCCCATGGTGCGGAAAATACAGCGCGAAAATGCTGCGTTGTATTTTCCGCAGCATATCAATTCTTTGTGCGGATTTCGCAGCGTTTTACACCTGTTCCTCAATAGGAATCCGCAGGTGAAATCCGCATAAAAAACACTGTAAATCCGCTGTAAATCCGCAGGTAAAAGGCAGTGCCCTTTACCTGCGGATTTTTCAAAAATGGTGTGGAAAAATCTCACACGAATCCGCAACTTGGGCACATAGGTTTGGAATTAGAGTTAGGGTTGGAATTAAGGCTAGGGTTGGAAATAGGGTTAAGAATAGGCTTGTGGTTAGGGTTATGGTTAGGGTTAGGGGTGTGTTGGGGTTAAAGTTGTGGTTAGGGTTGGGGTTAGGGTTAGGGTTGTGATTAGGGTTGGGGTTGGGATTAGGGTTAGGGGTATGTTGGCGTTAGGGTTGTGGTTAGGGGTGTGTTGGGGTTAGAGTTGTGATTAGGGTTATGGCTAGAGTTGGGATTAGGGTTAGGGGTGTGTTGGGGTTAGTGTTGGAGTTAGAATTGAGGGGTTTCCACTGTTTAGGCACATCAGGGGTCTCCAAACGCAACATGGTGCCACCATTGATTCCAGCCAATCTTGCGTTCAAAAAGTCAAATGGTGCTCCCTCCCTTCCGAGCCCCGACGTGCGCCCAAACAGTAGTTTACCCCCACATATGGGGTACCAGCGTACTCAGGACAAACTGCACAACAACTATTGCGGTCCAATTTCTCCTGTTACTCTTGCGAAAATACAAAAATTGCTTGCTAAAACATAATTTTTGAGGAATGAAAAATTAATTTTTATTTTCACAGCTCTGCGTTGTAAACTTCTATGAAGCACTTGGGGGTTCTAAGTGCTCACTACATATCTAGATAAGTTCCGTGGGGGGTCTAGTTTCCAAAATGGGGTCACTTGTGGGGTTTCCTACTGTTTAGGCACATCAGGGGCTCTGCAAATGGAATGTGACGCCTGCAGACCACTGCATCAAAGCCTGCATTTCAAAACTTCACTACCTCCCTTCCGAGCCCCGACTTGTGCCCAAACAGTGGTTTATCCCCACATAAGGGGTATCAGTGTACCCAGAACAAACTGGGCAACAACTATTGGGGTCCAATTTCTCCTTTTACCCTTGTCAAAATAAAAAATTGCTTGCTAAAACATCGTTTTTGAGGAAAGAAAAATGATTTTTTATTTTCACGGCTCTGCGTTATAAACTTCTGTGAAGCACTTGGGGGTTCAAAGTGCTCACCACTCATCTAGATTAGTTTCTTGTGAGGTCTAGTTTCCAAAATGGGGTCACTTGTGTGGGAGCTCCAATGTTTAGGCACACAGGGGCTCTCCAAACGCGACATGGTGTCCGCTAATGATTGGAGCTAATTTTCTATTCAAAAAGCCAAATGGCGTGCCTTCCCTTCCGAACCATGCCGTGCGCCCAAACAGTAGTTTACCCCAACATATGGGGTATCATCGTACTCAGGACAAACTGGACAACAACATTTGGGGTCCAATTTCTCCTGTTACCCTTGGGAAAATAAAAAATTCTGGGCTAAAAATCATTTTTGAGGAAAGAAAAAATATTTTTTATTTTCACGGCTCTGCGGTATAAACTTCTGTGAAGCACCTGGGGGTTTAAAGTGCTCACTATGCATCTAGATAAGTTCCTTGGGGGGTCTAGTTTCCAAAATTGGGTCACTTGTAGGGGAGCTCCAATGTTTAGGCACACAGGGGCTCTCCAAACGCGACATGGTGTCCGCTAACGATTGGAGCTAATTTTCCATTCAAAAAGTCAAATGGCACGCCTTCCCTTCCGAGCCTTGCAGTGCACCCAAACAATGGTTTATCCCCACATATGAGGTATCAGCGTATTCAGGAGAAATTGCCCAACAAATTTTAGGATCCATTTAATCCTGTTGCCCATGTGAAAATGAAAAAATTGAGGCTAAAAAGAATTTTGTGTGGAAAAAAAGTACTTTTTCATTTTTACGGATCAATTTGTGAAGCACCTGAGGGTTTAAAGTGCTCACTATGCTTCTAGATAAGTTCCTTGGGGGGTCTAGTTTCCAAAATGGGCTCACTTGTGGGGGAGCTCCAATGTTTAGGCACACAAAAATTTTTTTTTTTACCTCAGATCCTTGAAGGGAGCAGCCCCCGGGATTACTCCACACAGCGTGACGGACCGGACGTCTATGAGGTAATGGCAGCACCTTTTATCTCTGGCCCCAGCCTGCATACCGACAGTAAGATACTAATGGGAGCCTTTATGCTTCTCTCCTCAGTGCCATATGCAGCGGCGGATACACGCCCTCCTTCTCCCTTCAAGGATCTGAGGTAAAAAAAAATTTTGCCCAGAACCAGTGCGTCACTAGCTTAGTGTTTTTCTCTTATGGTCCAACACACCTGTATAATTTTCTGCAGACGCTCCAGGTGCGCTTTCCATCCCGGGTTGCCTAGGCTCATATACCTCATTGTCCTATGCTTCCAGGTATTGTCTGGTTTTTCTCATTTTACTCCTGTGTATTGACTCATGTCCGTATTATAGTTTAGCCATATTTAGATGGTACACAGCGCTTGTCCGGTTTTTCTCATCTTACCCCTGTTTATTGACTCATGTCCGTATTATAGTTTAGCCATAGTTAGATGGTACACAGCGCTTTATCCAGGCTCATAGGAGTGACTGGACAGCTGGCTCTGGCTCGGTGGTTAAAAATAGGCATATTTCTCTTATTTTTCTGCCCTTTTTCTACCTCTTCTGAACCTGTTCTAGTTTGGTCTTTTATGTTCACATTCTCCAGTATCCATGGTAGTTGCATCAGGGGATGTAAGAGATACCTGTTTTTTGGCTCTCTATAAGCATCCGGGGCTCACACATGTTTTACAGTGCTACTTATGGACACGGTATTAACCTATATATCACGTCTTTATTATAGGTCGCTATTAGGTACCTTTGTGTACAGCACGGTACTCCAGCACCCGGATCACTATTGTACCCAGTATCCTTCAGGCCATATTGGCCACAGCCACATCAGGAGTCCTTCTATAGGGCTCAAGCTATTTGTCACCATGTTTTGTCTTTCTCTAGCCGTTTTTTCCTTACCAATTGTTCACAGCGTCAGCCTTTGATTCAGATACCTTCACGACTCACGGAACACCATCCTGGATTTACTCTGACCGCCACGGTTGTTCACTTTCTCTGCATCACGTGATGGATGTATTCGTCATCACATACACCATGAATCCGTTATTCTCTTTTGTGCATCGTATGAAGGATTGTCGCTAATCTGTATTTGATTTTTGTCTGTATTTCAGTTTTGTTAAAGATATTTCTGATGAAGGTCTTGTGATTTGACCGAAAACGTTTAAATAATCTTTGAACTGGATGCACAAATAAATGGGATGTTCACTTTTTTCATCTGAAAGAAACCATTTGAGTGCCAAGTGACTTATTACTATTGGATTGACGGGCTGGAAACCTGACTTGGGCACCACACAGGATCCTTGAGTGCCGTGTGTTTTGTCTTTAAAAAGTTAAATGTTAATTTTTTCTTCCATGTTGCTTCTGCTGCTGTGAAACACCTGAAGGGTTAATAAACTTCTTGAATGTGGTTTTAAAGACATTGAGGGGTGTAGTTTTTAGAATGGTGTCACTTTTGGGTATTTTCAGCCATATAGAACCCTCAAACTGACTTCAAATGTGAAGTGGTCCCTAAAAAAAATGGTATTGTAAATTTTGTTGTAAAAATGAGAAATCACTGGTCAAATTTTAACCCTTATAACTTCGTAGAAAAAAAAAAATTTGTTTCCAAAATTGTGCTGATGTAAAGTAGACATGTGGGAAATGTTATTTATTAACTATTTTGTGTCACATAACTCTCTGGTTTAACAGAATAAAAATTAAAAATGTGAAAATTGCGAAATTTTCAAAATTTTTGCCAAATTTCCATTTTTTTCACAAATAAACTCAGAAATTATCGACCTAAATTTACCACTAACATGAAGCCCAATATGTCACGAAAAAACGATCTCAGAATCGCTAGGATCCGTTGAAGTTGTTGTCCAGTTTCTCCTGAGTACGCTGATACCCCATATGTGGGGGTAAACCACTGTTTGGGCACATGCCGGGGCTCGGAAGGGAAGTAGTGACGTTTTGGAATGCAGACTTTGATGGAATGGTCTGCGGGCATCACGTTGCATTTGCAGAGCCCCTGATGTGCCTAAACAGCAGAAACACCCCACAAGTGACCCCATTTTGGAAACTAGACCCCCGAAGGAACTTATCTAGATGTGTGGTGAGCACTTTCAACCCCCAAGTGCTTCACAGAAGTTTATAACGCAGAGCCGTGAAAATAAAAAATAATTGTTCTTTCCTCAAAAATTATGTCTTAGCAAGTAATTTTTTATTTTTGCAAGGGTAACAGGAGAAATTGGACCCCAACAGTTGTTGCCCAGTTTGTCCTGAGTACGCTGGTACCCCAAATGTGGGGGTAAACCACTGTTTGGGCGTACGTCGGGGCTTGGAAGGGAGGGAGCACCATTTGACTTTTTGAATGCAAGATTGGCTGGAATCAATGGTGGCGCCATGTTGCGTTTGGAGACCCCTGATGTGCCTAAACAGTGGAAACCCCTCAATTCTAACTTCAACACTAACCCCAACACACCCCTAATCCTAATCCCAACTGTAGCCATAACCCTAATCCCAACCCTAACCCCAACACACCCCTAACCACAACCCTAACCCCAACACACCCGTAACCCTAATTCCAACCCTAACCCTAATCCTAACCCTAATCCCAACCCTAACCCTAATCCCAACCCTAACCACAACTGTAACCCCAACACACCCCTAACCCTATCCGTAACCCTAACCACAAGCCTAATCTTAACCCTATTTCCAACCCTAACTCTAATTCCAACCCTAACCCTAAGGGTATGTGCCCACGTTGCGGATTCGTGTGAGATTTTTCCGCACCATTTTTGAAAAATCTGCAGGTAAAAGGCACTGCGTTTTACCTGCGGATTTACAGCAGATTTCCAGTGTTTTTTTGTGCGGATTTCACCTGCGGATTCCTATTGAGGAACAGGTGTAAAACGCTGCGGAATCCGCACAAAGAATTGACATGCTGCGGAAAATACAACGCAGCGTTTCTGCACGGAATTTTCCGCACCATGGGCACAGCGGATTTGGTTTTCCATAGGTGTACACGGTACTGTAAACCTGATGGAAAACTGCTACGAATTCGCAGCGGACAATCCGCTGCGGATCCGCGGCCAATCCGCTGCGGATCCGCAGCCAAATCCGCACATGCCATAACCCTAACCCTACATGTAACCCTAACCCTACCCCTAACCCTACCCGTAACCCTAACCCTTGTTCTAACCCTAACCCTAGTGGAAAAAGAAAAAAAAAATATTTTCTTTATTTTATTATTGTCCCTACCTATGGGGGTGATAAAGGGGGGGGGTTATTTATTAATTTTTTTATTTTGATCGCTGTGATAGAACCTACCACAGCAATCAAAATGTACTTGTAATGAATCTGCCGGCTGGCAGATTCGGCGGGCGCACTGAGCATGCGCCTGCCATTTTGGAAGATGGCGGCGCCGAGCGAGGAGACAGACCGACACCGGGAGCCTCGGTAAGTATAAGGGGGGGGGAAATCGGGGCACGGGGGGGGCGTCGGAGCACCGGGGGGTGACATAGGAGCAGGGGGGGAGCGGGCAGGAGGACGGAGGGGACCGGACCCCATAACGGAGGACTGGGGGGGCGATCGGTGGGGTGGGTGGGGGGTCACTTCAGGTTTTCCAGCCATGGCCGATGATATTGCAGCATCGGCCATGGCTGGATTGTAATATTTCACCAGTTTTTTAGGTGAAATATTACAAATCGCTCTGATTGGCAGTTTCACTTTCAACAGCCAATCAGAGCGATCGTACCACTCCCCCTGTCTCTGCAGATCGGGTAAAATAGGAGTTAACCCTTTCACCCGATCTGCAGCGACGCGATCATTCCATGATGCCACATAGGCATCATGGGTCGGATTGGCACGGGTTTTCATGACGCCTACGTGGCGTCATGGGTCGGGAAGGGGTTAAATTAACCATTACTTCCATTGACTTTGCTTTCTATATGTGTTGACATCTAAAAGACGAAATGTATTTTCTTCAAGATTAGAGACAGCTCTAGATTGATAAAGACTGTATTTCAACCTGGAACAATGCCTGCACATGTCAATACATTTTTGTATCTACAACATACCTTAGAAAAGAGAAGCAGATCATTTGTATAACAAGATAATTTCACTGACCTGCTAAAAATGTTCTATTTTATGGAAACTGACATAAAATAATTTAGTAAATACTGAACTTTTTAATGTATGAGGCTCATTGTGTTTTGTCAGTTTGATTTTGCAATATAACAACTTAGAATTAAATATAAATAGCAGTAACATATTTTGAAGCAAAATCTGCACAAGTTATGTGGATTCTAAAATTTCAATATATGCAGTGCTAATTAATGCATATGAAAATACCATATCTCCTGTCCACCCACTGAAGCCAGTCATTAAAAACTAAGCTGAATTGACGTGTATTTATTTGAAACAAGTTATTAACTTTTTTCAAACTATTTGACATACAATAAAATGTTAACTCTCATAAATAGCAAATATACAATGAATAATTGAAACTGGAGACTTGTCTTTATTTAAACAAGAGTAAATCATATTTGAGGAAAGTGAAAATGTTAAATGCTTAGCTGGCGATTACTGTTATCTATTTGATACGATATTACAATAAAGTGTTTAATATAGGGCTTAATGTTGGCAAGCTAAAATTGTATGAGATTATGCATGTTATCACTACATAATCTCTTGCTCAACATTAATTGGCTATATTTAAATGCAACTAAAACCTTAGATAATAGAATTAAAATTACAAGTAGATATCAAATCCAAAATTGTAAATTAAGTTTGAATACAATATCAATGTTTTCAAACATGACTGTGCCTAAAAGAAGTGATGTCTTTTTTTCATCAAAAACTTTGACGTTTAGAATATTGGCCTGTCACAGGTCTTCTTTCTCACTGACAATGTCCTCTAGGTTTGCCTAAATGATTTAGTATCAACTTTACAAAATGCCCCTTTCTATTAAGTTGATGAACAGAAGGTCATCTTTTCTAAATTCATGTTGGTCACCACTGTTGGAGTAAAAATCATATGGATTAACAACAGCTCAGATTTTTAACCAACTTTTACCAATTCTTCAGCAACCTTGCAATTTACCTCATATTAAAAATTCTCTCCATTCTGGAGAACAGAGGTACTTTTAATTCTACAGTTCATTACTTGTTGCTTAGTGTCAAAGTAACAGCTGTGGGGCTCACGCTGAACCCACCAATGTTACTACTTTGTCACAGATGACACAAGATAGATAAATGTCAGGACTCTGAACATTTTTTACCTTTTGTTCATTACTGCCCTCTTCCAAGATGGCGTATTTGGTCTCATGTGCACTGTGTCTTCCTGCTATAAAACTCCACCCCAGCCTTCAGTCTGTGCTAGAGTATTCTGCCTTGCATCCAGCTCCTGACCTCTGATTACTCATTGGCTATACACCTGCTCGTGTTTACTTCATCTGCCTTTGCTGGAAATATAAGCTGCTGCTGCTTTGCTATAACCTGAGACTATTAACCAGGCCTCCCTGGTTGAGCTATGATATGATTTGAACTGCCTATAAGCATATCTATCTGTGTCTGGACTAAGACAAGGATTTATTTGTGTCAAGTATCCTCAAGAATAACTGTGCTTCATAGACTTTCTGCTTGATGGCATTTCTCTGTGAAGACTGCTAAGCTGCGTTTATTATTTGCACCAAGTGTTGTGGACTTGAGTTTCTCTCTGCACCTGTTTGAATCACAGTGTGATAATATAGACTTTACCATTTATAAAACTGTGTCCTGTAGTTGTCTTGTTCCACGCAAAGAGTCTCCTGAGTTATCCCCTATGATTATTACAGGATACTCTAGCCTAAAAAAAAAAGGAGACTGCTGGAACAATGACTGCAGAAAGCAGATTAGAGCAGGTGTTTTCCATAATTAGATCACTGCAGAAAGATGTGGATGGTCTGCAAAAGAAGTTTGGAAGCTTTGAACTCAATCAACAAGTGTTTGGACAGACTTTGCAGGACTTGAGCAACCGCATGGCAGCCCAGGAAAACAAACTTGCTGGCATAGAGTCCCAGTATGGACGGGCTTTTCAGGACATAAGCACGCAAATAGCTGCACAAGTGACTTTACACTCTGGGCAACTGCCACCAGCTAGCCCACCTAAGTTGCCCCCATTCAGATTTAATGGTGATCGCGACAAATTTCGTGGCTTTGTGAATCAATGTATGCTATATTTTGATGTGCATGCTGACTGTTTTCCTACTGATAGATCCAAAGTATTGTGTGTAATAAAGCTACTGACCTCACGAGCGTTCACCTGGGCGAATCCGATGATTGAGTCTCGTGACCCACGGTTAAATGACTTGGATGATTTCTTGGCCGCTATGGCATTAATGTTTGGTGACCCTAATCGCCGTGCAACCGCTGAATCTGCTTTGTTGTCTTTACGCCAGGCTAAACATTCTGTTATTGAGTATGCCACTGAATTCAGGAGATTGGCGGTAGATACCAATTGGGACAGTTATGCACAATTGCCTATTTTTAAAAAAGGTCTGTCTAGTATTGTAAAAGATGAACTAGCCCACTCTGAGTCACCACAAGAGCTAGAGACATTTATACAGCATTGTGTGCGCATAGACATTCACCTTACTGAGCATAGACAGGAAAAATTTGTTGCATATAACATTGTTTCTAACTTTTCTCTTCCTTCCAAAGAGCCTGCAGGTAAAACCTCTTGGGAGGTGGAGGAGGTGCCCATGCAAATTGATTCCGTTCAGAGGCACGAGATCAATGAGTGCCGGGAGCATCGCCTTCGTGAAAGTCTATGTTTCTACTGTGGCCAGTCTGACCACTTCTTGATCAATTGTCCTAAGTGTCTTAGACGGCCTAACAAGGTGCTAGCAGCAATAGGGGAGTATGACAACTGTCATGATGAATCTGACATCTCTGAATGTAGCATACCTTTAAACGCTGTATTCCATTCACTTTCTATGACTTCAACCCCCAAGGAGCTGAAGGAAAAGAACTCTCACTGTTCTCTCCCTATTAATATCCTGTGTTCAGGACAGTGGATTTCCAGTTCAGCTATGATTGACTCTGGTGCAGATGCCATTTTCATGGATATCGCATTTGCCAAGGAACATGGTATTAAAATTCAGCAAAGAGCCTCTCCAATTACCATGGAAACAGTGGATGGGTCACCTTTAATCTCTGGGCCTGTGGATCAGGAGACTGTACCCCTTGAAATTTTGTTGGAGCCTAATCATCAGGAGCAACTTTCTTTCTTGCTAATTTCTTCTCATTTTCCTGTGATTTTAGGCATTCCTTGGTTTTGTTCTCAGAACCCAATTATCAACTGGGAGACCAAGGAGATTATCTTCCCAACAAGGAGCAACTCAGCGTTAACAGAAGCTGTCACTGAGTCCACGAATACGGAACCACATGTACAGGTATATTCTTTACCTCCAGCTTATAAAGAGTTCTCTGACATCTGTGACAAGAAGAATGCAGATCAGCTTCCTCCACACAGGCATTATGACTATCCCATTGAGCTGCTTCCCGGGGCAGCCATTCCTTTTGGTAACGTATACCCTTTGGCGGCACCTGAGCTTCAAGCCTTAAAGGAGTATATTGATGAAAATCTGGCCAAAGGCTTTATACGTCCTTCTTCCTCACCAGCAGGGGCACCTATCTTTTTTGTAAAGAAGAAGCATGGGACCCTGAGACCCTGTGTTGACTATTGAGAACTCAATAAGGTAACCGTACGAAACCGTTACCCTTTGCCTCTGATTCCCGAATTACTGGAAAGAGTCTGCCATGCTAAGGTGTTCTCTAAACTGGATCTTCGTGGCGCTTATAATTTGTTGCGTTTTCGTCCAGGGGATGAGTGGAAGACAGCATTCAGATGCCGGTATGGACACTTTGAATCTCTTGTAATACCCTTCGGGCTTTGTAACGCCCCTGCAACATTTCAACACCTTGCTAATGACATTTTCAGAGATTTGTTGGACCAGTTTGTAGTGATCTATTTGGACGATATACTAATCTTTTCTGACTCTCTACAGGAACATGAAGAACATGTCAAAACTGTTTTAAGACGTCTGAAAGAGAACCATCTGTATATTAAGCTGGAGAAATGCGAGTTCCATCGTTCTGAGATACAGTTCTTAGGTTATATCATCTCTCCCCAGGGGCTGAACATGGAATCTGGTAAGATTAAGACTATCCTTGACTGGCCGCTACCCAAGAACGTTAAGGAGGGCCAACGTTTTATTGGTTTTGCAAATTTCTACAGACGCTTCATTCGAAATTTTTCTGATATTGTCCGTCCCATTACTTCCTTGACAAAGAAGGAAAAGCCCTTTAAATGGTCATCACAGGCTCAAGAAGCTTTTGATCGGCTTAAGATCTGTTTCACATCAGCACCACTGTTGATACACCAAGATCCAACACAACCTTTCATTGTAGAGGTGGACGCTTCTGATAATGCTTTGGGGGCTATTCTCTCCCAAAGAACTGGAGAGAAGGGTCTGCTACATCCTTGTGCTTTCTTTTCCCGTAGACTAACCTCAGCAGAGAAGAATTACGACGTGGGAGACAAGGAATTGCTGGCTATCATTGCGGCTTTCAAAGAATGGAGGCATCATCTGCAAGGAGCTGCACAACAGATCATAGTACTAACTGACCATCGCAATTTAGAGTTCCTTAAATCTGCTAGATGTCTTTCTCCTCATCAGGCTCGTTGGAACTTATTTTTAAATCAATTTAACTTTGTTATCTCCTACCGTCCAGGTTCTCGTAATGGGAAGGCTGATGCTTTATCCCGAATCCATGCTGCGGATTCCATACCTGGAGCCCAGTCCAAGACTATTCTATCTGATGCTAATTTCATCGGAGTTATCCATGATCAGGACATGTGGAAGGAGTGCAGGGAGGCCTATGAAGGTGATGTATTTCTGGCCAACCCACCTGTGGATATTAATCTTGTCTTTAAGGGTGGCATGTGGTTCAGAGATCGACGTATCTACGTCCCGGAGGTCATCCGTCTGCAGATCCTCAAGTTGGTACATGACTCCAAGTTGGCTGGTCACAGGGGGGTACAGAAGACACAAGAGTTCCTGAGCCAATTCTTCTGGTGGCCAACTTGCCTGAAGGATACCAAGGACTATGTTCTCTCTTGTGAGGTATGTGTCCATTACAAGACTCCTCATGTGGCACCTACGGGTCTTCTACAACCATTACCTGTTCCATCCCGCCCTTAGGGGTCTATATCAATGGACTTTATTGTGGAGCTGCCTACATCAGGGGGCATGAATAGAATCATGGTGGTAGTTGATCGCCTGACTAAAGCTGCTCATTTTGTTACGTGCACCGGCCTCCCCTCAGCTAAAGATACAGTGAACTTGGTTATACAGAATGTCTTTCAGTTGCATGGGGTGCCGGATGAGATCATCTCTGACCGTGGAGTACAGTTCACTTCAAGATTCTGGAAGTGGTTTTGCTCTGCACTCAATATTAATGTCTGTATCTCTTCTGCTTACCATCCCCAGACAAATGGTCAGACTGAGCGTACCAACCAGACGCTGGAACAATATCTAAGATGCTATGTCAGCCATCTCCAGGATGATTGGTTGGAGTTGTTGCCATTAGCCGAATTTTCATATAATAATTCTCAGAGCGCCTCCACTAAATTTACACCTTTCTTTGCCAATCTGGGTTATCATCCGTGTATATTACCTAGGTCTCCAATTAATTCTCCGGTTCTGGCAGTGAAGGAAAGGCTGACTGCGATGAGACAAAATCTGGAGGTTCTGAAGGAATCCCTGACCACAGCTCAAGAACGTTATAGGAGATCGGCTGATAGATTCCGTAAACCTGCACCCATGTTCAAGGTAGGAGATTCCGTGTGGTTAGCAACTAAGAATCTGAAGTTAAACATTCCTTCACAAAAACTTGGACAGAAATTCATTGGCCCTCTCAAGATCAACGGTATTGTGAGCTCTGTAGCCTGCTGGCTGAAGCTGCCTAGGACAATGAAGGTACACCCAGTTTTTCATGTATCTTTACTAAAGCCTGTATCTCCTAATACCTTCAAGGGACGTGTTGAGCCACCTCAGCAGCCTGTGGTGATTGATGGGCAAGAACAATTCGTGGTGGAGGAAATTATTGATTCCAGGATTTGCAGGAATCGGCTCCAATATCTGATAAGATGGCAGGGATATCCCCCTGAGGAAGACTCTTGGGAACCTGTGGAAAACATAAATGCCCAACAGAAGATTTCTCATTTTCATCAGAGATTCCCTGAGAAACCAGGTCCAGGATCGTCCTGAGGCCACTTCTAAGGTGGGAGTAATGTCAGGACTCTGAACATTTTTTACCTTTTGTGCATTACTGCCCTCTTCCAAGATGGCGTCTTTGGTCTCATGTCCACTGTGTCTTCCTGCTATAAAACTCCACCCCAGCCTTCAGTCTGTGCTAGAGTATTCTGCCTTGCATCCAGCTCCTGACCTCTGATTACTCCCTGGCTATACACCTGCTCCTGTGAACCTGTGTGGTGATCCTGTTACTCTGCTCTGAGTTCCTGCTGCTTACACAAGTCTCCAGTAATCCTCCTTCATCTGCTGCTCGTGTTTACTTCATCTGCATTTGCTGGAAATGTAAGCTGCTGCTGCTTTGCTATAACCTGAGACTATTAACCAGGCCTCCCTGGTTGAGCTATGATATGATTTGAACTGCCTATAAGCATATCTATCTGTGTCTGGACTAAGACAAGGATTTATTCGTGTCAAGTATCCTCAAGAATAACTGTGCTTCATAGACTTTCTGCTTGATTGCATTTCTCTCTGAAGACTGCTAAGCTGCGTTTATTATTTGCACCAAGTGTTGTGGACTTGAGTTTCTCTCTGCACCTGTTTGAATCACAGTGTGATAATATAGACTTTACCACTTATAAAACTGTGTCCTGTAGTTGTCTTGTTCCACGCAAAGAGTCTCCTGAGTTATCCCCTATAATTATTACAATAAATCAGACCCCACTCCTGCCATCAGTTGTCACGTAAACGTAACTCTGCTGCTTCCAATCGTCAGGACAATAACACAATTGTCTGACAAGTGATGAATAAGACTGCAGCTGCTTCCACTACTAGGCCGGTTATTGGGGAACTAACAGTGAGCATATGGTATATACACCTCCGATTCTAATGCATGGAATATATGTATATAACCCTCGCACGGTCACTGCCATGTTTGCAATAACAAAAAGAACCACTAGCTGCCACCACCAATTATTTTTACAGGCTGATTGTACACATGTTGCAGGTAGCGTATGGCTTCATAGGTGTGGTTTACAGAGCAAAAGGAAAAGAACTATTACATTTTATATTCAGTCCAAGAAAGTAGGCAGTATTTATAAAAAGGATGAAGGAATCCGTTGTCATTCCGAAATGCGTTGGTTGTTTTTTTGGCTCCTATAGTGTTCCATACTACTCACAGGGGCACCACGTGACCTACGAGTCGTGTGACCATAACGCTACGCAGGTCCTGCCAGCTTTAGTGTAACTAAGCATCACACACCGACCTCCGTACTTCGTACTTCCCAATCGCCTGTCATTGGCCGGGGCAGAGTGCTCAGGACGCAAATACTAGTCTTTGATCAAGGAAGTGAAGATAAGTACATGAAACTTTCTTTCACCAACAGCAAGGTTGCTTTTAACACATTTTGGATCAAGCTATACCTGTACCTTGTAATAGGTACGGAACTGTTATATTCTAGCTTGCATGTCCAGCCGTTAGATGGTTCCATTGCATGTGGATATCTATCTCTTTTAGTTAAAAGAAATGTTCTCTATTCACAGCACTTATCTGTACATCATAATTTCCACCTTATTCTCATATTTAAGAGTACACTTTCCAGTAGTCCTCTATTTATTTATTTATTTTAAGTCTTCCCTTCCCGACCCATGACGCCTATGTGGCGTCATGGAATGATCGCATCCCTGCAGATCGGGTGAAGGGGTTAACTCCTATTTTACCCGATCTGCAGGGAGAGGGGGAGTGATACTTCAGCCCAGGGGGGGTGGCTTCACCCCCCCATGGCTACGATCGCTCTGATTGGCTGTTGAAAGTGAAACTGCCAATCAGAGCGATTTGTAATATTTCACCTAAAAAACTGGTGAATATTACAATCCAGCCATGGCCGATGCTGCAATACCATCGGCCATGGCTGGAAAACCTGAAGTGACCCCCCCCACCCCACCGAACGCCCCCCCAGTGCTCCGTTATGGGGTCCGGTCCCCTCCGTCCTGTGCGCCGCTCCCCCGTCCTCCTGCCCGCTCCCCCCCTGCTCCTATGTCACCCCCCGGTGCTCCGACGCCCCCCCCCGTGCCCCGATCTCCCCCCCCTTATACTTACCAAGGCTCCCGGTGTCGGTCCGTCTCCTCGCTGGGCGCCGCCATCTTCCAAAATGGCGGGCGCATGCTCAGTGCGCCCGCCGAATCTGCCGGCCGGCAGATTCATTACAAGTACATTTTGATCGCTGTGGTAGGTTCTATCACAGCGATCAAAATAAAAAAATAATAAATAAACCCCCCCCCCTTTATCACCCCCATAGGTAGGGACAATAATAAAATAAAGAAAATATTTTTTTTTCTTTTTCCACTAGGGTTAGGGTTAGAACTAGGGTTAGAACTAGGGGTAGGGTTAGGGGTAGGGTTAGGGTTACGGGTAGGGTTAGGGGTAGGGTTATGTCATGTGCACACAGAGCGGATCGGCCGCGGATCCGCAGCGGATCGGCCGCGGATCCGCAGCGGATCGGCCGCGGATCCGCAGCGGATTGGCAGCGGATTGGCCGCGGATCTGCAGCGGATTGGCAGTGGATTGGCCGCGGATCCGCAGCGGATTGGCCGCGGATCCGCAGCGGATTGGCCGCTGTGAATTCGTAGCAGTTTTCCACCAGGTTTACAGTACCATGTACACCTAAGGAAAACCAAATCCGCTGTGCCCATGGTGCGGAAAATTCCGTGCAGAAACGCTGCGTTGTATTTTCCGCAGCATGTCAATTCTTTGTGCGGATTCCGCAGCGTTTTACACCTGTTCCTCAATAGAATCCGCAGGTGAAATCCGCACAAAAAAACACTGGAAATCTGCTGTAAATCCGCAGGTAAAACGCAGTGCCTTTTACCTGCAGATTTTTCAAAAATCGTGCGGAAAAATCTCACACGAATGCGCAACGTGGGCACATAGCCTTAGGGTTAGGGTTGGAATTAGAGTTAGGGTTGGAATTAGGGCTAGGGTTTGAAATAGGGTTAAGATTAGGCTTGTGGTTAGGGTTACGGATAGGGTTAGGGGTGTGTTGGGGTTACAGTTGTGGTTAGGGTTGGGATTAGGGTTACGGTTGGGATTAGGGTTAGGATTAGGGTTGGAATTAGGGTTACGGGTGTGTTGCGGTTAGGGTTGTGGTTAAGGGTGTGTTGGGGTTAGGGTTGTGATTAGGGTTATGGCTACAGTTGGGATTAGGATTAGGGTTGTGTTGGGGTTAGTGTTGAAGTTAGAATTGAGGGGTTTCCACTGTTTAGGCACATCAGGGGTCTCCAAACGCAACATGGCGCCACCATTGATTCCAGCCAATCTTGCGTTCAAAAAGTCAAATGGTGCTCCCGCCCTTCCAAGCCCCGACGTGCGCCCAAACAGTGGTTTACCCCCACATTTGGGGTACCAGCGTACTCAGGACAAACTGGGCAACAACTGTTGGGGTCCAATTTCTCCTGTTACCCTTGCAAAAATAAAAAATTACTTGCTAAAACATAATTTTTGAGGAATGAACAATTATTTTTTATTTTCACGGCTCTGCGTTATAAACTTCTGTGAAGCACTTGGGGGGTTGAAAGTGCTCACCACACATCTAGATAAGTTCCTTCGGGGGTCTAGTTTCCAAAATGGGGTCATTTGTGGGTTGTTTCTATTGTTTAGGCACATCAGGGGCTCTGCAAATGCAATGTGACGCCCGCAGACCATTCCATCAAAGTCTGCATTTCAAATGTCACTACTTCCCTTCCGAGCCCTGACGTGTGCCCAAACAGTGGTTTACCCCCACATATGGGGTATCAGCGTACTCACAACAAACTGGGCAACAAATATTGGGGTCCAAATTCTCCTGTTACCCTTGTGAAAATAAAAAATTGCTTGCTAAAACATCTTTTTGAGGAAAGAAAAATGATTTTTTATTTTCATGGCTCTGCGTTGTAAACTTCTGTGAAGCACTTGGGGGTTGAACGTGCTCACCACACATCTAGATAAGTTCCTTGGGGGGTCTAGTTTCCAAAATGGGGTCACTTGTGGGGGGTTTCTACTGTTTAGGCATATCAGGGGCTCTGCAAACGTAACATGATGCCCGCAGACCATTCCATCAAAGTCTGCATTCCAAAACGTCACTACTTCCCTTCCGAGCCCCGGCATGTGCCCAAACAGTGGTTTACCCCCACATATGGGGTATCAGCGTACTCAGGAGAAACTGGACAACAACTTTTGGGGTCCAATTTCTCCTGTTACTCTTGCAAAAATAAAAAATTCTGGGCTAAAAAATATTTTTGAGGAAAGGAAACACATTTATTATTTTCACGGCTCTGCGTTATAAACTTCTGTGAAGTATTTGGGGGTTCAAAGTGCTCACCACACATCTAGATAAGTTCCTTGGGGGTCTAGTTTCCAAAATGGAGTCACTTGTGGGGAGTTCCTACTGTTTAGGCACATCAGGGACTCTGCAAACGCAACCTGATGCCCGCAGAGCATTCCATCAAAGTCTGCATTTCAAAACGTCACTACTTCCCTTCCGAACCCCGACGTGTGCCAAAACAGTGGTTTACCCCCACATATGGGGTATCAGCGTACTCAGGAGAAACTAGACAACAAACGCGACATGGTGTCCGCTAATGATTGGAGCTAATTTTCCATTCAAAAAGCCAAATGGCGTGCCTTCCCTTCCGAGCCCTGCCGTGTGCCCAAACAGTGGTTTACCCCCACATATGGGGTATCATCGTACTCAGGACAAACTGGACAACAACATTTGGGGTCCAATTTCTCCTATTACCCTTGGGAAAATAAAAAATTCTGGGCTAAAATTCATTTTTGAGGAAAGAAAAATTATTTTTTTATTTTCACGGCTCTGCGTTATAAACTTCTGTGAAGCACCTGGGGGTTATAAGTGCTCACTATGCATCTAGATAAGTTTCTTGGGGGGTCTAGTCTTCAAAATGGGGTCACTTGTAGGGGAGCTCCAATGTTTAGGCACACAGGGGCTCTCCAAACGCGACATGGTGTCCGCTAACGATTGGAGCTAATTTTCCATTCAAAAAGTCAAATGGCACGCCTCCCCTTTCCGAGCCTTGCCGTGCACCCAAACAGTGGTTTACCCCCACATATGAGGTATCGGCATACTCAGGAGAAATTGCCCAACAAATTTTAGGATCCATTTTATCCTGTTGCCCATGTGAAAATGAAAGAATTGAGGCTAAAAGAAATTTTGTGTGAAAAAAAAGTACTTTTTCATTTTTGGGGATCAATTTGTGAAGCACCTGGGGGTTTAAAGTGCTCACTATGCCTCTAGATGAGTTCCTTGGGGGGTCTAGTTTCCAAAATGGGGTCACTTGTGGAGGAGCTCCAATGTTTAGGCACACAGGGGCTTTCCAAACGCGACATGGTGTCCGCTAACGATGGAGATAATTTTTCATTCAAAAAGTCAAATGGCGCTCCTTCCCTTCCGAGCCTTACCATGTGTCCAAACAGTGGTTTATCCCCACATGTGAGGTATTGCTGTACTCAGGAGAAATTGCCCAACAAAATTTAGGATCTATTTTATCCTGTTGCCCATGTGAAAATGAAAAAATTGAGGCTAAAATAATTTTTTTGTGAAAAAAAAGTATTTTTTCATTTTTACGGATCAATTTGTGAAGCACCTGGGGGTTTAAAGTGCTCACTATGCTTCTAGATAAGTTCCTTGGGGGGTCTAGTTTCCAAAATGTGGTCACTTGTGGGGGAGCTCCAATGTTTAGGCACACGGGGGCTCTCCAAACGCGACATGGTGTCCGCTAAAGATTGGAGCCAATTTTTCATTCAAAAAGTCAAATGGCGCTCCTTCCCTTCCGAGCCCTGCCGTGCGCCCAAACAGTGGTTTACCCCCACATATGAGGTATCAGCGTACTCAGGACAAATTGGACAACAACGTCCGTGGTCCAGTTTCTCCTTTTACCCTTGGGAAAATAAAAAAATTGTTGCTAAAAGTTCATTTTTGTGACTAAAAAGTTAAATGTTCATTTTTTACTTCCATGTTGCTTCTGCTGCTGTGAAACACCTGAAGGGTTAATAAACTTCTTGAATGTGTTTTTGAGCACCTTGAGGGGTGCAGTTTTTAGAATGGTGTCACTTTTGGGTATTTTCAGCCATATAGAACCCTCAAACTGACTTCAAATGTGAGGTGGTCCCTAAAAAAATGGTTTTGTAAATTTTGTTGTAAAAATGAGAAATCACTGGTCAAATTTTAACCCTTATAACTTCCTAGCAAAAAAAAAATGTGTTTCCAAAATTGTGCTGATGTAAAGTAGACATGTGGGAAATGTTATTTATTAACTATTTTGTGTCACATAACTCTCTGGTTTAACAGAATAAAAATTAAAAATGTGAAAATTGCGAAATTTTCAAAATTTTTGCCAAATTTCCGTTTTTTTCACAAATAAACTCAGAAATTATCGACCTAAATTTACCACTAACATGAATCCCAATATGTCACGAAAAAACAATCTCAGAATCGCTAGGATCCGTTGAAGCGTTCCTGAGTTATTACCTCATAAAGGGACACTGGTCAGAATTGCAAAAAATGGCAAGGTCATGAAGGGGTTAATTATTCCCTTCCCTCTTGCTTTCAGACTCCTGTTCAGATTGATACATCTGAATTTGCTTGCACTTAGCACCAAATCCCATGAAGTCAATTCCCATTTAAAAGGTAATTACATTACATCATATTGGTGTTTAATCTATGAATTTTATCTAGCACAAGTAAAGTGCTTTTTCTTTGTAGTATCAGTATTTATAAAAATATACAAAATGATACAGAATGGAAACACAACAATACGATATATACAAATACATCAAATAAAAAGGAATAACATAAGAGAGTAACGAAACCTGATGTCACGGAAATGGCTCAGGGACACAATGGAGGACCATGCTTGCATCAAGTAATATAATAAGGTATACAACTAGTGATGAGCGAATATGCTCGTTACTCGAGATTTCCCGAGCATGCTCGGGTGACCTCCGAGTATTTTTTAGTGCTTGGAGATATAGTTCTCATCGCTGCAGCTGAATGATTTACATCTGTTAGCCAGCATAAGTACATGTGGGGGTTGCCTGGTTGCTAGGGAATTGCATGGATATGGCGAAAGCCTGGGGTGAACTGGATTGGGATCATCTTTAGGATTTAAAGGCATTGCAAAGGTTTTCGGTTTCGGCAACTACTAATGTAAGTTCATCAAAACTCAGGAAAGGAATAGATTTTTCAAAGTGGTCCAGTCCAACCAGTAAGGCATTTGATACCTTGAAAGAGTATGTTGGGTGTCGAGTTCCCTCTGCTGCACAGGGGGAATCTCAAACCATCTCCTCTGTGGTCTCTCATTCTCCTCCAGCCGCAGTGGAGCCTGCTCAGCAGAGATGTCGGTCCCAGCGTCTGGCTCAAGCTGATACTGTGTGGCTGGTTACTGCTTGTCACGGGGGTACTGGGTAGACTACAGCTGATTACCCAGGCCCCTGCAATATCCCTCAAACTAGGGAAACCCTGTCTGTCCCTCTCCCAGAGTTTACACTGAAGGTGTGCATGTCTGCCTGACCCTGAGTCCTGTTTCAGTACTAAGCTGAAACCTCCACCCGCCACCCAGTGATAAGACCTCCTCACCAACCCCTACAGAAAGGACAGACAGGGAAAACTAAAAATGCACCATGTCGCAGACACACAGGAAAACACTATAATGTGCACAGGGCAAAACAATACAAACATAGGAAGGAGAAATATAACGAAGGATAATACACCACCAGATACGATATTTCCTCTCCAAGACCACCACTCCAGACCGAGATCACAAGGCACAAGACACAAGCTATAATCAGTGAACGCCCAAAGCCCAGCAAAAATATTTAAAGGCAATGGGCATGACTAAGCCTCCAACCCGAGTACCAGCCAGATTAACCCCCGACAATCTGGATCAATCTAGCCGGCGCCACTGAGCATATAGTGGATGAATGAGGAATTACCGCTGTCTGTCAGATGTCCTAGTGTGAACAGCGTACGACATGACAGTACCCCGCCTTCTACGAGGGACCCCAGGGCCCTCACGACCTATAGGACCCGGCTTGTCCGGATGAAGGCGGTGAAACATACTGACCAGCCGGTCCACATGTATATCCGAGGCTGGTACCCAAGACCTCTCCTCCGGCCCATAACCAGGTACTGTAATGTTGGCGCACCACTCGAGAGTCAACCACCTTGGAGACTTCAAACTCTGAACTGCCATCCACCAAGACTGGAGGAGGCATCAGCGCCGCGTCCACAGAACCCACCACCTTTTTTAATAACGATCTGTGGAACACGTTGTGAATCTTATATACCGTAGGGAGCTCCAATCGGTAGGCAACTGGGTTAATGATGGCGGCAACCCTAAACGGACCAATAAACCTAGGACCCAATTTAAGGGATGGTATTTTGAGTCTTATGTTTTTTGTGGACAACCACACCCAGTCACCCACACTCAGGTCCGGACCTGGCACAGGTCTACTGTCAGCCACACGTTTGTACCTTGCACCCACGCTCAACAGCAGCTGTTTCACTTTCCTCCAGACAGAAGACAGTTGTGCTCCTAACAGGTCCTCCTCCGGGACGCCGGAAGAGCCCCCTGACTCAAAGTACAAAATTGAGGATGGTGCCCGTAAACACAAAAGAACGGAGACTCCCCAGAAGATTCCTGGCGGTGATTATTTATGGCAAACTCAGCCAAAGGAAGGAACGTCGACCACTCCTCCTGGTTGTCAGAAACAAAACAGCATAAGTACTGCTCCAAATTTTGGTTCATACGCTCGGTCTGACCATTTGACTGAGGATGAAATGCCGAAGAATGCGACAACTTGATCCCCAGCCGTGAGCAAAATGCTTTCCAAAATTTTGCCACAAACTGAGTACCCCTATCAGGCACGATGTCAGATGGAACCCCGTGAAGTCTGACCACCTCCTGCACAAATACCTGAGCCAGAGTCTTAGCGTTAGGCAAAGAAGGCAAAAACACAAAGTGCGACATTTTTGAGAACCGATCAACAATCACCAAGATGACCGTGTTCCCAGCTGAGGAGGGCAAGTCCGTGATAAAATCCATGGAAATCTCCATCCATGGCCTACTGGGTACTTCAAGAGGAAGTAGTGTGCCAGCAGGATGGGAGCGGGGCGTCTTAGCCCTAGCGCACGTGGTGCATGCTGACACGTATGAGACCACGTCCTGTCGGATTTTGGGCCACCAAAACCGTCGCGACACCAAATCCAAAGTACCCCTAACCCCTGGGTGACCAGCCAGGACAGCATCATGATGCTCTACCAATATCTTTAGGCGAAGATGGAGCGGTACAAACGATTTGTTAATGGGAAGTTCTGGTGGTACTTCCTCCTGAGCCTCGGCAATCTCAGCCTCAGCCTCTGTCGTGAGAGCCGAAACCACTGCACCTTTTTGGAGGATGGGTACCGGTTCTTCCCAAGGTTCTCCCCCCGGAAAACACCTGGACAAAGCATCTGCCTTAGTGTTCTTAGACCCAGGTCGGTAAGTAACAAAAAAGTTGAACCGCGTGAAAAACAATGCCCAACGAGCCTGCCTGGGAGATAGACGCTTGGCTGACTCCAAATAAAGCAAATTCTTATGGTCGGTAATAACAGTAACCTGGTGAACCGACCCCTCCAAAAAGTGTCGCCATTCCTCAAAAGCCAACTTGATAGCCAACAACTCCCTGTTGCCGATATCGTAGTTACGTTCGGCGGGCGACAGTTTCTTGGAGAAATAGGCGCATGGACGCAACTCTCTCAAGGATGAGCCTTGAGACAGCACCACCCCCACTCCAACCTCAGACACATCGACTTCCACGGTAAATGGTTTCGATACATCCGGTTGCACCAGAATGGGAGCTGAAGCAAAACTGTTCTTCAGAAACTCGAATGCGCGCACAGCAGGCTCAGACCAGGAGGAGAAATCGGTACCTTTTTTGTCATGTCAGTGAGCGGTTTAGCAATGGTAGAAAAGTTTTTGATAAACTTTCTATAATTGTTAGAAAACCCAAGGAACCGCTGGAGCGCTTTTAGGTTATCAGGCCGTTCCCAACGCAGCACCGCTTGCACCTTAGCAGCGTCCATTTTAAACCCAGAAGCGGACACAATATAACCCAAGAAAGGCAACTCCTGAACCGAAAATACACATTTCTCCAATTTAGCATAGAGCATATTCTCTCTGAATAGCTGTAACACCTGCCTAACATGCTCTAAATGAGTATCACGGTCACATGAATAGATGAGAATGTCATCAAGGTACACAATAACAAATTTTCCCAGGACATGAGAGAACACATCGTTTATGAAATGTTGAAATACAGCAGGCGCGTTTGTCAAACCAAATGGCATCACCAGATTTTCAAAATGACCCTCAGGAGTATTAAAAGCAGTTTTCCACTCATCCCCTTGAAGGACTCTTATGAGGTTGTATGCCCCCCTGAGGTCATGCTTAGAGAACCACCTAGCACCAGCCACCTGATTGAACAGATCGGGTATCAGCGGCATAGGGTATAGGTCACAAACCGTAATCTGGTTTAACTCCCTGAAATCCAGACACGGGCGTAAACCGCCATCTTTCTTCTTAACGAAGAAGAACCCTGCTGCCACAGGCGAGGACGGAGGCCTGATGTGCCCTTTGCTCAGACTCTCAGCGATGTAGTCTTTTAAGGCTTGCCTCTCAGGACCAGAGATGTTAAACATCCTAGCTTTCGGCAATTTGGCCCTGGTTTTAACCTAATAGTGCAGTCATAGGGACGATGTGGTGGCAATTCTGAACAACCCTTCTCAGAAAACACATCTGCGAAATCCAGCAGAGACTCAGCAATACTAGGAGTCACAGCGGACACACACGTGGCCAGGCAATTCTCCTGGCAGAATCCGCTCCACTGGATGATGTCCTGGGTTTTCCAGTCAATCACTGGGTTGTGCATAGCCAACCATGGAAACCCAGGCAGGAAGATTACTGAGCACCCTACATGTAACTTTCTCCGAATGTAGGACCCCAATGTGGAGTTTAACCTCAGCCACAAACTCAGTAATCTCCCCCTGTGGGAGAGGAGAGGCATTGATGGTGACCAGCCGGATAGGATGAGGCAGTTTTTCGATCCTGAAACCGGCTGTGCACGCAAACTCCTCATCAATAAGATTAGTGGCAGAACCACTATCCACAAACACAGTGATTGGCAGCTCTCTGCCAGAGACCATAACTTTGGCAGGGAGCATGCATTGAGAAACCACAATGGAGGATATGCATAAGTTCAGATTGGCCTCCTCCACACCCTCTGAGCTTAGTAGTTTTTCCGCCGTTGCGCTTTTCTTAGATAGCAGAGGACAAGTATTAACATAATGACCAGTTTTACCACAGCAAAAACAGGCTCTCTGCTTCCTGAGCATGTGACACCCCTGCGATTTGCATAGGCTCCGTGGGCTCACCTGCAGCAACCTCACGTGTACCTACGCTCTCTCTCATAGGCGGTGTCTCTTGCACCCCCTGACGCAGACGGCGATCAATGTGGATAACAAGACTCATAGCGGATTCTAGAGAAGCAGGAGTCTCGTACATCAGAAGGGCTTTTTTAACCCTTCCTTAAACCCCTTGAGCAAACTGACTCCGCAGCGCGGGATCATTCCACTGTGTATCTACCGCCCAGCGGTGAAATTCAGAACAGTAATCCTCCGCCATAAACTCCCCCTGGCAGATAGCGCGAATTGTAGATTCTGCTAGACCCATTCTGTCAGGATCCTTATAAATGAGTCCAAGAGCAGAAAAAAAACTCTCCACTGAGTTATATGCAGCAGAATCAGATGGTAAAGAAAACGCCCATGCTTGAGGATCCCCATTCATTAATGACAACACCAGGCCCACACGCTGTGCCTCATTACCTGAGGAAATCGGGTGCATACAAATATATAGTTTACAAGATTAACGAAAAGTAACAAATTTACTGCGTTCCCCAGCAAACCTTTCAGGTAAAGGAAACTTTGGCTCAGCAACTCTGCCTGCAGATTCAGCTTGCACATTAGATACTACTAGACCCTGTTGCTGAACTGCCCCCTTCAGCTCAGTGACCTGCAGGGACAGCGCCTCCAACTGGTGGGTTTTGGAAGTCATGGGATCCATGGAATACAAAAAATATGGCCGATTATAATGTCACGGGGGTACTGAGTAGACTACAGCTGATTACCCGGGCCCCTGCAATATCCCTCAAACTAGGGAAACCCTGTCTGTCCCTCTCCCAGAGTTTACACAGAAGGTGTGCATGTCTGGGCTGCCAGCCCCAAGTGTAATAATCTATCTTGGTATTGCAGACCCCCCAGTCATCTAATAACCTTGGTCGCTCTTCTCTGCACCCGCTCTAGTTCAGCTATGTCTTTCTTATACACCGGAGACCAGAACTGTGCACAGTATTCTAAGTGTGGTCGCACTAGTGACTTGTATAGAGGTAAAATTATGTTCTCCTCATGAGCATCTATGCCTCTTTTAATACATCCCATTATTTTATTTGCCTTTGTAGCAGCTGCCTGACACTGGCCACTAAATTCGAGTTTTTCACCGTAATGTTTCTTTATTTGAAATTTTCAGTTAATGAGATTTTCATGCTTTGGGGCGGCCTGTGGGCAGGGCTTTATGTGGTGTTCTGATTACATATTCATCCTTATGAGCTTATGACAGGTCACTGATCCCTCAGTGACCCGCCCCCTGTTTTACATACTGCATAGAATATTGTTTGAAAAAAAAAAAATTAACATTCATCAGGCAGGAGTCGGCAGCAAGTGCCTTCGCTGTAGCATGATACAATGGATAATATGCATGTATTAATTTGATTTAGTCACATAGTTTTATTTGAAAAAAAAAATCTTAATCAAAATGGCCACATACAGTAGCATCTATTATGTTCTGATAGATGCTACTGTGCAGGTGCCACCCACATTTTGCTAGAGAAAAAAAAAATGGGTTAATCAAAATGGTGGCAGGGGTTGTGCCTGCTCACAAAATCAAATAGATGCTACTGGAACCGTCAGAGCCATCTTGATGGAGACAATTTTTTTTTCTTTCTCTAGTAAAATAGCACATGTGCAGTAGTATCTGTCGTGTTCCAATGCCAGCGCAATCTTGATGGAGCCAATTTTTTTTTCTCTAGCAAAATGGGGGCGGGGCCTGCAAAGTAGCACCTATGGGAACGTGATAGATGCTCCTGCACAGGTGTGCCTGCCGCCACCATTTTGATTAACTCCTTAATCCCATCTGATGTATTATCCTGTCGAGGTGACCTGGGACTTAATTCCCAGTGACGGGATAGTACGTCATATTCGATCGGACGCGCTCACGGGAGAAGCGCATCCGATCGCCACAGGGTGTCAGCTGATTATTACAGCTGACATCCATCACTATGTGCCAGGAGCGGTCACGGACTGCTCCCGGCACATTAACCCCCAGAATACTGCAATCAAACATGATCGCAGCATTCCAGCGGCATAGGGAAGCATCGCGCAGGGAGGGGGCTCCCTGCGTGCTTCCCTGAGACCATTGGAACAACACGATGTGATCACGTTGTTCAGAGGGTCTCTTCCCTGCAGGCCCTGGATCCAAAATGGCTGCGGGGCTCCTTCCAGGTCCTTCAGGGAGGTGGCTTGCAAGCGCCTGCTCAGAGCAGGCACCAGCAAGCCTCCCTGCAGTACCTGTCAGATCGCTGATCTGACACAGTGCACTGCAAAGCGTCAGATCAGCGATCTGATAATATATAGTGATATCCCCCTCGGGGCAATGTTGTAAAGTATAAAAAAAAATATTTACAAAAATATTGTTCCAATAAGTACATTTCTTTTTCTAAACAAAAAAAACAATAAAAGTACACATATTTAGTATTGCCGCATCTGTAACGACCTGACCTATAAAACTGTCCCATTAGTTAACCCCTCCAGTGAACACCATATAAAAAAACGAGGCAAAAGACGCTTTATTATCATACCGACAAACAAAAAGAGGAATAACACACGATCAAAAAGACAGATATAAATAACCATTGTACTGCTGAAAATGTCATCTTGTCCCGCAAAAAAGGAGCTGCCGTACAGCATCATCAGCGAAAAAATAAAAAAGTTATAGTCCTCAGAAAAAAGCAATGCAAAAATAATTATTTTTTATACAAAAATAGTTTTTATCGTCTAAAAGCGCCAAAACATAAAAAAAGATATAAATGAGGTATCACTGTAATTGTACTGACCCGAAGAATAAAACTGTTTTATCAATTTTACCAAATGCCTGACAGTATAAACGCCCCCCCAAAAGAAATTCACGAATAGCTGTTTTTTTGGTCATTCTGCCTCAAAAAATCAGAATAAAAAGCGATCAAAAAATGTCGCCATGACCTAAAATGGTACCAATAAAAACATCAACTCGTCCCGCAAAAAACAAGAACTGACAAGACTCTGTGGACCAAAATATGGAAAAATTATAGCTCTCAAAATGTGGAGCCCCAAATCTATTTTTTGCAATAAAAAGCGTATTTTAGTGTGTGACAGCTGCCAATCATAAAAATCTGCAAAAAAGCCTGCTGTAAATTAACCCCCCCTTCACCACCCCCTTAGTTAGGGAAAAATTAAAAAAATGCATTTATTTCCATTTTCCCATTAGGGTTAGGGTTAGGGTTGGGAGTAAAGTTAGGGTTAGGGTTTGGGCTAAAGTTAGGGTTAGGGTTGGGGCTAAAGTTAGGGTTAGGGCTACAGTTAGGGTTGGGGCTAAAGTAAGTGTTAGGGTTGAGGCTAACATTATGGTTAGGGCTGGGTCTAAAGTTAGGGTTTGGATTACATTTACGGTTGGGATTAGGGTTGGGATTAGGGTTAGGGGTGTGGTAAGGGTTATGGTTGGGATTAGGGTTAGGGATGTGTTGGAGTTAGGGGTGTGGTTAGGGTGGGGATTAGGGTTAGGGGTGTTTTGGGGCTAGGGGTGTGTTGGGGTTAGGGGTGTGGTTGGGATTAGGGTTAGGTTCATGTTCGGGTTAGGGGTGTGGTTAGGGTTATGGTTAGGGTTGGGATTAGGGTTAGGGCTGTGTTTGGGTTAGGGTTTCAGTTAGATTTGGGGGGTTTCCACTGTTTAGGCACATTAGGGGCTCTCCAAACGCGACATGGCGTCCAATCTCAATTCCAGCCAATTCTGCGCTGAAAAAGTAAAACAGTGCTCCTTTCCTTCCGAGCTCACCCGTGCACTGAAACAGGGGTTTACCCGAAACATATAGGGTATCAGCGTACTCAGGACAAATTGGACAACAACTTTTGGGGTACAATTTCTCCTGTTACCCTTGGGAAAATACAAAATCGGGGGCTAAAAAATAATTTTTGTGGAAAAAAAAAGATTTTTTATTTTCACGGCTCTGCTTATAAACTGTAGTGAAACACTTGTTGGTTCAAAGTTCTCATAACACATCTAGGTAAGTTCCTTGGGGAGTCTATTTTCCAATATGGGGTCACTTGTGGGGGGTTTCTACTGTTTAGGTACATCAGGGGCTTTATAAATGCAACGTGACGCCTGCAGACCAATCCATCTAAGCCTGCATTCCAAATGGCGCTCCATCCCTTCCGAGCTCTGCCATGCACCCAAACAGTGGTTCACCCCTCATATGTGGTATCAGCATACTCAGGACAAATTACCCAACAACTTCTGGGGTCTAATTTCTCCTGTTACCCTTGGGAAAATACAAAACGGAGGGCTAAAAAACAATTTTTGTGGAAATTTTTTTTTTTTTCACGGCTCTGCGTCATAAACTGTAGTGAAACACTTGGAGGTTCAAAGCTCTCACAACACATTTAGATAAGATCCTTAGGGGGTCTACTTTCCAAAATGGTGTCACTTGTGGGGGTTTCAATGTTTAGGCACATCATTGGCTCTCCAAACGCAACATGGCGTCCCATCTCAATTCCAGCCAATTTTGCATTGAAAAGTCAAATTACGCTCCTTCCTTTCCGAGCTCTGCCATGTGCCCAAACAGTGGTTTACTCCCAAATATGGGGTATCCGGGTACTCAGGACAAATTCTACAACAACTTTTGGGGGTCCATTATTTCCTGTAACCCTTGGTAAAATAAAACAAATTGGAGCTGAAGTAAATTTTTTGTGAAAAAAAATTAAATATTCATTTTTTTTTAACCATTGCAAAAATTCCTGTGAAACACCTGAAGGGTTAATAAACTTCTTGAATATGGTTTTAAGCACCTTGAGGGGTGCAGTTTTTAGAATGGTGTCACTCTTGGGTATTTTCAATCATATAAACCTCACAGAATGACTTCAAATGTGACATGGTCACATGGTGTTGTAAAAATGAGAAATTGCTGGTCAACTTTTAACCTTTATAACTCCCTAACAAAAAAAGATGTTGTATCCAAAATTGTGCTGATGTTAAGTAGACATGTGGGAATTGTTACTTATTAAGTATTTTGTGTGACATATCTGTGTGATTTAAGGGCATAAAAATTCAAATTTGGAAAATTGCTAAATTTTCAAAATTTTTGCCAAATTTCCAGTTTTTTCACAAATAAACGCAGGTAATATAAAAAAAAAAATTACAACTATCATGAAGTAAAATATGTCTTGAGAAAACATTGTCAGAGTCACTGGGATCCGTTGAAGCGTTCCAAAGTTATAACATTATAAAATGGCAGTGGTCTGAATTGTAAAAATTGGCCCGGTCATTAACGTGCAAACCACCCTTGGAGCTTAAGGGGTTAAAGGACACATTGCAGGAGACAGGATAAAGAAGTAGTCCCAATGTAATGTCATGCTCCATTCCCCAATGTGGGGTCCTTCTTTTACAAATAAAAATAGTGCCATCACAGCCCCCTTGGCCACAATGCACAGTACAGAGCACGTTCATCCTGGTGATCTAGTGGCAGTTAAAGGACATATTGCAGGAGACAGAATGAAGAAGGCCCAATGTAATGTCATGCCCAATTCCCCAATGTGGGGTCCATTTTTTACAAATAAAAATAGTGCCATCACAGCCCCCTTGCCAAAAATGCACCAGCCTATAACAGTACAGAGCACGTTCACCCTGGTCATCTAGTGGCTCTGGATGATGAGGATGAGGATAAGGAGGAGAATAACAACAAACAGACCAGATCTGGAAGCGTATACCCATGTGTGGTTGTGAAGAGGTGCACGAGGATACACCTCCCCAAAAGAGAGAATGTATTTCAGGTTATGTTTCGCTGTTTTCACTTGGTGGTGTACAGAAGTCTTTCCCAATCCAGCCCTAGTTCATTTTTATAAGAGTCAGCCTGTCAGCATTTTCAGTTGACAGGCGGATGCGCTTATCTGTTATAATTCCACCAGCGGCACTAAAAACCCACTCAGACAGAATGCTAGCAGCAGGGCAGGCCAGGAACTTCTAGGCGTAGAGAGCCAGTTCATGCTACGTGTCCAGCTTGGATACCCAATAATTAAAAGGCACAGATAAATCACGGAGGACTTTTGTACGATCTGCAATGTACTCCCTCACATCTTCCCAAACATTGCACTTCTTGTGACACCCCATGCCTCTGTGCCGTCATGATGGGAGGGTCTGAGAAAACTGTCTTAGAACTTTGCCATTGTTCCCCTGCCTGAGCTGGATTGTACTTCTGTCTCTCTCGCTTGGACTCCTTGGTTGTACAACAAACTCTGATGTCTGCTGCCAGCGTTCTCACATGCAAATTTTCCAAGTAATTCCACTACAAGGGCCCTCTGGTACTGCAATAATTTAGTACATCTCTCTGCCTATTGCAAAAGAGATGGAAAGTTCTCCTTGTTGCATGTGTCTAGAAGTGTTACCAACCAGCAATGAGTGTCACCCAAAATTTTTATAATGTGAGGGTCACATGAAATGCAGCGCAACATAAAGTCAGCCATGCGTGCCAGACTGCTAATGGGCAAGATTTCATCACCAACAGGACGACTGACCATGCTGTCCTCCTCCAGCTCATCCTCATCCTCCTGCTCTTTGTCTTCAGGCCATCCCCGCTGAACAGGTGGTATGACAGCTGTGTTTGTAGTACTGTCTATAGGTCATGAAGATCCACATTGAGAAGACATGAGGCTTGGCTGAGTGTAATCCCCCTATATGGTTCCTTGCTCCATGTCCTCATGCTCTGCCTGCAATGCATCCTGCTTAATTGTGAGCAGTGAGGTTTTCAGAATGCTGAAAAGTGGGATGGTGACGCTAATTATGTCGTCTTCGAAACTCACCATCTTGGTGCAATCCTCAAAGTTTTGGAGGATGGTACATATTTTGGACATCCATGTCCACTCCTGAGGTCTTATGTGTGTAGTCTGAGCTGAAAATTGATGACCTTGTTGATGTTGGTAGTCAACAACTGCCCTCTTCTGCTCACAAATCCTTTCAAATATAGGCAGCATAGAGTTCCAGCGCGTGGGGACATCACACACCAGCGGGTAAGCTGGAAGCTGCAAACACTGCTAAAGCACGGCAAGGGCAGCTGAAGCTATAGCTGACTTTCTAACATGGGCAGACAGACGGCATACTTTCACTAGCAGATCTGGCAGCTCCAGGTAGCTTTTCAGAAAATGTTGAACCACGAGGTTAAGCACATGGGCCAGGCAAGGTACGTGTTTGAGCTCACCTTGCCTCAGAGCCACCACCAGGTTACGGCCATTGTCACACACGACCATGCCTGGCTGTAGGTTCAGTGGTGTCATCCAAACATCTGATCGCTCTTTCAGCGCTGTCCACAACTCTTCTGCATTGTGCGGTTTGTCACCTATGCAGATTAGCTTCAGCTCAGCCTGTTGCCACTTGGCTGAGGCAGTGCTGCAGTGCTTCCAGCTTCTGAGTGATGTGCTGATTTCAGAGATGGAGGATGAAGAGGAGGAGGTGAAGGAGCTCTAGACTGTGGGGGCAACCCTGATTGACGTAGGGCCAGCAATGTTCGGCGTGGAGAGGATGTTTTCCATCCCAAGGTCCAACTGGGTCTGGGCTTCCACTATGTTAACCCAGTGTGCCGTCAGTAGGACACATGCTGGTGTAATGCCGGTATGGCACACCAAGAGAAATAGTAGTGACTGGGGACTGAGTACCTTGGGACGGCCGGTTATAAACAACTGAAGACTGTGCTGGGACAAGGACGTGGACGGGCTTGATGATGGTGCTGCTTGACTGTGGGCCACAACAGGTGCAGGGATCTTCAGAGGCATCTTCACATGCACGGTATACTGGGGATTGGCTTCTACGCAAAACAGTGGAAGAAGCAGTGGTGTGACCTGCAGATAGTGGTCCTGGAGTCTGGGGTTCAGTCCACAAAGTTGGGTGCTTTGCTGCCATGTGCCTGATTATGCTGGTGGTGGTCAGGCTGGTTGTTTTGCTACCCCTGCTGATGCGGGCATGGCAGGTGCTGCAAATGGCCTGTTTGGGGTTATCAGCAGAGTCTATAAAAAAATAGCCAGACTCGGGAAGATCTAACAGTTGGAATAGCAACTTCCTTCATGTTGGTGTTACGAGGAATGGATACATGCCTTCTGTCTGTGGCCACCACACTGCTTCTTCCTGCCTGTTGGGGTGATATGCCTCCTTCCCCACATGTGTTGCTGCCCTCGCTCTGCATATCCTCCTGCCAGGTTGGGTCAGTCACATAGTCATCCACCATCTCGTCTTCCACATCCGCACCCTGCTCCTCCTCCTGACTTTCTGGAAATTGTGTCTCATCAAGGTCCACCTCTACTGACACTTTCCCATCATCACCTTCATGTGACCGGGGCTGGTCAAAGCTTTGGGCATCTCTACATGCGATCTCATCTGTCCCCACTTCAAGTTGACCGGCCGAGAGTTCGGAATCTTGAAATGGAAAACTGATCAGCTCTTCAGAGTGTCCAAGTATGGGATCAGTTGTCCCAGGGTGCTCGGCATGGTGGGAGGAAGGATGATCAGGGTGAGGAATATCCAGGCCACACTCTCGGCTACTCAGACTTGACCATGGGGAAGACATGGTGGTGTTGGTGGTGGCTAAGTGACTGGAAGCATTATCCACTATCCAACCAACAACCATTTCACACTGCTCTGGCTTCAATAGTGGTGTGCTGTGGTCCCCTAGAAACTGGGACAGGAAGGTCGAGAGAGAAGATGTGGTTCTTTGTTGTGGCCCACTTTCTCCTTGGCCACGGCCTCGTCCTCTGCATGCACCATCAGCATCACGTACACTTCCCAGTCTCTTGCCCTTTGCCTTTCCCATTTTAAATGGACTACTGCGCTATTTCACATGCTCAACACAAATGTATTTATTAGTAGCAAAATAATATCTGTTCAGTATGCCTGCAAATCTATGATTTTTCAAACCCAAACACCAGGCAGGCCTCAGCCTGACATAACAGACTGTATTCAATTTTTGGTGGCTTTTTTGTGAAGTTAATTTATGTAATATAGTGCTGTATATAAGTAGAATAACAGACAGCAAAAACAGTGGCAAAACGGCATACAATGCCCAAACTTTGAGCATGCAGATATATGACGGCTGCGACGGATATACCACACTGACAAACATGTGGCCTTTTTATATTTCTTAAGCTTAATAGTGCTGTATATAATTAGAGTAACAGACAGCAAAAAAAGTGGTACACCAGCCTACAATGCCCAAACTTGGAGCACGCAGATATATGACGGCTGTCACGGAAGTACCACACTGGCAAGTATGTGGCCTTTTTATATTTTTTAAGCTAAATAGTTTTTTAGGGGGTGAATTTTTGGGAAAAAAAATGCAATTAGGTATGTTGTAAAGAAGCTGTAGCAGCAGTAGCAGCAGACAGTTATGGAGCTTTGGGAGGGATGCAGTGGGAGCAATGTACGCACATACAGTGCCTGCAAGCCTTGCACTGATGTGGATATGATGTGCCCTGCCTACATAGCGCTGCAATATTGGAACCCATGAATTATGAAAGAAGGAATATAAACCAGCTCACCCGTGATGCATAAACCAATCCTCGGGAGCACGGACCCGCTGTGTTCAGGCGTATAGAGTCCAAAAAAGAAAAGAATGTCCAGCTTCACCGAATCCGTAAAAAAGAGTTTTCTTTATTCACATACTATTAAGCATAGAGGATACAGACTTCAGCACAAGCCATATGGGTAAGAATCTCAACGCGTTTCTGGAGACTAAGCTCCCTTAATCATGACATCATTATTAATTTTCTCCAGAAAATTGGATCCCACTCGGATATAATCCTAGTGTGCTCCAATGTTTTCAACAGACTCAATGACTTCAATGGTTGATTGTGATCCAATTGTTGGAGGCAAATTGTGCATGCTGTGATACAGCCTCATTGAATAACTTTGGAAATAACATTGAATAACATTGGGCCAAGTGCTATCCATCAAAACGACAGATAGTACTCATTTTAGTTATACAGTCTCCAGCACGAGCCCTAAAACCTTAATTAAACATCCATGTTGCTCGCACGTATTCTATTGTTTTTTTCACAGATACAACGTGTGCCCATTATAATATATGGTGCTATTCACATGTCTGTGTTTTTTCAAGGACCAAGTGTCCATGCAAATCACACCAATATATTCATATTTTTCAGGCAAAACGAATGAAAGTACCAATACAAGTATATGGGTTTGTGAATAGAGATGAGCGAACTTGTCGGAAAACAATTGCCAATCTCAAATTTGGCACAAATGTAGCACATTTCTGTTCTGTTTCCCGAGCAGTTTTCCTCAAAGTCAGTAAATGATCGCATTTCCACTAATGCTTTCGTTTTCACTTTGTTTAGGGTACTGGTGCTTTATGATGAGTGGGGGATGTGTTTTATGAGGGGAGGGGTGTGCCTAGGGCACAGGAGCAGCGGAGTGTAATTTTGCTTCTATTTTTTTTCCTTAATAACTTAATGTGTGTACATTTTGGCAGCCAATCAGGGCAGAGAAACCATCCACATCATGACACAAGGACTTTTGCTATTGGCTGCCGAGGTCACTTGTCCAATTCTGTATAAAAAGCGCACACCTTGTTTTGCTGGCGCCATTTTATCAGTGTAACAGAGCAGAAAGGCCACTCATTCTGCTACTGCAAGTGAACTTGTCATTTAGTTAGATAGGCTCCTGTACTGTGTGAAATCAATCTTCCAGCATCTAACTAGATTGTGCTAAAGCTGTGTTGCAGTCAGGAGGCCCCATTTGCTAATCAAAATTATTAGGCCTAATATTAGGGTTCAGCCAGGAGGCCTTATTTGCTAATCCAAATCATTTGTGCTAAAACTGTCTTGTAGTCAGGAGGCCTCATTTGCTAATCCAAATCATTTTGGCTAAAATGATGTTGCAGTCAGGAATCAGGAGGCCCCATTTGCTAATCAAAATTCTTAGGCCTAATACTGGGGTTCAACAAGGAGGCCCTATTTGCTAATCCAAATCATTTTACCTAAAACTGTGTTGCAGTCAGGAAGCAGGAGACCCCCATTTGCTAATCGAAATCGTTAGGCCTAATTTTGGAGTTCAGCCAGGATGCCCTACTTGCTAATCCAAATCGTTTACGCTAAAATTATGTTGCAGTCATGAGGCCCCATTTGCTAATCCAAATAGTTCAGGCTACAACTTTGTTGCAGGCAATAATCAGGAGACCCCCATTTTCTAATCAAAATCGTTAGGCTTAATATTGAGGTTCAACCCAGAGGCCCTATTTGCTAATCCAAATCATTTGGGCTAAAACTGTGTAGCCGTCAGGAATCATGAGGCCCCATATGGTAGTCAAAATCATTAGGTCTAAGAGTGTTGTTCAGGCACAATAAGAATATATATACTGATTGTCATATCTCTGTTTCGTGGCGACCCTCAGGATTGGGCATTTTCCCTGGAATCTGGGAATCCGGCCTTGCTTAATGTAGACACCTTTTTTCAGGCGCTTGGGTTATTGTATGATGAACCTAATTCTGTGGATCATGCTGAGAAAACCTTGTTGGCCCTGTGTCAGGGTCAAGAAGCGGCAGAATCATATTGCCAGAAATTTAGAAAATGGTCTGTGCTTACTAAGTGGAATGAGGATGCTTTGGCGGCAATTTTCAGAAAGGGTCTTTCTGAATCTGTTAAAGATGTTATGGTGGGGTTCCCCATGCCTGCAGGTCTTAGTGATTCTATGTCTCTGGCCATTCAAATTGATCGGCACTTGCGTGAGCGCAGAGTTGTGCACACTATGGCGTTGTCTTCCAAGCGGAGTCCTGAGCCTATGCAGTGTGGTAGGATTGTGTCTAGAGCTGAACGCCAAGGATTCAGACGTCAGAATAGGTTGTGCTTTTACTGCGGCGATTCTGCTCATGTTATTTCTGATTGCCCTAAGCGTGCCAAGAGAATATCTAACTCCGTTACCATCAGTACTGTACAACCTAAATTTCTGTTATCTGTGACCCTGATCTGCTCATTATCGTCATTTTCTGTCATGGCATTTGTGGATTCAGGCGCCGCTTTAAATTTAATGGACTTATAATTTGCCAGACGTTGTGGTTTTCCCTTACAGCCTTTGCTGAGTCCTATTCCTTTGAGGGGCATTGATGCTACACCATTGGCTAAAAATAAACCTCAGTTTTGGACACAGTTAACCATGTGCATGGCGCCAGCCCATCAGGAAGATTATCGTTTCCTGGTGTTGCATAATTTGCATGATGCTATTGTGCTGGGGTTTCCATGGTTACAGGTACATAATCCGGTGTTGGATTGGAAATCTATGTCTGTGACTAGTTGGGGTTGTCAGGGGGTTCATGATGACATTCCTCTGATGTCAATTTCCTCCTCCCCCTCTTCTGAAATTCCTGAGTTTCTGTCAGATTTCCAGGATGTTTTCGATGAGCCCAAGTCCAGTTCCCTTCCACCGCATAGGGACTGTGATTGTGCTATTGACTTGATTCCAGGCTGTAAGTTCCCTAAGGGCCGACTTTTCAACCTGTCTGTGCCTGAACATGCCGCCATGCGGAGTTATGTTAAGGAGTCTTTGGAGAAGGGGCATATTCGGCCATCTTCTTCTCCATTGGGAGCAGGGTTTTTTTTGTTGCCAAGAAGGATGGCTTCTTGAGACCCTGTATTGATTATCGCCTCTTGAATAAGATCACGGTCAAATTCCAATACCCTTTGCTTTCTGATTTGCTTGCCAGGATTAAGGGGGCTAGTTGGTTTACTAAGATTGACCTTCGAAGGGCATATAATCTTGTTCGTATTAAGCAGGGTGATGAATGGAAAACTGCATTTAATACGCCCGAGGGCCATTTTGAATATCTTGTGATGCCATTCGGACTCTCTAATGCCCCATCTGTGTTTCAGTCCTTCATGCATGATAGTTTTCGGAATTATCTTGATAAATTCATGATTGTATATTTGGATGATATTTTGATTTTTTCAGATGATTGGGAGTCTCATGTGAAACAAGTCAGGATGGTATTTCAGGTCCTTCGTGATAATGCCTTGTTTGTGAAGGGGTCTAAGTGCCTCTTTGGAGTACAGAAGGTTTCTTTTTTGGGCTTCATTTTTTCTCCATCATCTATAGAAATGGATCCAGTTAAGGTTCAGGCCATTCATGATTGGATCCAGCCCACATCCGTGAAGAGCCTTCAGAACTTTTTGGGCTTTGCTAATTTTTATCGCCGTTTCATTGCCAACTTCTCCAGTGTGGTTAAACCCCTGACCAATTTGACGAGGAAGGGCGCTGATGTAACGAATTGGTCCTCTGAGGCTGTTTCTGCCTTTCAGGAGCTTAATCGCCGATTTACTTCTGCCCCTGTGTTGCGTCAGCCGGATGTTTCTCTTCCTTTTCAATTTGAGGTTGACGCTTCTGAGATTGGGGCAGGGGCCGTTTTGTCTCAGAGGAATTCTGGCTCGTTCTGATCGTCCTGGGGGCTCTGGTGAGGGTTCTGTGACCCCTCCTCAAGGGGGGGGGTACTGTTGTGAATTCTGTTGTGGGTTCTGCTCTTGGGCTCCCTCCGGTGGTTATAAGTGGTAGTGCTGCTGTTTGTCCATCACAGCAGTCATCAGGTGCGTCCACTTCGGACGGGGCTATTTAGTCTGGCTTCACCCTTTAGTGAGTGCCAGTTGTTCATTGTTTCTGGAGGATTCACATCCCTTCCTGGTCGCTCCTGCTTGCAGTTCATTTCTACAAGATAAGTTCTGCTTGTTTTTCTGCCCACATGTTGTGGGCCTCATTGTTCAGTGCTTTGCATGTTTTTTCTTGTCCAGCTTTATCTGTGTAAGGATTTATGCAGCCAAGCTGGAATCTCTGGAGAGGCAGATTTACCCTCCATGTCTTTAGTTAGATGTGGAGTTTTTGTATTATCTGTGGTGGACATTTCATAGTATTTTAATACTGAACGCATAGTTCTCTGTCCTATCTTTTCTATCTAGCTAGATTGGCCTCCTTTGCTAAATTCTGTTTTCAGCCTGTGTATGTTTTTTTCCTCTCCTCTCACAGTCAATATTTGTGGGGGGCTGCCTATCCTTTGGGAATTTTCTCTGAGGCAAGACAGTTTTCCCTTTTCTATCTATAGGTTTAATTAGTCCTCCGGCTGTGTCGAGGTGTCTAGGATTGGTAGGTACATCCCACGGCTACTTCTAGCTGCGGTGTTAAGTACAGGGTCTGCGGTCAGTACAGTTACCACATTCTCCAGAGTACGTCTCATGCCGCTCCTAGGCCACCAGATCATAACAGCCTCCCATAATTCTTGTCCTTAATACCAGTGAGATATGTCACAGAGAAATCAACAATAGGTTGACTGAGGACAGGAACTTTACAGAAAGCGGTCTTGGGGGCAGAAAAAGCATCAACAACTTCAGTAGACTAAGAGGAAAAATTAGTACCCTTCTTGGTCATATCAGTAAGAGGTTTGCCTATGACCGAAAAGTTCTTAATGAACCTACAATAATAATTAGCCGCTTTCAAAAACCTTTGTAAAGCCTTATGACCAGTTGGTTGCACCCACTTAAGGATGACCTGTACGTTAACAGTCTCCATCTGGGCACAATTAAAAGACCTATGCAGAAGAAGGACTTCACCCTCTCTCTCAGTCTCAGAAAAAACAACCTCAGAATCCTGAACAAAATTGGGAAAAGAAGATCTCATAGATGACAGGGATTTAAATAAAAAAATTTTTAAAACAGTTATTCCCCAAGACAAAAAGGGGTTGTCCTTTACTAGGACAACCACTTTTTGATCAAAATATTTGGCGCCAATAAAATAAAAAAGCTTATGCTCACCTCCCATTCCTGCACTGTTCCAGTGGTGTTGGCACTCCTGTTCCTGGGAGTCTCATGTGGTTGTTATGACACATGAGCCCAGAGCCAAATCAGCACTAGCATTACTGTCCTTGCCTTCATACAGTTAAATAACTAACGGGGGTGAGAGAGTAGCCTCAGACCTCTCATCCTTGTAATTAATTAACCATAAAAAGGCATACACAGTGATGCCAGTGCTGATAGGGCACCATGCTGATGTGTCATAATTACCACACGAGAGCCCCAGGAGAGTGAATGTTCACAATGCTTGAACGGCTTCGCATGGGAGGTGAGTATAAGATTTTTTATTTTATCTTAGCATAGCTAGCAAGGGGTATGAAAAGGGGATTTTCAAGTAGTGGACAATTTCTTTAAACTCTCGAGTCTCTAAATTGATGGTAGGATTGTGTTTCAGCAACCAGGGAATACCCAACACAATGTTAGCTGGCTAGAAAGGAAGAATCACAAATGAAATAGGATCTGTGGGTAACACACCCACTATCATACACACATTCTAAACTTTAGAAGTAACATGAGTCTGGGTAAGGGGAGTACAATCAATTTTGGCTCCTTGAGCAGCATGACCAAGAGTTGGAACTGTATACCCACACTTGCCAGCAAAATCAATGTAAATGAGATCTAAGGCAGGATCTGAGTTAAAAAATGCAGTGGTAACTATGACTCCAAATTTGGTAGCCAAAGACACTTGTAAAAAAACACCAGTAGTCTGCATGTGACATAACCTCAAACCTTTATGATCAGTGTCCTTACATATTAGTGACTCTTTTGTTTCCTTCTCTTTAAAGTACTTGTTCACTAGTAGGACAACCCCTTCTTAAACTAAATATTATGTCCCAATAAAATAATAAAGCCCATACTCACCTACCGTGCCGGCTGCATTCCAGCGGTGTTGGCACTCACGGTCCCAGGGCTGTGATTTGGTGGAATGACATATGATGCCCAGTGCCCAAGCAGAGCTAGCGTCACTGTCTCTGCCTTTGAAAAAACTGAATATGAAGAGAAAATCAGGGCTCAGTCTCAGGCCTGGCTTCCTCTTCATTTTTAGTTTGTCCAAAGGCTGAGACAGTGACGCCAGCACTGATTGGGTGCTGGTATCACGTGTCTCAACACTGCATTACAGTTCCGGGGATAGCAAGTGCTGACACTGCGGGAATGGTGTCGGCATGAGAGGTGAGTATAGGCTGCATTATTTTATCGACCCAAACATTCAGTTTAAGAAGGGGTTGTTCTAGTAGCGGACAACCACTTTATATTAAGAAATCCATCATTGAATCTGAAGAACTGAATCATTACATGACCCGTCTGACCACAGTATAGACAGAAAAAAGCAGGTGTTTCAAGTTTAACTCCCTCTTTGGGTTTCAAGTTTAAAGGGCCACTGTCACCCCCCTCCAGCCATTATAAACTAAAAGAGCCACCTTGTGCAGCAGTAATGCTGCATTCTAACAAGGTGGCTCTTTTAGTTTTAGGTTCAAGCATACCCCAAATAAAACGTTTTTATACTTAGCCACAATTCCTGTCTCTAGCCAGGTAGGCGGGTCCTCACTCCCCAGCCCTAATCACATGGCAGTGACATCATCGCAGGTCCTACAGCTATTTGCTGTGCAGCAGATCCATCCTGGTGTTCTGTGGATGTCTTTTGTTCTCTGGTATCAGCCATTACATCAGACGGCCAGAGCTTACTGCGTCTGCGCAGGACACCAGTACACAGAGCAGGCGCCGGATTTGAAACGATAACAGCGCTGAGGGGGCGGCGCCGAAAGTGCAGGAAGATGTGAGTGACGGCAGAGGAGCTGGCCAAGCTGGGGAGTGAGGACCCGCCTACCTGGCTAGAGACAGGTATTGTGGCTAAGTATAAAAACGTTTTATTTGGGGTATGCTTGAACCTAAAACTAAAAAAGCCACCTTGTTAGAATGCAGCATTACTGCTGCACAAGGTGGCTCTTTTAGTTTATAACGGCTGGAGGGGGGTGACAGTGGCCCTTTAACTCCCTCTTTGGAAGCCCCAATCTCCATTGGTTCTCCTTCCTCAGTAGGATGAGTGGGAGGAATCACGAAAACACCCTATAATGTTTTCTTTATCCTCAAGACGCCTGTCCAAACACAATGTCAGTGACATGGTCCCATTCTGGTATAACGAAGAGGGACTATAAACCATCATATCTCAAATCTGGCTGGAAAGACCCTGGAAAAATTGACTATGGAGAGCTGAGTCATTCCAGGAACTCTCCACTGCCCAGCATCTGAACTAGTGTGTGATTCCTCCACACTGCATTTTCCCTGAACCTACCTGCAGATCATTGATTCAGCAACCGCTACTTTATCTGGGTCATCATAAGCCCCAGAGCAGTAAAAAAGAATCTACTGAGGAAAGCACTGGAGAATCCTGAGGCAGAGAAAAAGCCCAAGCCTCAGCATTTCCATGGAGCAACAACAATACAATATCCACGCACTGACTCTCACTTCCGAATGAAACAGGGAGGAAACAAAAAAACTATTTACATGCAGAAAAAAAATGGAAAACTTATTTTCATCCCTATATAAACAATCCAGCAAATTTAACTTAGCACAGGAAGTGGCTTTAGTTGTTGTAGAAACTGTATAGCAGCAGTTAGCACTTCTTGTTACTGCTGCTTGATATCCACCACCTCCAAGGACGGCAATTGCGCAGTCAAGGCATCCACAGCGTTCATGTTGGCTTCTTAGGCCTCTTTCACACTTCCGTCGGTACGGGGCCGTCGCAAACCATCGGCCCGACGTACCGATGGACGTTGTGCAAAATAGTGCACAACGTGGGCAGCGGATGCAGTTTTCAGACGCATCCGCTGCCCATTATGAGTTCCGTGGAGGAGGGGGTGGAGTTTCGGCCGCGCATGCGCGGTCGAAATTGGCGGACGCATCACACTAAAAAAGTTACATTGAACTTTTTTTGCGATGACGGTCCGCTAATTACAGACACATCCAGTGCACGACGTATGGAACGTGTGTCCATACGTCGCGATGCGTCGGTAATGCAAGTTTATGTGCAAAAAACGCATCCTGTGGGCAACTTTGCAGAAATGCATTAATTTCACAGAACGACACATTGCGACGTTCACATTCCGACAGAAGTGTGAAAGATGCCTTAGCAGACACAAAAAAGGAGAAGTCTGGTAATAATGATAAGCCTGTGTAGGAAATTATTCAGTAATAGTAAATACCAAACAAATTATAAAGCAAGTGCAGTTATCAAATATACTTCTTACTTTGATATGATAAGCAGAGAATAGGTGAAAGTTTAACAAAGAAACAGCAAAGCAAAAATCCTAAGCTGAAAGCTCAAAACTGGCTCGAAACATCAATAGAATGTCAGAAACATTTAAATCAATCTATCACCAATAGCAAATGCCAGCAGGAGGACAGAATATAAAGCTGCACCCAATAAGTGATGGGCAAAGAAATTAAAACACCCATGTTAAGCTACACAGACTTCAGCCAGAATAGCAGAAACCAAAGAAAAGAGAAAAGGTGTGTGTCCTGTGGCTCGGCAGAAAGAGAAGCCAACCACAGAACACAAGCTCAAGGGATCAAAACCAGGAGCATGACACAAAATATAACTTTAAACAACTTCCTATGACCCTCATGCCCATGTAGATGGCTAAGGAGGGTTGACAGATTCCCTTTTAAATAAGCTCATCAATAGATCATAGTGCAGCGTCCCAGAGTCCTGGTCGTTGCAGTAATGTTGCTCTGCCACTAAGGGGAGTGATGTTACGTCTGACTGCACTAAAGGAGTTCACCTGACCAGGTAACACTCACACTACACTTCACACTCCGGCCACCAGGGGGAGTGGTTCTATCTAGTAGGCCACTCCTCACACTCTGGTAAAACTGGGGGTTGGACAGGAAGACAGGGAGAAGTAGCTGGGAAGAGCTAGAGAGAGGACCTGTCAGGGATGGGATCCTGACAGATTCCTAAGAAAGGACAAGAAGCGAGGTTTATTGTGCTGAGTGAGAAAACGGAAATACAGCAAAGAGGCGATAGGACCAGAAGGAGTCGTGCTGTAAGATAGAGGCAACATCCTACTGAGGCGCAAACAGTTGGTGGCCGGAACGCCGAGCAAGTAAGAGACTCCAAGCATTACTACAAACCACGGCAGGATAGCCAATTATAGGTTGGCTGTCTCACCCAAAACACTTAAGCAGACAACGGAGGCAGCTGTGGGAGAGGGGCGACTCTAGGGTCCCGGAAGAACTCCAGGCCTACCACGTCATACGGGTGCGTCCCAACCATATCATCTGGGGGACGGAGAGAACGAGCATCAGAGACAGACAGAATCAGTTGTGAGGACTATCCCGGGGTGCTCAGCAGGGAAGGACTACAACACACAGGCGCTAGAAGGTAGACGCTGATTCCCACCTGTTAAGGGGACTCCTGATGTGCCTTCGGACCGGCCGGTCTCAGACAGCCCAGTTAACAGTGCCCTGGAGTGGACACCTAGAGACCTTCAGTAAAGAGGTAAAGAGACTGCAACCTGGTGTCCTCGTTATTTACTGTGACCAGCACTGCACCGCACCATAACATCGTCACCATACCCCCACCTTCATTGTACGCCCCACAGCAGGGTCACAGGCCGGGTCTAGCCACCGTGACAATCCCAGAGCAGAGACTCAGAGGCCCGGTACCGGGTACCCCTTGGCCCTGCGGCAGTGGGGGCGCTTCAACTTGGCGTCACGAACAGGATCTACTTAAGCCTAAAGAATCAGGTCATGTGTGCCTTGGAACTGTGATTTGTTGTGCTTGGACTGTGACTTATTGCAAAGACTGTGTATTGCCAATTGCTGCCAAGAGTTCCCGCCACAATTCGCCATTGCCGCGCACGGAGGGAGGAGCCTTAGCTTCGTGGGCGGAACCGGTCAAAAGGAGCGCGGAACGAGAAAGCGCGGTAAAGTGCCAACCCCGGAAGAGGAATTCCAACCTCCAGCAGGTTAGTGGGAGGAAGGGACAGCCATGTCTGAGTCAGGGGAAGCGGAGGCGGCGGTCGCAGCCGTGAACGCAGAGGCAGCTCCGGTCCCCTTAGCGGATGTAGCCGCGGCCCTAATACCACCACCGGTGGCCGCAGAGCCCACTGCCCCCATCAACCAGTCGGACACTGCCGCTACCACAAAGGCCATAATGCCCTTCTCTATGCCATACCTGCCCGGAGCGGCCTGGCTCCTGCGATACTCCGGGGAGTCACACACATTAACTGATTTTAAAGAAGGGATCTGCAGCCTGCTTGAGTTCTATCCCCTGACGGAGCCACAGAAGGTTCATATGATAATCGGCCAACTCTTCGGGGCGGCTCTGAGGGAAGTGAAGTCCTGGCCCGCCGCGGATAAGGGAACTGCGCAGCAGGTTTTTGCAAAGCTTAAAGCCACCTTTGATACCCGCACTGCTACAGAAATTAAACTGACTTTCTATGGATGTAAACAGAGACTGCAGGATAGCTTACGGGACTATGCCCTTAATCTCCAGGAGGCGCTGCGGGCCATTAAGCAGAGTGACCCCGGCAGCATGCAAGATGAGGATAAACTCCTGAAAGAGCGGTTCATTGAGGGGCTCCTGTGCAATCACCAAAGGGGCCAATTACACTTCCTGGCCATGCAGAATCCAGACTTGACTTTTGCGCAATTCAAGGATAAAGCTATCCAGGCGCTGCAGGGGCGACAACCCAGCCGCGCAATACCACCCAGGTGTCCTGCTCTCACATACCACCAGGAGGTGGCGTCGGATGCCCCAGTTGCCGCCGAGGCCGACGCCCAGAGCCTAGACGACGACTCCCCTGCAGGACTCCGCCTCCAGATGCAGGAACTGACCAAGAGCGTTGCTGCCCTGGCCCGGACGGTGCAGTCCCTACAGGAGGCCCCCAAGGAGAAGATTCAGCTGGCCTCCAGACCAGAAGATGTCCCCTGGATGCGACAGAGGAGGACTCCACCGACCAGAGGCCGGGACAACGATCGCTTCCATCAGGACGGACGACCCATCTGCCGCCGCTGTCATCAGGTGGGCCACCTTGCAAGGTACTGTCCTTTAAATGAGCAACCCCTGGGGCAAAGGGCCAACCCCCAGGAGTAGGACGATCAGGCCCGCAGCATTGGAGAGCCAAATACGTTGGAGGGCGACCAGTTCTTCCAGTTGTGATCGACGGTATCCCCATGAACGCTCTGCTGGACACCGGTTCTCAGGTGATGACTATGCCTTACGTGCTTTATAAACGGTATTGGGAGGACACCGATATTACTCGTGGCCCCGATGACGATTTCACCATCATAGCCAGTAATGGTCAGCCATTGCCACAAGTGGGATATAAAGAAGTCACCATCAAGGTGGGGCGGGTGGAATTGAAGGCCCAAGGGATTGTAATTGTTGATATTGACCGCCGTGAATGTAATCCCATGATGACCATCGGTACTAATGTTATAGAAAATTGTCTTGCAGAGGTTATTGTCTTATTACAACAGGTAGCAGAAACCGCTGGCTACAGTGAACAACGCGCCCTGCAAAAAGAAATCAGAGATCTGATGCAGCGACAGCAGGTAGAGCTGACTGGTGGTGAAATTGGTCGTGTCACTGTGAGTGATTCAAACCCTATTGCGGTACCCCCCAGGAGTGAGATGTTAATATGGTGTCGGGCAGCCATAGGCCTCCGGGGAAAGGACTACCAGGCCCTGGTAGAACCCGTGTATTCAGACAATAGGCCTACTCTCCTGACAGCCAGGGGGGTGGTCGACGTCCGCCAGGGGAGGGTGCCCGTACGTGTCCTTAATTGTGGGGAGGAAGAGGTCCACCTCACCAAGTATGTCACGCTTGCCAAACTGTTCGCCGTCAATAATAGTGTGATACAGACACCTGGACCCTTGGCCCCGTCTAACCTGGCGGAGGGCGACGGTTCTGCGGGGCACTCGAAAGATTGGTGTCGGGAATTGCATGTGGGCACTGACTCCACCCCATCCCATCAGAAACAGGGGGCCTACAGGGTGGTTCACGAGTACGAGCGGGTATTTAGCAAACACCGCTTAGATTTTGGGCAGGTGAAGGGGATTCAACATCATATCCCCACGGGAGATCACCAGCCCATAAAAGAGAGATACCGCCCTGTACCCCCAGCTCATTACCAGTGTGCCAAGGACATGTTGCAAGAAATGAAGGAGGCTGGGGTGGTGAGAGACAGTTGTAGCCCCTGGGCAGCTCCATTAGTTCTTGTTAAAAAGAAAGATGGCACAATGAGGATGTGCATTGATTACAGGCAGTTGAATCGCATTACACATAAGGATGCATACCCACTGCCCAGGATAGAGGAGTCTCTGGCTGCCTTAAAATCTGCTAACTACTTCTCTACCTTAGATCTCACCAGTGGGTACTGGCAGGTTCCCGTGGCGGAGGCGGACAAAGAGAAGACGGCCTTCACGACACCGATGGGTCTCTGCGAATTCAACTACATGCCCTTCGGACGTTCCAGAGGATGATGGAGTGCTGTCTGGGGCACAAGAACTTTGAAACCGTACCGCTGTATTTGGATGATGTCATTGTCTTCTCTAAGACCTACGAGGACCATCTGAAACACCTGGCCGAGGTGTTTGAAGCCCTGTCCAACTTTGGCCTAAAGGTGAAACTGTCCAAATGTCATCTGCTGAAACCCAAAGTGCAGTACCTGGGCCATGTGGTGAGTGCTGAAGGAGTGGCCCCAGACCCCGACAAGGTCACGGTGATCCAGGACTGGCCGAAGCCCAGCAACCTCCACGAAGTCCGGCAGTTCCTCGGGCTGGTAGGCTACTACCGGAGGTTCATTAAGGACTTCACCAAGAAGGCAGCGCCCTTGCAAGACCTGTTGGTGGACAAATCAAAGAAGACCAAGGGGAGGAACACCCCATTTGATTGGAATGAGGGGCTGGAAGGATCCTTCACTTGCTTGAAGTCGGCACTGACGGGAGAAGAGGTACTGGCCTACCCTGAATACGACCAACCGTTTGTGCTGTATACAGATGCCAGCAATGTAGGATTGGGGGCCGTGCTGTCCCAGGTCCAGAAAGGCAAGGAGAGGGTAATCGCTTACGCCAGCAGGAAGCTCCGTCCCACAGAAAGGAACCCTGACAACTACAGTTCCTTTAAGCTGGAATTCCTTGCCATCGTCTGGGCAGTGACAGAGAGGTTCAAACACTACCTGGCCTCGGCGAAATTCACCGTTTTCACGGATAACAATCCGCTGACGCACTTGGATACCGCCAAACTCGGGGCCTTGGAACAGCGGTGGATGGTGTCATGAATCCCAATGGCTAGGGATAGCACAGGACAAGCAAGGTACAAATATATAACGGACGAGCTCTAGGGTGATGGAACCTGGGCTGACCGCTGCCCTACGCCTGACAAACGCAACTAGAGATAGCCAGGGAGCGTGCCTACGTTGGTTCTAGACGCCACGCACCAGCCTAAGAGCTAACTAGTACTGCAGAGAAAATAAAGACCTCACTTGCCTCCAGAGGAACGAACCCCAAAAGGTATAGTTGCCCCCCACATGTATTGACGGTGAAATGAGAGGAAGGCACACACATAGAGATGATATATATAGGTTTAGCAAATTGAGGCCCGCTGTAAACTAGAAAGCAGAACGATACAAAAGGGGTCTGAGCGGTCAGCAAAAAACCCTAATCAAAAAACCATCCTGAGATTACAAGAACCCATGTGCCAACTCATGGCACATGGGGAGAACCTCAGTCCACTAGAGCTACCAGCTAGCATAGAGACATAATAAGCAAGCTGGACAAAAAACCAAACAACTGAAAATCAGCACTTAGCTTATCCTGAAAGATCTGGGAGCAGGTAGGCAGGAACAAAACAGAGCACATCTGAATACATTGATAGCCGGCAAGGAAATGACAGAAAGGCCAGGTAAAATAGGAAACACCCAGCCTCTGATGGACAGGTGGAAACCAAAGGCCGCAACCCACCAAAGTCACCCAGTACCAGCAGTAACCACCAGAGGGAGCCCACAAACAGAATCCACAACAGTACCCCCCCTTGAGGAGGGGTCACCGAACCCTCACGAGAACCCCCAGGGCGATCAGGGTGAGCTCTATGGAAGGCGCGGACCAAATCAGTCGCATGAACATCGGAGGCGACCACCCAGGAATTATCCTCCTGACCATAACCCTTCCACTTAACCAAATACTGGAGTTTGCATCTGGAAACACGAGAATCCAAGATCTTCTCAACAACATACTCCAATTCTCCCTCCACCAGCACCGGAGCAGGAGGCTCAACCGAAGGAACAACGGGCACCTCATACCTCCGCAACAACGACCGATGGAACACATTATGAATAGCAAACGATGCTGGGAGATCCAAATGAAAAGATACAGGGTTAAGAATCTCCGAGATCCTATAAGGACCGATGAACCGAGGCTTGAACTTAGGAGAAGAGACCTTCATAGGGACAAAACGAGAAGACAACCACACCAAATCCCCAACAAGAAGTCGGGGACCCACGCGGCGACGGCGATTAGCAAACTGCTGAGTCTTCTCCTGAGATAACTTCAAATTGTCCACCACCTGATTCCAAATTTGATGTAGCCTGTCCACCACCACGTCCACTCCAGGACAATCCGAAGACTCCACCTGACCAGAGGAAAAACGAGGATGAAACCCCGAATTACAAAAAAAAGGAGAGACCAACGTGGCAGAACTAGCCCGATTATTAAGAGCAAATTCGGCCAGTGGCAAAAAAGCAACCCAGTCATCTTGGTCAGCAGAAACAAAACACCTCAAATAAGTTTCCAAGGTCTGATTAGTTCGCTCCTTCTGGCCATTCGTCTGAGGATGGAATGCAGACGAGAAAGACAAATCAATGCCCATCTTGGCACAAAATGTCCGCCAAAATCTAGACACAAACTGGAATCCCCTGTCAGAAACGATATTCTCCGGAATCCCATGCAAACGAACCACGTTCTGAAAAAATAAAGGGACCAACTCAGAGGAGGAAGGCAACTTAGGCAAGGGCACCAAATGAACCATCTTAGAAAAGCGGTCACACACAACCCAGATAACGGACATTTTCTGTGAAACCGGGAGATCAGAAATAAAATCCATGGAAATGTGCGTCCAAGGCCTCTTCGGGATGGGCAAGGATAACAACAACCCACTGGCCCGAGAACAGCAAGGCTTAGCTCGAGCACACACTTCACAAGACTGCACAAAGGTACGCACATCCCTAGACAAGGAAGGCCACCAAAAAGACCTGGCCACCAAGTCTCTAGTACCAAATATTCCAGGATGACCAGCCAACACAGAAGAATGGACCTCGGAGATGACTCTACTGGTCCAATCATCCGGAACAAACAGTCTTTCTGGTGGACAACGATCCGGTTTATCCACCTGAAACTCCTGCAATGCACGTCGCAAGTCTGGGGATACGGCGGACAATATTACCCCATCCCTAAGGATACCAGTAGGCCCAGAGTCTCCAGGAGAGTCAGGCACAAAACTCCTGGAAAGAGCATCTGCCTTCACATTCTTTGAACCTGGCAGGTATGAAACCACGAAATTGAAACGAGAAAAAAACAACGACCAACGAGCCTGTCTAGGATTCAAACGCCTGGCAGACTCAAGGTAAATGAGATTCTTGTGATCAGTCAAGACCACCACACGATGTTTAGCACCCTCAAGCCAATGACGCCACTCCTCAAATGCCCACTTCATGGCCAAAAGCTCCCGATTACCCACATCATAATTGCGCTCGGCGGGCGAGAATTTTCTAGAGAAGAATGCACATGGCTTCATCACCGAGCCATCAGAACTTCTCTGTGACAAAACCGCCCCCGCTCCAATCTCGGAAGCATCAACCTCAACCTGAAAAGGAAGTGAAACATCTGGTTGACACAACACAGGAGCAGAAGAAAACCAGCACTTAAGTTCCTGAAAGGCCCCCACAGCCGCAGGAGACCAATTAGCAACATCAGCACCCTTTTTAGTCAAATCAGTCAAAGGTTTAACAATACTGGAAAAATTTGCAATGAACCGACGATAAAAATTAGCAAACCCCAAGAACTTCTGTAGGCTCTTAACAGATGTAGGCTGTGTCCAGTCACAAATTGCCTGAACCTTGACGGGATCCATCTCAATAGTAGAAGGAGAAAAAATGTACCCCAAAAAAGAAATCTTCTGGACTCCGAAGAGACACTTTGAGCCCTTCACAAACAGAGAATTGGCCCGCAGAACCTGAAACACCTTCCTGACCTGTAGAACATGAGACTCCCAGTCATCAGAAAACACCAAAATATCATCCAAATACACAATCATAAACTTATCCAGATATTCACGGAAAATATTGTGCATAAAGGACTGAAAGACTGACGGAGCATTGGAGAGTCCAAAAGGCATTACCAAATACTCAAAATGGCCCTCAGGCGTATTAAATGCGGTTTTCCACTCATCACCTTGTTTTATCCGCACCAGATTATACGCACCGCGAAGATCTATCTTAGTGAACCACCTAGCCCCCTTAACGCGAGCAAACAAGTCAGTCAATAATGGCAATGGATACTGATATTTGACTGTAATCTTATTCAGAAGGCGATAATCTATACAAGGCCTCAGGGAACCATCTTTTTTTGCCACGAAAAAAAAACCTGCTCCCAGAGGGGACGAAGATGGACGAATATGTCCCTTTTCCAAGGACTCCTTAATATAATTCCGCATAGCAGTATGCTCTGGCAGTGACAGATTAAATAAACGACCCTTAGGGAACTTACTGCCAGGAATCAATTCTATAGCACAGTCACAATCTCTATGAGGAGGGAGCGAATTGAGCTTAGGCTCCTCAAAAACATCCCTATAGTCAGACAAAAACTCAGGGATCTCAGAAGGAGTAGATGAAGCGATTGAAATCGGAGGTGCATGATCATGAACCCCCTGACATCCCCAGCTTAACACAGACATTGTTTTCCAGTCCAGGACAGGATTATGAGTTTGTAACCATGGCAGCCCCAGCACTAGTACATCATGTAAATTATACAGTACAAGGAAGCGAATCACCTCCTGATGAACGGGAGTCATGCGCATGGTCACTTGTGTCTAATACTGCGGTTTATTCATAGCCAATGGTGTAGAGTCAATTCCCTTCAGAGGAATAGGAACTTCCAGAGGCTCCAGACTAAAACCGCAGCGTTTAGCAAATGACCAATCCATTAGACTCAGGGCAGCGCCCGAATCCACATAGGCATCAACGGAAATGGAAGACAGTGAAAAAATCAGAGTCACAGACAAAATGAACTTAGGCTGCAGAGTACCAATGGCAAAAGATTTATCAAGCTTTTTTGTGCGTTTAGAGCATGCTGATATAACATGAGCTGAATCACCACAATAAAAACACAATCCATTTTTCCGCCTATAATTTTGCCGTTCACTTCTGGACTGAATTCTATCACATTGCATAGTCTCAGGTGCCTGTTCAGAAGACACCGCCAACTGGTGCACGGGTTTGCGCTCCCGCAAACGCCGATCAATCTGTATGGCCATAGCCATAGACTCATTCAGACCTGTAGGCGTAGGGAACCCCACCATAATATCCTTAACCCCTTCCCGACATGTGACGGTATAGTACGTCACATGTCGGGACCCCCGCTTTGATGTGCGCTCCGGCGGTGAGCGCACATCAAAGTCGCGACATGTCAGCTGTTTTTTACAGCTGACATGTGCGCGCAATAGCGGCGGGTGAAATCGCGATCACCCGCCGCTATTAACTAGTTAAATGCCGCTGTCAAACGCAGACAGCGGCATTTAACTACCGCATCCGGCCGTGCGGCCGGATATGAGCGCATCGCCGACCCCCGTCACATGATCGGGGGTCTGCGATGCTCCTCCATTGTAACCATAGAGGTCCTTGAGACCTCTATGGTTACTGATTGCCGGTGGCTGTGAGCGCCACCCTGTGGTCGGCGCTCACAGCACACCTGCAAATCTGCTGTGTAGCAGCGATCTTATGATCACTGCTGCATAGCAGAGCCGATTGGGCTGTGCCTGCTTCTAGCCTCCCATGGAGGCTATAGAAGCATGGCAAAAGTAAAAAAAAAAAGTTTTTAAAAATGTGAAAAAAATAAAAAAAATATAAAAGTTTAAATCACCCCCCTTTCGCCCCAATCAAAATAAATCAATAAAAAAAAACCCAACCTACACATATTTGGTATCGCCGCGTTCAGAATCGCCCGATCTATCAATAAAAAAAAAGCATTAACCTGATCGCTAAATGGCGTAATGAGAAAAAAATTCGAAACGCCAGATTTACGTTTTTTTGGTCGCCACGACATTGCATTAAAATGCAATAACGGGCGATCAAAAGAACGTATCTACACCAAAATGCTATCATTAAAAACGCCAGCTCTGCACGCAAAAAATAAGCCCTCAGCTGACCCCAGATCTCGAAAAATGGAGACGCTACGAGTATCGGAAAATGGCGCAATTTTGTTTTGTTTTGTTTTTTGCAAAGATTGGAATTTTTTTTCACCACTTAGGTGAAAAATAACCTAGTCATGTTAGGTGTCTATAAACTCGTAGTGACCTGGAGAATCATAATGGCAGGTCAGTTTTAGCATTTAGTGAACCTAGCAAAATAGGCAAGCAAAAAACAAGTGTGGGATTGCACTTTTTTTGTAATTTCACTGCACTTGGAATTTTTTTCCCGTTTTCTAGTACACGACATGCTAAAACCAATGATGTCGTTCAAAAGTACAACTCGTCCCGCAAAAAATAAGCCCTCACATGGCCAAATTGACGGAAAAATAAAAAAGTTATGGCTCTGGGAAGGAGGGTAGCGAAAAACGAAAATGGAAAAACGGAAAAAGCTCCGGGGGTGAAGGGGTTAATGGCCTCAGAAAGACCATTTCTGAAGTTTGCAGCCAGGGCGCACTCATTCCACTGAGTAAGCACCGACCATTTCCGAAATTTTTGACAATATATTTCCGCTTCATAATGCCCCTGAGAGAGGGCTAACACAGCCTTTTCAGCCTGAATCTCCAGGTTGGGTTCCTCATAGAGCAATCCCAATGCCAGAAAAAACGCATCCACACTGAGCAATGCAGGATCCCCTGGTGCCAATGCAAATGCCCAATTCTGAGGGTCGCCCCGCAGGAAAGATATTACAATCCTGACCTGTTGAGCAGGGTCTCCAGAGGAGCGAGATTTTAAAGAAAGAAACAATTTACAATTGTTCCTGAAATTCAGGAAGGTAGATCTATCTCCAGAGAAGAACTCTGGAATAGGAATTCTAGGTTCAGACATGGGAGTGTGAACAACAAAATCCTGTATGTTTTGAACTTTTGCCGCGAGATTACTCAGGCTGGAAGCCAAACTCTGGACATCCATGTTAAACAGCTAAGATCAGAGCCATTGAAGGGTTAAGAGGAGGTAAGAAGCAGCTAGACAGCAATTAAGGGCTAGGCAGCAAAACTCTGAAGGGAAAAAAAAAAAAAATTCCCCTTAAACACTTCTTTCTCTCCTGCTTCAGCCCAAACAATTAACACTTTGTGGGCCGGCTATACTGTCATGAATCCCAATGGCTAGGGATAGCACAGGACAAGCAAGGTACAAATATATAACGGACGAGCTCTAGGGTGATGGAACCTGGGCTGACCGCTGCCCTACGCCTGACAAACGCAACTAGAGATAGCCAGGGAGCGTGCCTACGTTGGTTCTATACACCACGCACCAGCCTAAGAGCTAACTAGTACTGCAGAGAAAATAAAGACCTCACTTGCCTCCAGAGGAACGAACCCCAAAAGGTATAGTTGCCCCCCACATGTATTGACGGTGAAATGAGAGGAAGGCACACACATAGAGATGATATATATAGGTTTAGCAAATTGAGGCCCGCTGTAAACTAGAAAGCAGAACGATACAAAAGGGGTCTGAGCGGTCAGCAAAAAACCCTAATCAAAAAACCATCCTGAGATTACAAGAACCCATGTGCCAACTCATGGCACATGGGGAGAACCTCAGTCCACTAGAGCTACCAGCTAGCATAGAGACATAATAAGCAAGCTGGACAAAAAACCAAACAACTGAAAATCAGCACTTAGCTTATCCTGAAAGATCTGGGAGCAGGTAGGCAGGAACAAAACAGAGCACATCTGAATACATTGATAGCCGGCAAGGAAATGACAGAAAGGCCAGGTAAAATAGGAAACACCCAGCCTCTGATGGACAGGTGGAAACCAAAGGCCGCAACCCACCAAAGTCACCCAGTACCAGCAGTAACCACCAGAGGGAGCCCACAAACAGAATCCACAACAGGATGGCCCGGCTGTCCAACTACGACTTCACCATCAAGTACCGGGCAGGACGCAAGAATGCAAATGCCGATGCTTTGTCTCAAATGCCCAATTTGCCAGAAGCGGGAGAAGACCCAGAGGCACTTGAAGAGGTGGAGCTCCCTGCATTCCATCGCCCCAAAGCCACTCAGAACTCCCATCATGTGAAGAATAGGCACAAGAACCAACCGGATGCCACGCTGAATCCCCTGCCCCATCACGGATGGGCGGAAACCCAGGATGGTGACCCCGCGGTCCGTCGGGTGAAAGAGCTCTTGACGCAGGCAGGGTTGCATCCCGGCCCAGATGATCTACAGGAGACCCAACAGCTGTGGAAGGGGAGAAGCAAACTGTTTATCCATGATGGCAAGCTGTGCCGGAGAAGCATCGACCCACGTACTCACAAATTGGTGTGGCAGATAGTGGTGCCAAGGTGAGATGCGCCCATCGTTCTGGGAGCCTACCACGATGGAGCCGGACACTTCGGATGGAGGAAGCTAGAGAGGCTGCTCCGAGGGAGGTTCTATTGGATTGGCATGAAGAGAGCCATTGAGAAGTGGTGTCGGGAGTGCGGTCCATGTAGCCTACGCAGGAAGGACCATGGTAGCCAACGGGCTCCCCTGCGGCCTATCCTCACCAAACGGCCGCTCGAACTGGTCGCGCTGGATCATGTGAAGCTGACACCTAGCCGGTCAGGCTATATTTACGCTCTTACCATCGTAGATCACTACTCCAGATTTTTGGTGGTTGTACCTGTCAAGGATCTAACGGCCAGGACTGCCGCCAAGGCCTTCCAGCAGTACTTTTGTAGGCCCCATGGCTACCCGGAGAAGGTACTGACCGATCAGGGACCAGCATTCGAAGCAGAAGTGTTCCAAGAGTTCTGCCAACTGTACGGGTGTAAGAAGATCAGAACCACACCGTACCATCCTCAAACCAATGGGATGTGCGAAAAGATGAACCAAGTGGTGATCGACTTATTGAAGACCTTGCCCGTAGAGGAACGGAACCTGTGGCCGACAAAGTTGCCTGACTTGGTGGATATATACAATCACATCCCAGTAAATTCTACCAACTGCACTCCAGCGTACCTGATGCGAGGAAGGTCTAGCCAGTTACCCGTTGATCTGGACATGGGGTTCCTAGTAGGGTTGAGCGAAACGGGTCGATCATTTTCAAAAGTCGCCGACTTTTGGCTAAGTCGGCGTCTCATGAAACCCGATCCGACCCCTGTGCTTGTCGGCCATGCGGTACGCGACTTTCGTGCCAAAGTCGCGTTTCAATGACGCGAAAAGCGCCATTTCTCAGCCAATGAAGGTGAACGCAGAGTGTGGGCAGCGTGATGACATAGATCCTGGTCCCCACCATCTTAGAGAAGGGCATTGCAGTGATTGGCTTGCTGTCTGCGGCGTCACAGGGGCTATAAAGGGGCGTTCCCGCCGACCGCCATCTTACTGCTGCTGATCTGAGCTTAGGGACAGGTTGCTGCCGCTTCGTCAGAAGCAGGGAGAGCGTTAGGCAGGGTCCACTAACCACCAAACCGCTTGTGCTGCAGCGATTTCCACTGTCCAACACCACCTTCGGTGTGCAGGGACTGTGGAAGCTATTTTTTTTTTTTTCCCCTCAGCGCTGTAGCTCATTGGGCTGCCCTAGAAGGCTCCGTGATAGCTGTATTGCTGTGTGTACGCCACTGTGGAAACCAACTGCTTTTTTCAAAGCACATATCCTCTTCTTCCTTCCTTTCTGCACAGCTATCTTTTTTGTTTGTCCACACTTTTTATTTAATTTGTGCATCAGTCCACTCCTATTGCTGCCTGCCATACCTGGCTTACATTACTGCAGGGAGATAGTAATTGTAGGACAGTTTTTTTTTTTTTTTGTTTTTTTTTGTGGGAGATTAAGATTGGCATTTCTGCTACAGTGCCATCCCTGTGTGTGCCATCTCTCACTGAGTGGGCCATAGAAAGCCTATTTATTTTTTCCGTGATTTGTGTTCTAAAATCTACCTCAACACAAAAACACTACATCAATCAGTGGGAGAAAAATATTGGCCTCAGTCAGGGCTTGTGTGCCACTGCTGTGTGTGCTATCTCTCATTCAGTGGGCTATAGCAAGCCTATTTTTTTTTTTTTTTTTTTAATATTATTTGGTTTCTAAAGTCTCCCTGAAAAAAAAAAAAAACCTAAAAAAACAGTGGGAGAGTAATATTGCCCTTTCAGCTTGTGTGCCAGTCTTGACTCCTGGGTGTGCCACCTCTCTCCCTCTCATTCAGTGGGCCATAGAAAGCCTATTTATTTTTTTTTTTAAATATTATTGGGTTTCTAAAGTCTCCCTTAAAAAACAAAAAATACATAAAAAAACAGTGGGAGAGTAATATTGCCCTTTCAGCTTGTGTGCCAGTCTTGACTCCTGGGTGTGCCACCTCTCTCCCTTTCATTCAGTGGGCCATAGAAAGCCTATTTATTTTTTCCGTGATTTGTGTTCTAAATTCTACCTCAACACAAAAACACTACATCAATCAGTGGGAGAAAAATATTGGCCTCAGTCAGGGCTTGTGTGCCACTGCTGTGTGTGCTATCTCTCATTCAGTGGGCTATAGCAAGCCTATTTTTTTTTTTTTTTTTAATATTATTTGGTTTCTAAAGTCTCCCAGAAAAAACAAAAAAAACCTAAAAAAACAGTGGGAGAGTAATATTGCCCTTTCAGCTTGTGTGCCAGTCTTGACTCCTGGGTGTGCCACCTCTCTCCCTCTCATTCAGTGGGCCATAGAAAGCCTATTTATTTATTTTTTTAAATATTATTGGGTTTCTAAAGTCTCCCTTAAAAAACAAAAAATACATAAAAAAACAGTGGGAGAGTAATATTGCCCTTTCAGCTTGTGTGCCAGTCTTGACTCCTGGGTGTGCCACCTCTCTCTCTCATTCAGTGGGCCATAGAAAGGCTATTTTTTTTGTGGTTTTTTTAATATTATTTGGTTTCTAAAGTCTCCCTGAAAAAAAAAAAAAAAACATAAAAAAACAGTGGGAGAGTAATATTGCCCTTTCAGCTTGTGTGCCAGTCTTGACTCCTGGGTGTGCCACCTCTCTCCCTTTCATTCAGTGGGCCATAGAAAGCCTATTTATTGGTGGTAGTGGAGCATCAGGTGGTCGTGGGGATAAAAATATTCCACCTAAGTCTGGAGCTGTGGAGCCAGTTTCGTCGTCAGGCTACACAAGGCCTCGAACGCTCTCTTTTCTGGGAGTAGGAAAACCGCTTTTAAAGGCGGAGCAGCAACAGCAAGTTTTGGCTTACATTGCAGACTCAGCCTCTAGCTCTTTTGCCTCCTCTTCCGAAACTGGTAAATGTAAAAGCAGCGCGTCGCTTGTGGATGTTCACGGTCAGGGACAAGTCGCTTCCTTGTCCTCCTCAGCAAAAACAACAACAAGAGAGAAGGATGCAGCAGGCGACACAACGGGTCACTCCATGAAGCTCTTTACACATACCGTCCCTGGCTTAGAAAGTGAAACATTTAACAGGCCATGCCCATTACAAGTATATTCTGACATGGAGTGCACTGATGCACAGCCACAGCCAGAGTACTATGCTGCTCCTTTGACTCAGACCACCACATTGCCCTCTCAGGGTACAGATCCACAATCAGACCCTGATGAGACTATGTTGCCCCGCCACGAACGCTATACCACCGACCGACACAGTGACACAGACGAAGTTGCACACGAGCTCGAAGAGGAGGTAATAGATGACCCAGTTATTGACCCCGATTGGCAGCCATTGGGGGAACAGGGTGCAGGCGGCAGTAGTTCAGAAGCGGAGGTGGAGGAGGGGCCGCAGCAGGCATCAACATCGCAACAGGTTCCATCTGCCGGGCCCGTATCTGGCCCAAAACGCGTGTCAAAGCCAAAACCTGTTGGAGCACAGCGTTGCCATCCGGTTAAAGCTCAGTCTGCAATCCCTGAAAAGGGATCCGAGTCTAGGAAGAGTGCAGTCTGGCATTTTTTTAAACAACATCCAACTGATCAGCGCAAAGTCATCTGTCAAAAATGTTCAACTAGCTTAAGCAGAGGTCAGAATCTGAAAAGTCTAAATACTAGTTGCATGCATAGACACTTAACCACCATGCATTTTCAAGCCTGGACTAACTACCAAACGTCCCTCAAGGTTGTAGCACCCTCGGCCAATGAAGCTAGTCAGCAACGCAACATCCCTTCCGTCACTGTAAGGCCACCATTTTCCGCACCACCGGCAGTATCTGTGCAGGTTTCTTTGCCAGCCAAAAGCAGTCAGGGTCAGGGAATCACCAGTTTTGTAGGAGGAAATATTGCATCTAGGGCACCGGCGGAAACAATACCGTCTCCAACCGTCTCTCAGTCTGCCATGTACACCGGCACACCCGAAAGTTCCACGATCTCCAGCTCTCCAGTCCAGCTCACCCTACATGAGACTCTGGTTAGAAAAAGGAAGTACTTATCCTCGCATCCGCGTACACAGGGTTTTAACGCCCACATAGCTAGACTAATCTCGTTAGAGATGATGCCCTACCGGTTAGTTGAAAGCGAAGCTTTCAAAGCCCTGATGGAGTACGCTGAACCACGATACGAGCTACCCAGTCGACACTTTTTTTCCAGAAAAGCCATCCCAGCCCTGCACCAGCATGTTAAACAGCGCATCGTCCATGCACTCAGGCAATCTGTGAGTACAAAGGTGCACCTGACTACAGATGCATGGACCAGTAGGCATGGCCAGGGACGTTATGTGTCCATCACGGCACACTGGGTGAATGTGGTGGATGCAGGGTCCACAGGCGACATCAATTTAGGGACAGTTGTGCCTAGCCCACGGTCTAGGAAACAGTTGGCTGTAGGCGTTCGCACCCCCTCCTCCTCCTCCTCCTCGTCCTCCTGCAGAAGCTACAGCTCTTCCACAGAACGCAGTCTGCCAACCACTCCATCGGCAGATGACACTGTTGCACACCAGTTGTCCCATTATGGGCCAGCTACTGCCAAGCGTCAGCAGGCTGTATTGGCTATGAAGTGCTTGGGCGACAACAGACACACCGCGGAAGTTCTGTCCGAGTTCTTACAACAAGAAACACAGTCGTGGCTGGGCACAGTAGATCTTGAGGCAGGCAAGGTAGTGAGTGATAACGGAAGGAATTTCATGGCTGCCATCTCCCTTTCCCAACTGAAACACATTCCTTGCCTGGCTCACACCTTAAACCTGGTGGTGCAGTGCTTATTGAAAACTTATCCTGGGTTCTCCGACCTGCTCCTCAAAGTGCGTGCACTTTGCTCACATATCCGACGTTCGCCTGTACACGCCAGCCGTATGCAGACCTATCAGCGGTCTTTGAACCTTCCCCAGCATCGCCTAATCATAGACGTTGCAACAAGGTGGAACTCAACACTGCACATGCTTCAGAGACTGTGCGAACAGAGGCGTGCTGTTATTTATTTGTGGGAGGATACACGGGCAGGCAGTAGGATGGCAGACATGGAGTTGTCAGGTGTGCAGTGGTCTAAGATACAAGACATGTGTCAAGTCCTTCAGTGTTTTGAGGAATGCACACGGCTGGTTAGTGCAGACAACGCCGTAATAAGCATGAGCATCCCCCTAATGCGTCTGCTGATGCAAAGTTTGACGCACATAAAGGAGCAGGCGTCTGCACCAGAGGAAGAGGAAAGCCTTGATGACAGTCAGCCATTGTCTGGTCAGGGCAGTGTACAGGACGAGGTAGCGGGCGAAGAGGAGGTGGAGGACGAGGAGGATGATGGGGATGAGTATATTTTTAATGCCGAACCTTTCCCGGGGGCACAGGAAATTGGTTGCGTGTCACGGCCGGGTTCTGGTTTTTTGAGGGACACAAGTGACGTAGATTTGCCTGCAACTGCCCCTCAACCAATCACAACCGGAGATTTGACAACTGGAACTTTGGCCCACATGGCGGATTATGCCTTACGTATCCTAAAAAGGGACACACGCATTACGAAAATGATGAACGATGACGATTACTGGTTGGCCTGCCTCCTTGATCCACGCTATAAAGGCAAATTGCAAAATATTATGCCACATGAGAACTTGGAACTAATATTAGCAACCAAACAATCAACTCTTGTTGACCGTTTGCTTCAGGCATTCCCAGCACACAGCGCACGTGATCGTTCTCACACGAGCTCCAGGGGGCAGCAGACTAGGAGTGTTAGGGGTGCACACATCAGAAGTGGCGTTGGACAGAGGGGTTTTCTGACCAGGTTGTGGAGTGATTTTGCTATGACCGCAGACAGGACAGGTACTGCTGCATCAATTGAAAGTGACAGGAGACAACATTTGTCCAGTATGGTTACTAACTATTTTTCATCCCTTATCGATGTTCTCCCTCAACCGTCATTCCCATTTGATTACTGGGCCTCCAAATTAGACACCTGGCCAGAATTGGCAGAATATGCATTGCAGGAGCTTGCTTGCCCGGCAGCAAGTGTCCTATCAGAAAGAGTATTCAGTGCTGCAGGTTCAATATTAACCGAAAAAAGGACTCGTCTGGCTACCCAAAATGTTGACGATCTAACATTCATTAAAATGAACCACAACTGGATTTCGAAATCTTTTGCCCCACCTTGCCCGGCCGACACCTAGCTTTCCTATGAAAAGCTCTTGCCTGTGAATTACTTTTCTAATGTCTAATTTGCTGCAGCTGATTGTACAGCATACGACATGTTTACACCTCCCTAAATGGCAAAACTCCCCACACGGGGCCGTGGTATCGCGACTTGGCGCAAGCACCCGTGAGACTGCTGTTTGTCTGAAGAGGTGGGTGTGCTCGCTTTTGGTTGACGGCATTGCTACTGGGTCCCTCATAGTACAATGTAGTGTCTCTGGCGGTGGTGGTGCGCACCCAACGTCAGACACACTGTTGTAACATGAGGGGCCCTGGGGCGGTCCCGCCGGCCTCAAGAGAGTTCCCCCCTACCCCAGCTCAAAATGTGCTCTACCACGTCCAAAATTATGTCGCACAGCTCCACCAATCTTTAGTCTATTCGCTGACATCATTCAATGTCTGGCACTGACAATACAAATTTGTAGACATCTATGATGCAACTTAAAGTAGTCTGTGTCTGTGTCCTATATTGGCACCATTAAATAGTTACTGCCAAATTACTATGTCAGAAACTCAGTAGATGAGCCCACCCCTGCACCTAAGTATGCCACCTTTTTTTTTGTTGTGGTTGTTTTGCGAGACATTAACATCTATTTATATTTTGGGAGTACTGGGACAGACACTCCTTGCACTACTCCTCCACTCACCACCAAGCTGCCTGTGTATCCATGTAACCGCTGTAAAGCTGCCATGAGCCTATTGTTTGTTATTTTAGGCCTTTGATAGCCTGTCTGCGGTCCCTACTTTAAATACTCCTCCACTCACCACCACCAAGCTGCCTGCCCGTGTATCCATGTAACCGCTGTAAAACTGCCATGAGCCTATTGTTTGTTATTTTAGGCCTTTGATAGCCTGTCTGCGGTCCCTACTTTAAATACTCCTCCACTCACCACCACCAAGTTGCCTGCCCGTGTATCCATGTAACCGCTGTAAAACTGCCATGAGCCTATTGTTTGTTATTTTAGGCCTTTGAAGCCTGTCTGCGGTCCCTCCTTCCACTAGTCCTCCACTGACCAGACCACTGCTGCCCGTGTACCCCTGGAACCAATTATAAAGTGCCTACAGCCAGCCCATTTTCTTATGTTAGGCCTTTGAAGCCTGTCTGCGGTCCCTACTTTAAATACTCCTCCACTGACCACCAAGCTGCCTGCCCGTGTATCCATGTAACCGCTGTAAAACTGCCATGAGCCTATTGTTTGTTATGTTAGGCCTTTGATAGCCTGTCTGCGGTCCCTACTTTAAATACTCCTCCACTCACCACCAAGCTGCCTGCCCGTCTATCCATGTAACCGCTGTAAAACTGCAATGAGCCTATTGTTTGTTATTTTAGGCCTTTGATAGCCTGTCTGCGGCCCCTACTTGCAATACTCCTCCACTGACCACAATGCTGCCTGGAGTGCCTGCCTGTGTATCCATGTAACCGCTGTAAAACTGCCATGAGCCTATTGTTTGTTATTTTAGGCCTTTGAAGCCTGTCTGCGGTCCCTCCTTCCACTAGTCCTCCACTGACCAGACCACTGCTGCCCGTGTACCCCTGGAACCAATTATAAAGTGCCTACAGCCAGCCCATTTTCTTATGTTAGGCCTTTGAAGCCTGTCTGCGGTCCCTACTTTAAATACTCCTCCACTGACCACCAAGCTGCCTGCCCGTGTATCCATGTAACCGCTGTAAAACTGCCATGAGCCTATTGTTTGTTATTTTAGGCCTTTGATAGCCTGTCTGCGGTCCCCACTTTAAATACTCCTCCACTCACCACCAAGCTGCCTGCCCGTGTATCCATGTAACCGCTGTAAAACTGCCATGAGCCTATTGTTTGTTATGTTAGGCCTTTGATAGCCTGTCTGCGGTCCCTACTTTAAATACTCCTCCACTGACCACCAAGCTGCCTGCCCGTGTATCCATGTAACCGCTGTAAAACTGCCATGAGCCTATTGTTTGTTATTTTAGGCCTTTGATAGCCTGTCTGCGGTCCCTACTTTAAATACTCCTCCACTCACCACCAAGCTGCCTGCCCGTGTATCCATGTAACCGCTGTAAAACTGCCATGAGCCTATTGTTTGTTATGTTAGGCCTTTGATAGCCTGTCTGCGGTCCCTACTTTAAATACTCCTCCACTCACCACCACCAAGTTGCCTGCCCGTGTATCCATGTAACCGCTGTAAAACTGCCATGAGCCTATTGTTTGTTATTTTAGGCCTTTGAAGCCTGTCTGCGGTCCCTCCTTCCACTAGTCCTCCACTGACCAGACCACTGCTGCCCGTGTACCCCTGGAACCAATTATAAAGTGCCTACAGCCAGCCCATTTTCTTATGTTAGGCCTTTGAAGCCTGTCTGCGGTCCCTACTTTAAATACTCCTCCACTGACCACCAAGCTGCCTGCCCGTGTATCCATGTAACCGCTGTAAAACTGCCATGAGCCTATTGTTTGTTATGTTAGGCCTTTGATAGCCTGTCTGCGGTCCCTACTTTAAATACTCCTCCACTCACCACCAAGCTGCCTGCCCGTGTATCCATGTAACCGCTGTAAAACTGCCATGAGCCTATTGTTTGTTATGTTAGGCCTTTGATAGCCTGTCTGCGGTCCCTACTTTAAATACTCCTCCACTGACCACCAAGCTGCCTGCCCGTGTATCCATGTAACCGCTGTAAAACTGCCATGAGCCTATTGTTTGTTATTTTAGGCCTTTGATAGCCTGTCTGCGGTCCCTACTTTAAATACTCCTCCACTCACCACCAAGCTGCCTGCCCGTGTATCCATGTAACCGCTGTAAAACTGCCATGAGCCTATTGTTTGTTATGTTAGGCCTTTGATAGCCTGTCTGCGGTCCCTACTTTAAATACTCCTCCACTCACCACCACCAAGTTGCCTGCCCGTGTATCCATGTAACCGCTGTAAAACTGCCATGAGCCTATTGTTTGTTATTTTAGGCCTTTGAAGCCTGTCTGCGGTCCCTCCTTCCACTAGTCCTCCACTGACCAGACCACTGCTGCCCGTGTACCCCTGGAACCAATTATAAAGTGCCTATAGCCAGCCCATTTTCTTATGTTAGGCCTTTGAAGCCTGTCTGCGGTCCCTACTTTAAATACTCCTCCACTGACCACCAAGCTGCCTGCCCGTGTATCCATGTAACCGCTGTAAAACTGCCATGAGCCTATTGTTTGTTATGTTAGGCCTTTGATAGCCTGTCTGCGGTCCCTACTTTAAATACTCCTCCACTCACCACCAAGCTGCCTGCCCGTCTATCCATGTAACCGCTGTAAAACTGCAATGAGCCTATTGTTTGTTATTTTAGGCCTTTGATAGCCTGTCTGCGGCCCCTACTTGCAATACTCCTCCACTGACCACAATGCTGCCTGGAGTGCCTGCCTGTGTATCCATGTAACCGCTGTAAAACTGCCATGAGCCTATTGTTTGTTATTTTAGGCCTTTGAAGCCTGTCTGCGGTCCCTCCTTCCACTAGTCCTCCACTGACCAGACCACTGCTGCCCGTGTACCCCTGGAACCAATTATAAAGTGCCTACAGCCAGCCCATTTTCTTATGTTAGGCCTTTGAAGCCTGTCTGCGGTCGCTACTTTAAATACTCCTCCACTGACCACCAAGCTGCCTGCCCGTGTATCCATGTAACCGCTGTAAAACTGCCATGAGCCTATTGTTTGTTATTTTAGGCCTTTGATAGCCTGTCTGCGGTCCCTACTTTAAATACTCCTCCACTCACCACCAAGCTGCCTGCCCGTGTATCCATGTAACCGCTGTAAAACTGCCATGAGCCTATTGTTTGTTATGTTAGGCCTTTGATAGCCTGTCTGCGGTCCCTACTTTAAATACTCCTCCACTCACCACCACCAAGTTGCCTGCCCGTGTATCCATGTAACCGCTGTAAAACTGCCATGAGCCTATTGTTTGTTATTTTAGGCCTTTGAAGCCTGTCTGCGGTCCCTCCTTCCACTAGTCCTCCACTGACCAGACCACTGCTGCCCGTGTACCCCTGGAACCAATTATAAAGTGCCTACAGCCAGCCCATTTTCTTATGTTAGGCCTTTGAAGCCTGTCTGCGGTCCCTACTTTAAATACTCCTCCACTGACCACCAAGCTGCCTGCCCGTGTATCCATGTAACCGCTGTAAAACTGCCATGAGCCTATTGTTTGTTATGTTAGGCCTTTGATAGCCTGTCTGCGGTCCCTACTTTAAATACTCCTCCACTCACCACCAAGCTGCCTGCCCGTCTATCCATGTAACCGCTGTAAAACTGCAATGAGCCTATTGTTTGTTATTTTAGGCCTTTGATAGCCTGTCTGCGGCCCCTACTTGCAATACTCCTCCACTGACCACAATGCTGCCTGGAGTGCCTGCCTGTGTATCCATGTAACCGCTGTAAAACTGCCATGAGCCTATTGTTTGTTATTTTAGGCCTTTGAAGCCTGTCTGCGGTCCCTCCTTCCACTAGTCCTCCACTGACCAGACCACTGCTGCCCGTGTACCCCTGGAACCAATTATAAAGTGCCTACAGTCAGCCCATTTTCTTATGTTAGGCCTTTGAAGCCTGTCTGCGGTCCCTACTTTAAATACTCCTCCACTGACCACCAAGCTGCCTGCCCGTGTATCCATGTAACCGCTGTAAAACTGCCATGAGCCTATTGTTTGTTATTTTAGGCCTTTGATAGCCTGTCTGCGGTCCCTACTTTAAATACTCCTCCACTCACCACCACCAAGCTGCCTGCCCGTGTATCCATGTAACCGCTGTAAAACTGCCATGAGCCTATTGTTTGTTATTTTAGGCCTTTGATAGCCTGTCTGCGGTCCCTACTTTAAATACTCCTCCACTCACCACCACCAAGTTGCCTGCCCGTGTATCCATGTAACCGCTGTAAAACTGCCATGAGCCTATTGTTTGTTATTTTAGGCCTTTGAAGCCTGTCTGCGGTCCCTCCTTCCACTAGTCCTCCACTGACCAGACCACTGCTGCCCGTGTACCCCTGGAACCAATTATAAAGTGCCTACAGCCAGCCCATTTTCTTATGTTAGGCCTTTGAAGCCTGTCTGCGGTCCCTACTTTAAATACTCCTCCACTGACCACCAAGCTGCCTGCCCGTGTATCCATGTAACCGCTGTAAAACTGCCATGAGCCTATTGTTTGTTATGTTAGGCCTTTGATAGCCTGTCTGCGGTCCCTACTTTAAATACTCCTCCACTCACCACCAAGCTGCCTGCCCGTCTATCCATGTAACCGCTGTAAAACTGCAATGAGCCTATTGTTTGTTATTTTAGGCCTTTGATAGCCTGTCTGCGGCCCCTACTTGCAATACTCCTCCACTGACCACAATGCTGCCTGGAGTGCCTGCCTGTGTATCCATGTAACCGATGTAAAACTGCCATGACTGCCTACTGTTTGTTATTTTAGGCGTTTGATAGCCTGTCTGCAGCCCCTACTTGCAATACTCCTCCACTGACCACACCAATGCTGCCCGTGTACCCCTGGAACCTATTTAAAAGTTCATAGAGCCTAGTTATATATTTTATTTACTATTAATAAGGCCATGATGGACTACGCTGTACCACGCTACAAGCTAACCAGTCGACACTTCTTTTGCGAGAAAAGCCATCCCTCCACCAGCATGTAGAAGACCGCATTGTCCATGCACTCTGGCAATCTGTGAGTACAAAGGTGCACCTGACAACAGACGCATGGACCTGTAGGCATGGCCACGGAAGATTACGTGTCCATTACGGCGCAATGGGTTAATGTGGTGGATGCATGGTCCACAGGGGACAGCCTACTAAGTCTGTCTGCAGTCCCTAATTCAAATTGTCCTCCACTGTCTAAATCGGAGCTTCCACCTTCTGGCTTTCGGCCTATAGTATCAGAAATTAAACTGCATTTGGCCTTCAACTTTGGTTAGGGCCTACTAACGGCTTCTGCCCCTCCCTGGTGTTGCCCTCAACTAAATAAAGCTGAGCTTCAACCTTCTGCTCCAAATTACCATTTTGAAAAATGCAATAGGCTTTTCCGGCCTACTAAAGGTGTCTGTCTGTGTGCCCCTGCCTGGTGTTGTCCTCAACTAAATAAAGCTGAGCTTCAACCTTCCGGCTCTCATTAAGTGGTTTTAAAAAAAAAAATGGTGGTTAGGGCCTACTAACGGCTTCTGCCCCTCCCTGGTGTTGCCCTCAACTAAATAAAGCTGAGCTTCAACCTTCTGCTCCAAATTACCATTTTGAAAAATGCAATAGGCTTTTCCGGCCTACTAAAGGTGTCTGTCTGTGTGCCCCTGCCTGGTGTTGTCCTCAACTAAATAAAGCTGAGCTTCAACCTTCCGGCTCTCATTAAGTGGTTTTAAAAAAAAAATGGTGGTTAGGGCCTACTAACGGCTTCTGCCCCTCCCTGGTGTTGCCCTCAACTAAATAAAGCTGAGCTTCAACCTTCTGCTCCAAATTACCATTTTGAAAAATGCAATAGGCTTTTCCGGCCTACTAAAGGTGTCTGTCTGTGTGCCCCTGCCTGGTGTTGTCCTCAACTAAATAAAGCTGAGCTTCAACCTTCCGGCTCTCATTAAGTGGTTTTAAAAAAAAAAATGGTGGTTAGGGCCTACTAACGGCTTCTGCCCCTCCCTGGTGTTGTCCTCAACTAAATAAAGCTGAGCTTCAACCTTCCGGCTCTCATTAAGTGGTTTTAAAAAAAAAAAATAGTGGTTAGGGCCTACTAACGGCTTCTGCCCCTCCCTGGTGTTGCCCTCAACTAAATAAAGCTGAGCTTCAACCTTCCGGCTCTCATTAAGTGGTTTTAAAAAAAAAAATGGTGGTTAGGGCCTACTAACGGCTTCTGCCCCTCCCTGGTGTTGCCCTCAACTAAATAAAGCTGAGCTTCAACCTTCTGCTCCAAATTACCATTTTGAAAAATGCAATAGGCTTTTCCGGCCTACTAAAGGTGTCTGTCTGTGTGCCCCTGCCTGGTGTTGTCCTCAACTAAATAAAGCTGAGCTTCAACCTTCCGGCTCTCATTAAGTGGTTTTAAAAAAAAAAATGGTGGTTAGGGCCTACTAACGGCTTCTGCCCCTCCCTGGTGTTGTCCTCAACTAAATAAAGCTGAGCTTCAACCTTCCGGCTCTCATTAAGTGGTTTTAAAAAAAAAAAATGGTGGTTAGGGCCTACTAACGGCTTCTGCCCCTCCCTGGTGTTGCCCTCAACTAAATAAAGCTGAGCTTCAACCTTCTGCTCCAAATTACCATTTTGAAAAATGCAATAGGCTTTTCCGGCCTACTAAAGGTGTCTGTCTGTGTGCCCCTGCCTGGTGTTGCCCTCAACTAAATAAAGCTGAGCTTCAACCTTCTGCTCCAAATTACCATTTTGAAAAATGCAATAGGCTTTTCCGGCCTACTAAAGGTGTCTGTCTGTGTGCCCCTGCCTGGTGTTGTCCTCAACTAAATAAAGCTGAGCTTCAACCTTCCGGCTCTCATTAAGTGGTTTTAAAAAAAAAAATGGTGGTTAGGGCCTACTAACGGCTTCTGCCCCTCCCTGGTGTTGCCCTCAACTAAATAAAGCTGAGCTTCAACCTTCTGCTCCAAATTACCATTTTGAAAAATGCAATAGGCTTTTCCGGCCTACTAAAGGTGTCTGTCTGTGTGCCCCTGCCTGGTGTTGTCCTCAACTAAATAAAGCTGAGCTTCAACCTTCTGCTCCAAATTACCATTTTAAAAAATGCAATAGGCTTTTCCGGCCTACTAAAGGTGTCTGTCTGTGTGCCCCTGCCTGGTGTTGCCCTCAACTAAATAAAGCTGAGCTTCAACCTTCTGCTCCAAATTACCATTTTGAAAAATGCAATAGGCTTTTCCGGCCTACTAAAGGTGTCTGTCTGTGTGCCCCTGCCTGGTGTTGTCCTCAACTAAATAAAGCTGAGCTTCAACCTTCCGGCTCTCATTAAGTGGTTTTAAAAAAAAAAATGGTGGTTAGGGCCTACTAACGGCTTCTGCCCCTCCCTGGTGTTGTCCTCAACTAAATAAAGCTGAGCTTCAACCTTCCGGCTCTCATTAAGTGGTTTTAAAAAAAAAAAATGGTGGTTAGGGCCTACTAACGGCTTCTGCCCCTCCCTGGTGTTGCCCTCAACTAAATAAAGCTGAGCTTCAACCTTCTGCTCCAAATTACCATTTTGAAAAATGCAATAGGCTTTTCCGGCCTACTAAAGGTGTCTGTCTGTGTGCCCCTGCCTGGTGTTGCCCTCAACTAAATAAAGCTGAGCTTCAACCTTCTGCTCCAAATTACCATTTTGAAAAATGCAATAGGCTTTTCCGGCCTACTAAAGGTGTCTGTCTGTGTGCCCCTGCCTGGTGTTGTCCTCAACTAAATAAAGCTGAGCTTCAACCTTCCGGCTCTCATTAAGTGGTTTTAAAAAAAAAAATGGTGGTTAGGGCCTACTAACGGCTTCTGCCCCTCCCTGGTGTCGCCCTCAACTAAATAAAGCTGAGCTTCAACCTTCTGCTCCAAATTACCATTTTGAAAAATGCAATAGGCTTTTCCGGCCTACTAAAGGTGTCTGTCTGTGTGCCCCTGCCTGGTGTTGTCCTCAACTAAATAAAGCTGAGCTTCAACCTTCTGCTCCAAATTACCATTTTAAACAATGCAATAGGCTTTTCCGGCCTACTAAAGGTGTCTGTCTGTGTGCCCCTGCCTGGTGTTGCCCTCAACTAAATAAAGCTGAGCTTCAACCTTCTGCTCCAAATTACCATTTTGAAAAATGCAATAGGCTTTTCCGGCCTACTAAAGGTGTCTGTCTGTGTGCCCCTGCCTGGTGTTGTCCTCAACTAAATAAAGCTGAGCTTCAACCTTCCGGCTCTCATTAAGTGGTTTTAAAAAAAAAAATGGTGGTTAGGGCCTACTAACGGCTTCTGCCCCTCCCTGGTGTTGCCCTCAACTAAATAAAGCTGAGCTTCAACCTTCTGCTCCAAATTACCATTTTGAAAAATGCAATAGGCTTTTCCGGCCTACTAAAGGTGTCTGTCTGTGTGCCCCTGCCTGGTGTTGTCCTCAACTAAATAAAGCTGAGCTTCAACCTTCTGCTCCAAATTACCATTTTAAAAAATGCAATAGGCTTTTCCGGCCTACTAAAGGTGTCTGTCTGTGTGCCCCTGCCTGGTGTTGTCCTCAACTAAATAAAGCTGAGCTTCAACCTTCCGGCTCTCATTAAGTGGTTTTAAAAAAAAAAATGGTGGTTAGGGCCTACTAACGGCTTCTGCCCCTCCCTGGTGTTGCCCTCAACTAAATAAAGCTGAGCTTCAACCTTCTGCTCCAAATTACCATTTTAAAAAATGCAATAGGCTTTTCCGGCCTACTAAAGGTGTCTGCCCCTCCCTGGTGTTGTCCTCAACTGAACAAAGCTGAGCTTCCACATTCTGGCTTTCGCCCTATACTATCAGATATTAAACTGCATTTAGCCTACTAGTGTGGTTAGGCCCTTGAAACAGTGTCTGCTGCTCTTGGGTTTGCTACTCCACTGAACAAAGCAATGCCGCCTGTTTAGTCCTGTTACCAATTTTGAACTGCATGTAGCCTACTTTATTCTTTGGCCCTATATCTGTTTCCTCCTCATCCTGCCCATTGCCCAGCCACTGCTAAATGAGTCTGCTGGTACATTGACCTAGACCACTACATTCCCCTTGTACTCTACACAGCCAGAATCTGTCCCTGCTGAAAGTAAGGTTCCCCTTCCCGCATGTTATACCACCTTACACAGGGACAAAGAGGAAGGTGCAGATGAAAGTGCAGGTTCCTTCATCAAGTGGGGGGGCATACTCGTTGGCGACGTCACTGGCACAGGGCCCCTCAGAGTACGCAAAAGTGTCGCTGCTGGTGGGAGGCGCCCCCGCCATGCAAACACACCGCCGTACTTTGAGGGGCCCTGTGCCAGTGGCAATGCGAACGAGTGGGCCCCCCCCTGCTTGCTCAGGATCACAGCACTTGCAACTTTTAAATACTTACCTTTCCCTGCAACACCGCCGTGACGTAGTCCGCATTTCCTGGGCCCACGAAAAACTTGAGCCAGCCCTACTCCCCCCACAACTTTCCCCCAATTCCCTATGCCCAACTATTATTATACAGTTAATTAAGATTGGCAAGCTTCAGAAACAAGAATGGATGTTTTTGGCATTAAAATGGGCACTGTAGGTGTTTTCCTGGCCTCCACTCACTGCCGACTATGCTTCCCCATTGACTTGCATTGGGTTTCGTGTTTCGGTCGATCCCCGACTTTTAGCGATAATCGGCCGACTGCACTCGACTCGACTCTGGACAAAATCGGGTTTCCCAAAACCCTACTCGATCTTAAAAAAATGAAAGTCGCTCAACCCTAGTTCCTAGTCCCCGAAGATACCTCGCTGGATGCAGATTGGGATGCAGAAAGGCAGCGCAGGTAACGCAAAGTACAGGAGTGCGTGGAAAGAAGTCTCGCCCAGGCTAGGCAAAAACAAGAAAGGGACTACAACCAGCACGCTCCTGCGATTCCCCTGTCACCTGGTGAGCAAGTACTCAAGCAAAAGAGGAGACTACACAAGCTCGATGACCAATGGGAAGCGGAACCGTATACCATCCTGCCATCCGATTTTGACAACACGAAGGTCTGTCTCATCAGCAAGGACGGAGGGGAGACCTCGACGGCGATATCCAGGGATCACCTTAAGGTCTGCCCTGATAAGTTGAGAGAGAGGGAAACGGCTCCAGGAATCTCCCCGCCTGTGGAAGAGGAGAAGATGATACACACTGTCCTTGGTGATTTTCCCCAGTCCTGGACTCAGATAAATCAGGCCATCGTGGTACCTGTCCTAACGTTCTGTCAACCAGACCCACCGGAACTAATTGTGGTGCCGGATCATCCCGGTCCGCAAGCTCAGCAGATCCGACCTGAAGATGCCATGCCAACCGTTGAACCGGCAAGTCCTCCCTCTGCTATCGGCGAATCTGTTGTACCCACTGTTGATAGCAGCAGCCCTGAGAGCTCTAGCCTGCCAGTGCTACCCAGACTCACTAGAAGTGTAGCCAGAAGACAGTGCACTACACCAGCTGTAGCAAGCATAGCGGGCCCTGTTAGGTCAATAGCGACCCCTGCGCTGCGAAGGTCCACACGCAGCACTCAGAATCAAACTCCCCTCCGCTACAAAACTTGGAGGTATTAATGAGGGCTGCTATTTAGTTGAAAATGTTTGTGTGCATATCTTCTGTTACAGGTTTTAAAAATGGACAACGGAGTAATGGACAGTGAATTGCTCCAAAAACTTCTAAAAGGGGACCCCTTTGTTTAACCGGGGTCCCCGTTGTTTCAACCACTGAACTGAGAGTCATAAACTGTGCATGACCTAACTTTCGCAACATTCAAGAAGTCCTCACCTCCCATAAAGGGAAGCACCGTTATGTTTAATTGTTTATGATATTTCAAATTGTTGTGTGTTTCCTGTTAACATGTATTGTTGTTCTTGTTTTCCCAGTCCGGGAGTACTGGATTTAACCGGGGGGGGGGGAGTGCAGCTCCCCAGAGTCCTGGTCGTTGCAGTAATGTCGCTCTGCCACTAAGGGGAGTGATGTTACGTCTGACTGCACTAAAGGAGTTCACCTGACCAGGTAACACTCACACTACACTTCACACTCCGGCCACCAGGGGGAGTGGTTCTATCTAGTAGGCCACTCCTCACACTCTGGTAAAACTGGGGGTTGGACAGGAAGACAGGGAGAAGTAGCTGGGAAGAGCTAGAGAGAGGACCTGTCAGGGATGGGATCCTGACAGATTCCTAAGAAAGGACAAGAAGCGAGGTTTATTGTGCTGAGTGAGAAAACGGGAATACAGCAAAGAGGCGATAGGACCAGAAGGAGTCGTGCTGTAAGATAGAGGCAACATCCTACTGAGGCGCAAACAGTCGGTGGCCGGAACGCCGAGCAAGTAAGAGACTCCAGGCATTACTACAAACCACGGCAGGATAGCCAATTATAGGTTGGCTGTCTCACCCAAAACACCTAAGCAGACAACGGAGGCAGCTGTGGGAGAGGGGCGACTCTAGGGTCCCGGAAGAACTCCAGGCCTACCACGTCATACGGGTGCGTCCCAACCATATCATCTGGGGGACGGAGAGAATGAGCATCAGAGACAGACAGAATCAGTTGTGAGGACTATCCCGAGGTGCTCAGCAGGGAAGGACTACAACACACAGGCGCTAGAAGGTAGACGCTGATTCCCACCTGTTAAGGGGACTCCTGATGTGCCTTCGGACCGGCCGGTCTCAGACAGCCCGGTTAACAGTGCCCTGGAGTGGACACCTAGAGACCTTCAGTAAAGAGGTAAAGAGACTGCAACCTGGTGTCCTCGTTATTTACTGTGACCAGCACTGCACCGCACCATAACATCGTCACCATACCCCCACCTTCATTGTACGCCCCACAGCAGGGTCACGGGCCGGGTCTAGCCACCGTGACAATCCCAGAGCAGAGACTCAGAGGCCCGGTACCGGGTACCCCTCGGCCCTGCGGCAGTGGGGGCGCTACAACAGCATATGGCAAGCAAAGTTCCAACCTGACAATCGATCTGTCCAATAGACTCCTTGCATATATAATACAGTAAACAATAATTAACAGCTATTATCAATGACTGTAAACTATTTAATACATCAAAAGCTTATAAATATCCAAAATTTCAACTGTTTTATATAGAGTACTTTACAAAAAGCTTTCCAATGCCTGATTGTGACCAATACAAATGTTGGTGGAAGTATAGTATGCTTCATAATTCCAGCTTTTAAAAATCATTGCTCTGTTGTTAAGGACAGGACAACGCCTTTGGTTTCCTGATAGAACTAACATCATTCTACTGTTACTGAGATGAGTGATATTTCACAACGCCTTCCACTTCCTCTACAATATTTAATTTTCCAGAGGCAAATGAGGCTCATTGTGGCTTGCATTTCAAAGTACTATTGCCTATACAGCTGGTATCAGTGGGGGTGGCGATGCTTAGGCTGTTTCTACGAACTCACACAATCTTAGCCATGGTATTTTTTTTTCTTTCAATTTACATTACCTTGTCCATTGCCATTGCCACTTTTACTGTACATTTTATATAACACTATAATTAACTTTTGACAATCTTTTCAATCCCAATTATCCAATAAGAAATGTTGAATAGGTAAGTATAAGAACGGATAGCAAATTTTGGCAGCAGGCTGCAGTATTGGTGTTGCATGCACAGTTGTGAAAATTGGACTAGCAAAACAGGTGTGCAAAAACAGACATACACAATAAAATTTTAACCCTTCCCAAAAAATTATGAAATTCAAATTATTAGGTAGGTAAATGACTAAAAAGCCAGCACCTGCAACTGCACGCTAGTTTAATATCATGTATGTGGATGTAAAATTTTACTAGTTAAAAAGATGTGCATAAAAAATGGCAGCACACACACTTTGTTTGGTAGACAGTCATAGTAAATGTCTAAAATTTGTGGCATTTTCTTTTGTATTTTTACCCCCTAACGACGGGTGATACGCCTTTTAACGGCGGCAGTTAAAGGTAGTTACTCCTCAGTGCTGCTTTTTAATGGCGCTGAGAAATAAAGTTATATCGCCCCTCCACCATCTGAAAATCTCCAAGGGCTCAGCTACCTGGGGTAGCTGAGACCACTGAGAACATGATTCAGGTTCGTTTTTATCATTCCCAGTGTTGCGATCACCGTTATTCACTGGATAACGGTGAATGGAAAAAAAAAGCCTTATTTCCCATTTATTTCTCTCTCCTCTTGTATGATTCAGCACATCAGAGGAGAGAGCAATGGGGTCCCCCGAGCCTCCAAGTACCTCTGGCACCTCCTGCATCCCTCGGTCCTGTCTTCTTCCGTGAGCTAAGGGCTGTCACCCGGCAACAATAAGAGATTTTTCCTATTGGTTCATTTCGATCACTGTGATAAACCCTATCACAGTGATCAAAATAAAAAATAGTAAATCAAACCACCGTTTATCACCCCCTTAGCTAAGTAAAAATAATAAAATATTTGTTTATTCCATTTTTCCACTAGGGCTAGGGTTGGGGTCTATAGGGTTAGGGTTGGGGCTAGAGTTAGGGTTGGGACTAGGGCTAGGGTTGTGCCTAGGGTTAGGGTTGGGGTTAGAGCAAGGGTGAGGGTTGGGTTAGGGTTAGGATTGGGGATAGGGTTAAAGCTAGGGTTAGGGTTGGGCTAGGGTTAAAGTTGGGGCTAGGATTAGGGTTGGGGCTAGGGTTAAGGTTGGGTTTAGAGCTAGAGTTAGGGCTAGGTTTAGGGTTGGGGCTAGGGTTGGGGTTAGGTTTCTGTTGGGGTTAGGGTTGTGGTGTTGAGATTAGGGTGGTGTTGGGGTTAGGGTTACAATTACTGTTGGGATTAGGATTAGGGGTGTGTTGGGCTTAGGGTTGGGATTAAGGTTGTGTTAGGGTTGGAGTTAGAATTGGGGAGTTTCCACTGTTTAGGCACATCAGGGGGTCACCAAACGCGATATAAGGCCCACCATTCCAGCCAATTTTGCATTCAAAAAGTCAAACGGTGCTCCCTCCCTTCTGAACCCTGCCATATGCCCAAACAGTGGTTTTCCCCCAAATATGGGGGTATCGGCGTATTCAAGAGAAATTTCACGACAAATTTAGTGGTCCATGTTCTCCTGATACCCTTGTGAAAATAAAAATGTTTGGACCCAAAGTAAATTTTTGTGAAAAAAGTAAAATGTAAATTTTTTTCTTCCACATTGTGTCAGGACTCTCAACATTTTTTACCTTTTGTGCATTACTGCCCTTTTTCAAGATGGCGTCTTTGGTCTCATGTGCACTGTGTCTCCTGCTATAAAACTCCACCCCAGCCTTCAGTCTGTGCTAGAGTATTCTGCCTTGCATCCAGCTCCTGATCTCTGATTACTCCCTGGCTATACACCTGCTCCTCTGAACCTGTGTGGTGATCCTTCTACTCTGCTCTGAGTTCCTGCTGCATACACAAGTTCCCAGTAATCCTCCTTCATCTGCTGTTCATGTTTACTTCCATCTGCATTTGCTGGTCATGTAAGCTGTTGCTGCTTTGCAATAACCTGAGACTATTAACCAGGTCTCCCTGGTTGACCTAAGATATGATTTGAACTGCCTAATAAGCATATCTATCTGTGCCTGGACTAAGACAAGGATTTATTCGTGTCAAGTATTTTCCTCTGAAGTTTCCTATAGACTACTAAGCTGCGTTTATTATTTTCATCAAGTGTTGTGGACTTGAGTTTCTCTCTGCACCTGTTTGAATCACCGTGTGATAATATAGACTTTACCACTTATAAAACTGTGTCCTGTAGTTGTCTTGTTCCATGCAAAGAGTCTCCTGAGTTATCCCCTATAATCATTACACATTGCTTTAGTTCTAGTGAAGCACCTGCAGGAGTAATAAACTTGAATATGTTTTTGTGCATCTTGAGAGGTGCAATTTTTACAATGGTGTCACTTTTGGGTATTTTCTGTTATTTTGACCTCCCAAACTCACTTCATATGTAAGGTAGTCCCTAAAAAATGTTTTTCTACATTTTTCTGGAAATATGAGAAATTGCTGGTCAACTTTTAACCCTTATAATGTCCTAACAAAAAAAAGTTTCCAAAATTGTGCTGATGTAAAGTAGCCATGTGGAAAATGTTATTTATTAACTATTTTGTGCCATATGACTCTCTGATTTAAGGGCACAAAAATGAAAAGTTTGAAAATTGCTAAATTTTTCAAAATTTTTTGCCAAATTTCCATTTTTTCATAAATGTCATAAATGTTGCAAGTCATATTGCATAAATTTTAACATTAACATGAAGTACAATATGTCAAGAAGAAACAGTCTAAGAATCAGTGGGATCGGTTGAAGCGTTCCAGAGCTATAACCTCAAAGTTACAGTGGTCAGAATTGTAAAAATTTACTTGATCATTAAGTACACAATTCGCTCTGTCACTAAGGGTTTAAAAAGCATTTATTCTTCCCTTAACAAAACAGTTTCACAAGAAATGCAAAATCTCAGTACAGTTGTTTGTGGCAATCAACACTCTTGATTTTTTTTTTCTTTCTGTTAAAATCATTGTGATGACTTGTCTCAGGTTTTTAGTGTATAAGGAATGAAGAAAAATTTGTGTAATTTTAATTCCATGCAACAGATGCCAGCTATACCATATCATTAATCAATCACAGTCTTTCACTGATGGTACTAACACTTCTCATATCTCTTTCTACCCTTATCAATTGAACTTCTGTATTATTTGCTGACTATGCTCATCTTCTTCAGTGCCACAGGGATGCAATAAATTATTGTCTAGCATGTTTGTCAAATGTTTTAGGACTTTCTCTTCTTATCTCTTTTGTTATTTCTATCCTGAATCACACTAAAATGGCTGCTGCAATCCCTGCTTAACCTTTTATACAGGCTATGATAGTCAATCCTGATTGTCTATACTATACCACGTCATGTGAAATCTGTAAAACATGTTGTTGTCCCTGAGGTCATATCAGCCTTCTGTGACTGATGCAATCTTCTGCAATGTGTAAAAAGGCTGCAGGACTGGGGTCTAAGGGGTAACGTTTCTCCTTATGGAGAGTGACATACCAGCTGGCTTGTCAAGGTAAGGAGGCTTATTCGCCGTGCAATGCTCCTCTGGGAATTTAAATATGCAAATTGCCTCTGCTGAAAAAAAGAGGACTTAACTCTATAGCGCCACCTATTGGAAGTAGCGATCTTACAAGTCACAGTCAACCCATTAACGCACTGACGAGGGTCAACAGCCCGAAACACCGTGTCTGCGAATTGAGATACTGATTTGGCTTTTATCCTAAGTCATATTGCACGACTCATTAAAGGGTTGATTGTGACTTGTAGGATCGCTACTTCCAATAGGTGGCGCTATAGAGTTAAGTCCTCTTTTTTTCAGCAGAGGCAATTTGCATATTAAAAAGGCTGCAGGCATTTTTTGAAGAGTGATTTGCGCAAGTTAATTTGCAATTTGTTCAAATCTGTTGGGCCATGCGAATTTCCTAAAATTCAACTCAAATTGATCATCTCTTGTGACTGAATGTCTTGTTGCCATTATGCAGCAGTGTGTATTAATTTAACAATGTGTGTATTCAATTATTGCCACTGATTTCTTTGATTCAAACTTCTCTACTTGACATATTGTTGTTTCGTCTCCGTCATAGTCTTCACAGGATTTTGTTCAATGTTTCCATTACACAGATCTAATCTTTACAAAGCATTATGTAAGAACCTGATTCAGTGAGCACAGCATATATATTGTTATAATGAAATTCACTTCTGGATTTACAATGCATATCTAAAATTAGTCTGCAACCTAGAAGAAATATCCCGCAATATTTCCATTCTTAAACATTCTAATGTTTTCCCTCTATTTGGGTTGTCAGGTGAACAGATGGTTGAGTAATCATCCTTGTGTGTGAAACATGTGGTAATGTTATTTCATAAATCTACTATAAATATGCGACTCTGAGGAAATCTGTCCGCGAGTAGAAAATATTCTATTTTTAACAAGATTTTATTTTGGAATGTCAAAAAGCGATGTTTATAAACAGGAAGTTCGTTTAGTCTCGATTTCATTCAACAGAATATTCAAATGAGCGTGCATTCATTTCTGTGGTATTCAATACAAATAAATGTAATCTGAAACTTAATTGAAATGTATAAAAATAGGGCTCATTTATCAAAACTGTCTGAAAGCAAAAATGTTATGCTATGTTACCCATAGCAAGCAATAGTATTGATTTTATGTTAGTTTTGATAGCAATGTTAAGATTAGATATTTTTAGAGAATCAATTTGCAGTATTTCTCTTCTTGTTGTTCTCCATGACATATAAAGGATGAGTAAGTTTGATTTGTCTATAAGCACTCTGATTTCCTGCCTGAGTGACCACCAATTGATGCAGGCAGGCTACATAAATTGGGTCTGTGCAGGAAGTTAAATGCTGGTGAATACATTGAATTGAAAAGGAGCATTATGTTTAAAGAGGTCCTGTATGGAGATGAGGAAAATTGTTCGGAAAACGTTACGAATCTCAATGTCATACCTGATGAATGGTAGGGGCATAGATAAGGGGATGATATACAGATAGAGGTGCATCTGACTTAATAGTGTCAATGACACCCTATGCAGACGTGTGCAATTGGAATACTAGGCAGCCTCCCAATGATGTTTGATGGGTTAGTAAGTGGCTTGTTTTTAGTATTTTACACCTGTGCTGCCTCTGCTTTTATCTTGGGGAACCTGCTGCATCCTGTTTGTGCATTTGTCTCTGGACATGGTATTGCAAGTATGGCTGTTTTTTCTCTTTCAGTTAAGTTTTACCTCTGTTACTATCCTTAATTGTTTCTTAAAATAGTAGCCTACAAAGCTGATATTTGTGCTGAACAGAAAAGCAATTTGATCTGTTGCATGTGGTATCAGGGCTCCCAGCACAACAGGCTTACATTGATTCCTCACCCATCTCACCTTCATTTAAACTTAAATTCAAAGCTCTAAATGCTGGCCCAGTCTTTAATACTTCATGTGTTGTCCAAGGCTGACTGCTGTCGTGCCATTCTGAAACTTCTACTGTTTGTGAATTGATCAGTCAATGACCTCTGTTACTATCCTTAAATTTTTCTACCAATAGTAGTCTACGAAACTGATGTTTGTGGCACCTGAGTGTGGCTGAGCAGAGTGAAGCAAGCCTATACCAGTCCCTCACCCACCTCATCTTAATTTAAAGTTAAATTCAAATCTGTAAATGGTGGCCTAGACCTCTAGACCTCATGCTTGGCTCATGGCTGACAGCTGCTGTGCCATTATCAAATTTCTACTGTGGGTCAATTGATATAACTTTTCCTGGTGTCTGCCCCTAAGTATTGGAAATGTTTGGAGTCCAAGTTGAGTCTCCTTCTTGTGTGTTACCTGAATTTTGCAGGGCTCTCAAAGCAACAGACCTACACCTGTTACAAATCAATGTTTAAAGAAGTTGTCCACTACTATAACCTTTTTTTTTTTCATAAATCTTGCTATTATGTGCCACTGAAAACATCTACTGTGTTTATTTTAGCAATATTACCTTTTATCATGCTGTAGCAGCACATCTTTAGTGCTGGATTCAGCTCTCATGGGGTTAATCGACAACTTCCTTTCTCCTGAGATATTTTGCTCTAATATTACAAGTTCCATGATGCATTGCACTGGCCTCTAAGCCCGAACATACCACACCCACTCCAAAACACACCCAAACCCCTCCCTCCTCTCCCCCCTCTAGCTTCAAAAAGATTTGTGATGTCATTTCTGTCCAACCTCCTCTTTTACATTTGTCCAACCCACACTCCATTACACACAGATAGAGGGATAGATAGATAGATAAATAGATAGATAGATAGATAGATAGATAGATGTCTATTTCCATAGATATGTCCATATCCATGTTTCTAAACCCCTTCACCCCTTTTCGTTTATCGCTCCCCTTCTTTCCAAAGCCATAATTTTTCCATCAGTATGGCCATGTGAGGGCTTATCTTTTGAGGGACAAGTACTACTTTTTAACGACATCATTGGTTTTACCATGTCGTGTAACAGAAAATGTGAAAAAAAATCAAAGTGCAATGAAATGGCAAAAAAACTGCAATCCCACACTTGTTTTTTGCTTGGCTTTTTTTGCTAGGTTCACTAAATGCTAAGGCTGTGTGCACACGTTGCTGATTTGATTGCAGATCCGCAGTGTTTTTTGCCGCACTGAATTGCATAAAATCCGCAGTGTAGTGCACAACAATTGTAAGTCTATGGGAGCGGCAGACTTGTTGTGCACATGCTGCGGAAAAAGCCGCACCGAAATGCAGCTTTTTTTTCTCGCAGCATGTCACTTCTTTTGTGCGGAACTGCATCATTTCTGCAACTTTACACTTTCATTGAGTTGGGCACATCCGCAGCAAAGCCGCAGATGTAAAAAAGATCTGCAGTTTTGCTGCGGATGTGGGTCCGAGAAATGCTGCAGCTCGGGAGGATGGAAGTGTGTGGGCGGTGACGGTGTGCGTGTATGTGTGTGCGGGCGGGGTCTGCGGGCTGTTCGGATGTATGCAGCGCTGTGCGGGACTGTTCAGGTGTGTGCGGGGTCTGCGGGCTGTTCGGATGTGTTTGGGACTGTTCAGATGTGTACAGCCCTGTGCGGGACTGTTCGTGTGTGTGAGAGACTGTTCAGGTGTGTGCGGGGCTGTGCAAGGGGTCTTTTGGGGTGTGTGTGCAGGCATCATCCGATGGGACTACAAGTACGCAGCATCCAATCTGCAGCTCATTCGGATGTAATCCGGACAGTGGACACACACCCTATGCTATCCATACATCTATCAATAGATATATCTATCCAGACACATCTACAGATAGATATATGAATAGATAGATGTATGCATCTATAGATCTATCTATATGTAGATCTGTCTATCCATTTCATCTATCATCTATCTATCGTCTATCTGTCTATCTGTGTGTTTAATAGAGTGTGGGTTGGACAAATGTAAAAGAGGAGGTTGGACAATAATGACATCACAAATCTTTTTTTTTTGTTCAATAATACATCTTTATTTTGCTTTCAAAAACGCACCAAAACGCCTAAAAACCGTGCAAAAACCGCAAAAAAAGCGATTTAAAAAATGCATCAAAACCGTGCAAAAAACTGCATAAAAACGCATCAAAACTGAAAAAAACGCATCAAAACCGCATCAACACTGCACCAAAACCGCACCAAAAACTGCATCAAAAATGCACAAAAACCGCACCAAAAACTGCATCAAAACCGCACCAAAAACTCCATCAAAACCGCACCAAAACCACACCAAGAACTGCCTCAAAACCGCACCAAGAACTGCATCAAAACCGCACCAAAAACTGCATCAAAACAGCATCAAAACTGCAAACTGCACCAAAACAGCAAAACTGCACTAGGTTTTGATGCAGTTTTTGGTGCAGTTTTGATGCAGTTTTTGGTGAAGTTTTGATGCTTTTTTTGGTGCGGTTTATGCGTGGTTTTAATGCCGTTTTTTTAAATAAGTAAATAAACGGAAAATGTGCATGATTTGAATGGAAACATGCATGAAAAAACAGATTCCAAGCCCGGATTCATAATTTCACAGCTCAGTTTCATACGTTTTTTTGCTGGATCCGTCGCTGTGCGTTTTTTCGCCGGACAGAAAAAACGTTCCTCTGTATGTGTTTTCCATCCGGCGGAAACAGCTTTTTTGATGGATCCGGCAAAAAACGGATGAAACGTGTGGCCACCAGGCGCAATCCGGCGCTAATACAACTCTATGAGAAAAAACGCATCCTGCGTAAAAAAATGGATCACTTTTTTTCAAAACTCAACGCATTGTGCCTCATGGCAAAAACCTGATGTGTGAAAGCAGCCAAATATATGGATAGATACATCTATGTATCTATATATATATATATCTATCTATAAATATATCTATGGATAGATATATCCATAGATATATAATAGAAAGGCCGATGTTAAGGCCTCTTTCACACTAGCGTCGTGCACTGCACGCCGCAATGCGTCATTGTGGAGAAAAAACGCGTCCTGCAAAGTTGTCTGCAGGATGCATTTTTTCTCCATAGACTTTTATTAGCGACGCAGCGCGATGGACCCTTACCGATGCTAGTGTGAAAGCAGCCTAAGGCTACTTTCACACTTGCATTTTTAGCAATCCGTTTTTTTGGTAAAAAACGGATCCTGCAAATATGCTCGCAGGATGTTTTTTACCCATAGACTTGTATTAGTGACGGATCGCGACGGATGGCCACACGTCGCGTCCGTCGTGCAACGGATGCGTCGTGTTTTGGCGGACCGTTGGCATGTCCGTCGCTTCTGCCATTTTCTAAAACGCATGCGCGGCCAAAACTCCGCCCCCTCCTCCCCGGACTTCAGAATGGGCAGCGGATGCGTTGAAAAACTGCATCCGCTGCCCACGACGTGCACAAATTTCACAACGTGCGTCAGTATGTAGGCCCGACGCATAGCGATGGACCCGTACCGACGCAAGTGTGAAACAGGCCTTAATGAGCGTTTAATTTAATAAAAAACCGGAAAAAAACGGCGTGGGCTCCCGCGCAATTTTCTGCACCAGAGGGGGAAAGCTGACGGCCGGGGGCCAATATTTGTAGCCTGCTATGAATATCAGCCCGCAGCTGTCTGCGTAGCCTTTACTGGCTATTAAAATCGGGGGACCCCCCCAAAAAAATGACGTGGGGTACCCCCATATTTTATAGCCAGAAAGGCTAGGCAGGCAGCTGCGGGCTGATATTCATAGCCTAGAGAGGGGCCATGGATATTGGTCCCCCTCCGGCTACAAATACCAGTCCGCAGCCGCCCCAGAAATGGCACATCTGTAAGATGCGCCAATTCCGGCACTTAGCCCCTCTCTTCCCACTCCCGTGTAGCGGTGGGATATGGGGTAATAAGGGGTTAATGTCACCTTGCTATTGTAAGGTGACATTAAGCCGGGTTAATAACGGAGAGGCGTCAATAAGACGCCTATCCGTTATTAATCCAATACTAAAAAAGGGTTAATAAAACACGCACACATTAGGAAAAAGTATTTTAATATTCTTAATTTCACCATACTTACCATACTTCAGCCCCTGCAAAAAACGTAAAATAATAAACCGCATACTACCTGTCCGCCGTAGTCCAATTAATAACGAGTGTCCCACGACGATCTCCCCTATAGAACAGTGACATCGGGTGATGTCACTGCTCTATAGGACCTTCAGTGACACACTGACAGGAGACAATGGCTCCTGCAGTGCATCACTGAGAGGTTACTATAGTTTACTGGTCTCACTTTATGGCAAAAAGCTGCATGGGAACTTCCTCACACAGCAATGCCATAAAGTGAGACTAGGGACTATTTTCTCACAGGGGCGTAGGAATACATTGTGGGGAATACATTGTGGAAGGATACCTTCCTCCCCTCATTGTGTTCCTGGAGCCCCTGGAGAGTGGTTGCATCATCTGATGCTCCTGCTCTCCACGGAAGATCGTCGAGGGACACTCGTTTTAATTGGATTTCTGCGGATCAGGGAGTATAGTGTTTGTTTATTATTTTAATATTTTTTACAGATGACACTGGCTTCGGGGATCAAAGTGACAAGTGATGGTGAGTATGTAATCTATGTTATATGTACTGTATGTCTGTATGTGTGTATGTACTGTATGTATGTACTGTATGTGGCATGTTGCATGATGTTGCATGTTGTCGCATGGTGCATGTTGTCGCATGCTGCATATCGCATGGTGTCACATGCTGCATGTCTCGCATGCCGCATGCCGCTGCATGTTGCCGCATGGCACATGTCGTCACATGCTGCATGTCGCATGTAGTTGCATGTCGCATGTAGTCGCATGGTGCATGTCGCATGCTGCATGCCGTCACATGCTGCATGTCGCATGTCGTCGCATGCTGCATGTCGTCGTATGGTGCATGTCGCAAGCAGTCGCATGGTGCATGTCGTCGCATGCCACATGTCGTCGCATGCCACATGTCGTCGCATGGCGCATGTCGTTGCATGCTGCATGTTGCATGCTGCATGCTGCCGCATGCTGCATGTCGCATGTTGTCGCATGGCGCATGTCGTTGCATGGTGCATGTTGCATGCTGCATGCCGTCGCATGCTGCATGCCGTCGCATGCTGCATGTCGTCGCATGTTGCATGTCGTAGCATGGTGCATGTCGCATGTAGTCGCATGGTGCATGTCGTCGCATGCCACATGTCGTCGCATGGCACATGTCGTCGCATGGTGCATGTCGCATGGTGCATGCCGTCGCATGCTGCATGTTGCATGTCGTCGCATGCTGCATGTCGTCACATGTCGTCGCATGGTGCATGTCGCCGCATGGTGCATGTCGTTGCATTGCGCATGTCGTCGCATGGTGCATGTCGTGGCATGGCACATGTTGTCGCATGGCGGATGTCATTGCATGGTACATGTCGCATGCCATCACATGGTGCATGTCGCCACATGGTGAGTGTCGTCGCATGGTGTGTGTTGTATGTATGTATGTACTGTATATGTATATGTGTTTTTTTTTTTTTTTTACATTCAACACATTAGCCGGATGATGGAACTACTACTGTCCCATCATTGGCTAATGTGTCACTCACTGCCACTGTAGCAGGCAGAGCCCGATGGGACTTGTAGTCCCATTGGACGATGCCTGCACACAGAGAGACACACACACACACACACTAGTGTTGAGCATTCCGATACCGCAAGTATCGGGTATCGGCCGATACTTGCCGGTATCGGAATTCCGATACCGAGATCCGATACTTTTGTGGTATCGGGTATCGGTATCGAAACAACATTAATGTGTAAAATAAAGAATTAAAATAAAAAATATTGCTATACTCACCTCTCCGACGCAGCCTGGACCTCACCGAGGGAACCGGCAGCGTTCTTTGCTTAAAATGCGCGCGTTTACTTCCTTCCGTGACGTCACGGCTTGTGATTGGTCGCGTGCCGCCCATGTGGCCGCGACGCGACCAATCACAGCAAGCCGTGACGTAATTTTCAGGTCCTCAATGCCTAATTCTAGGCATTCAGGATTTTAAAATTATGATCCGGCTTGTGATTGGTCGCGTTGCGGTCACATGGGCGACGCGACCAATCACAAGCCGTGACGTCACGGGAGGCAGGAAACGCGCGCATTTTAAAATTACGTCACGGCTTGTGATTGGTTGCGTGCCGCCCATGTGACCGCGACGCCACCAATCACAGCAAGCCGTGACGTAATTTCAGGTCCTGAATGCAGAATTAGGCATACAGGACCTGAAATTACGTCACGGCTGGCTGTGATTGGTCGCGTCGCGGTCACATGGGCGGCACGCAACCAATCACAAGCCGTGACGTAATTTTAAAATGCGCGCGTTTCCTGCCTCCCGTGACGTCACGGCTTGTGATTGGTCGCATCGCCCATGTGACCGCGACGTGACCAATCACAAGCCGGATCGTAATTTTAAAATCCTGAATGCCTAGAATTAGGCATTGAGGACCTGAAAATTACGTCACGGCTTGCTGTGATTGGTCGCGTCGCGGCCACATGGGCGGCACGCGACCAATCACAAGCCGTGACGTCACGGAAGGAAGTAAACACGCGCATTTTAAGCAAAGAACGCTGCCGGTTCCCTCGGTGAGGTCCAGGCTGCGTCGGAGAGGTGAGTATATCAATATTTTTCATTTTAATTCTTTCTTTTACACATTAATATGGATCCCAGGGCCTGGGAACCATCAGGGATACCGTCCGATACTTGAGTCCCATTGACTTGTATTGCTATCAGGTATCGGTATCGGATTAGATCCGACACTTTGCCGGTATCGGCCGATACTTTCCGATACCGATACTTTCAAGTATCAGACGGTATCACTCAACACTAACACACACACAACACACACCCCAAAGACCACCCCCCCAGCAGACCCCAGCACATACCGGCGCTGGTCCGCACAGCGCCGGCACACGGGACCGCACAGCACCGGCGCCGGAGACCGCACAGCACCGGGGACCGCACAGTAGCGGCGCCGGGGACCGCACAGCACCAGCGCCGGGGACTGCACAGCATCGGCACCGGCGACCGCACAGCACCGGCGACCGCACAGCACCAGCAACCGCACAGCACCGGCGCCAGGGACTGCACAGCACCGGCGCTGGGGACCCCACAGCACTGGTGACCGCACAGCACCGGCGCCGGCGACCGCACAGCACCGGCGCCCGACAACACATCCCTGCCTAGCCCTGCCCGCCCCCAGCACAGCCCCGCAGGCAGCCTCAGCCCTGCCCACAGCCCAGTCACTCTTTATGAGTGACTGCTGTCTGTGGAGCCTGGGGTCACGCCTGCTACTGACGTCAAAAACAATTTCCAGAGTCTGGAAATTGACGTGACATCGGCGGAAATGAGCGGCGGCTGAAGCCTGGGGGTCACGTGACCCGGACTCAGCCACCAGCATAGCGCCGCTCACAGGCGAAAATGGCTAAGGAAGGTATTTACACAATTCGTCAGGGGCCCCGGGGGATACATTGGGGGGTTAATTGAAAGTAGTGGACAACCCCTTTAAGCTAGAAATGCTGGTCCAAGCTCTGTCCCATGTATCCATGCTGCACAATTATACCATTTGTTCTCTAGGTCAATTTATGCCACTTTTCCTGGTGTCTGCCCCTAATTTGAGCTGTTCTTGCAGCTTTGTGCCCCCACTGAAGATGTTGTCTATGCATTTGGTTTTGCCTCCCTTTGAATTTAATGGGGTTTGAATTTGTTCATCCAACTTTTCGGCAAACATGTCAGTGAACATCGGGATGTTCTCCAATCCAAATAAAGCTTGAAAGGTTTGCTCATCTCTAGTCCTGTCACCAATTCACAAGTGGCCAATTTTTGCTCTTATTTTGAACCTGTAGCTATCCCTGGGTATTCTGTTTTATGGGGTTTTTTTAAACTATCTAGACTAGGTTCACATGATGAGCTTTTGGTGAGTTTTGGTGTTGCAGATTTTCTGCACGATTTCCGTACCCATTAAGTAAAATAGGTTGCATGCATTTTTTTTCAAAAATATGCAGAGATAAATACTCACCAAAATCACTGTAGGGGTGTAGCCTAACTGTTCAAAGGACTTGGGGTTTTTATATTTTGCAGAATTTTTGCTTGAGCACACTTGCTCAATACTTGTTCTGAGAAATTCTTGATAAAATCTGCTGCCATCTACCAGGATGATGAACATGAAGCAAGGCTGGACATTTCAGCAAGGCAATGATCCCAAATACACAGATAAGGAAACTCTAAATTTTTTCCAGAGAACGAAAATAAAGCTGCTAGAATATCCCAGCCAATCACCTGACCTGAATCCAATAGAAAATTTATGAAAGGAGCTAAAGCTCAGAGTTCATAGGAGCCGACGGACCCTTCAGAATTTGAAGAGTGATTTTGTGGAAGAATAGGCCAAAATCACACCTGAGCACTGCATGCGACTAGTTTCTCCATACAGGAGGCATCTTGAAGCTATCATCACCAAAAAAGGATTGTGTACGAAGTAGTAAATACATTTCAGTAAGCATGTTAAATACTTTTGCCCTGTGTCATTTCTCATTATTACACAAATCTTTATTTAAGGACTTCTATGGTTTGATTTCTTTGCCTATGTGGTCTCATATAAATGTAAAATGTATTGACAATGAGTAATATTTTCACTAAAAACATGCATGCCTGCAGCTAACAGTGGGCATAAGTGAGCATCACCGTCAAACTATACCCATTCGATGTAAAATCCACAGAACCAATTTATTTAAAGACTGCCCAAAGTGTTAATACAAGTGTCTTGAAGTATACAATTACGATGATCAGATTGGCTCCATTACATTTCATCCACTTAGATTCTGGGTCCTTCCAAATATTGAACTGTAAAATAAACATGTGAATGAGGCATTAAAACTCTCAGCTCCCCTTTCCTGAAACAATCTGAGGAGTTAGTACTAGAGGATAAGCCATGATCTCATAAAAACATTTTAGACATTTTATGTGTACCTGCTTACCCTCTATAACTTTTAGTTAGAGATACCTTTCTCTTGAACAGGAAACACAGCTGAAGATAAAGAGAAATCCATCATTATATTGTCATAACCATTGATATGTATAATCATTTGTTGACATTATTAGGATTTCCCAATAGATAAGTTTCCCTTTTCTGTACTTTTCTCCTTCACTAAAGTGCTTTATATTTGTTTGCCTTGTCTGTATCAATGGTGCCTTTTCAACCTTGATATCGATGTAACCTTTCTAGAAGATGAGACATTCTGTAAGCACAGTGGTTTTAACTATGTAAAATGTTTGATGTGAACACTAAAATGGAAACCCGTTGTGTTTTAGAGGATCTTCACATCTTCCATTCATTTAAATATCCATCAGCGGAAACAGCCTATAATGATTATGAGAGGTTTATTAAATGTATTTGAGAGATGTATACAGCATGTATTACTGTGTCATGTTATAAAACTTTTACATTTAAAAGGAGTCTGTCACAAGTTTTTGTATCTCTGAACAAATGCCACCACTTGTTTATGTTTATGCCCTGCATTCCATGAACGTGTCTATTATCTCCTGATTCCACCTGTACACCCGCAAAAATATCCTTTTCATTGCTCCCACATTTAAATGATTATGGTCCGGTCTGATGGTTGTCATTGCTGCTGCTCCTGTGCCCCCTCTCTGCTCTTAATTGCCATACTCGACTTTTATTGGCATGGATGATGTGTCATCTATTCAGCGAATCAAAATTTCTCACCTACGCAAGTAGACTCACAAATACACGAATTGTACTTTGCATTGCCTTACTGTGGGGAGAGCAAAAAAAAATTACTGAACAAGCACAGATAACGTCATTCCAGTCATTTCCGGTGGCAGGGTATGTTGGAACCGGAATTAAGTCAGACGTCACTCAGGACGTGGGCAGTGATGTCTTATACTCTGCCCATAGATCTTAACCAGTCTTACTTTGCATAGTTTTACTCAAAAAATAAGAAATAGTTTATTAAATATTTTATTTTTAAAAAACCACAACCCTGTGGCTGTCCCAAAAATCAAACAAAACACACTGTGAAAAAACTGGTGATGAGAAATAGGAGACCCTATCTGCTGTCTGGCGTGTGATCTACCTGTCAGCGAGGGTTGGCACCCTATGGGATATCGTTATGGCGCCCCCGCTCCGCGTCGGCTCGCCCTATAGTCCCTATAAGGCCCTAATGCAGCCGTTGGACCCCTCTACCCACACAGTATTGTAATAAAGGACCCCTGCGGACTAATACAATGACCAAACTAACGTCTAGGGAAACCTAATACCCCACACCGTGATTATAAAAACAATTAGAGCACATGTAGACAAAGGCATATGGCAATTGTTATTTAGAAAAGAAATTACAGTTCACTCATATCTGTTTGCCCACACTGTCGTGGCTTGCTGAAGATTTGAATGGACCACAAATAAGTGCCACCGTGTGTTTAAGAAGATATAGCCCACTTTTATCCCATATCATGGGCTAGCGTGGCTTCCTATCGGTTAGTATGAACCATCTGACTTTGAGCAATTCACAGAAAATGGCCAATTGCCACGATGTTAATAGATATAGCGCTTATATTCTTATATTATTTTTAAAAATAAAATATTTAATAAACTATTTCTTATTTTTTGAGTAAAACTATGCTTTCTAATAAATTCTTACTCTAAAAAGATTTATCCAAACGCTTTTAAAAAACTCCAGTCTTACTTTGCCAAATTATTTATTGTTATTTTAGGGGATTATTATTAGTGATGAGCGAGCGTGCTCGGCACTGCTCAGAACGCTAACGAGCATTGGGGTGATTGGGCATGCTTCATACTGGATCGAGTATTACTGTGATTGGCCAGAGTAGGGAGTGGTGCTGCAGAAGGGAAAGTTATCATTAGAGGCCTAGTCACGGTTTATATTGCATTACAGGCCTTGCTACAGAACCCTAAAACCAACAGTACTTATTAGGGCTATATGTATTCCATTTAATACCGCTGTTAGCTGTACTATTTAGTGGAGGGCTAAAGGCTGCAGAAGGGCTACTAGTGTATTACAGGCCTTACTATAAAAACTAAAAACCAACAGTCCTTATCAGGGCTACATGTATTCGGAAAAAAATGGAAACATACAGTAAAAAGTGCAGGAAAATATTTGCATTGCCACTAAAATATTTTCAGCACTTTAGCTGTAATAATGGTGATGTATGATGAGCGTGGGACGTGTTTGATGAGGGTAGAGGGTGAGGAGAACTCAAAGGAGCAGCGTGTTTGTAAACAGTATTTTTTTTTCTTCTAACTTTATGTGTGCACATTGCGCTAGCCAATCAGGAAACATCCACACAAAGTCTTGTGTCATTGGCTGCTGAAATCACATGTCCCTCTCTGTATAAAGAGTGGACATCTTGTTTTAGCATCATTTTGACACTAACAATGCAGAGAGGCTGCTCCTGATGCTGGCAGTGTTAGCAGCTAGATTTTATCTAGTTAGCTAGGCAGTTGTTCCTTACTCAGAGAGTTTAGCTAGCTACTGTCCTGTGTGGCTGTGAAGTCAACCTTCCAGCAGATTTTTTTTTTCTGTGCCATTGCGGAGGACCATAGACAAAGACAGCAGGTGACATTTCATACAAGTATATTGTGTACTGCTTCTATTTCTGCTTCTATTATATTGTGCTCTATGCATGAGTAGACCATTTTAAATCTTATTTTTCCACTTGCTAAATGTGATACAGCAAGGCATATCCCACCTTGTCTTTTAGTGCTGTGGTGACATTGTTCTCTGATTTGACCTGTTATGCATGAAAAAAATGTTTTTGGCAGTTGCTATTGTGATTCACAATGCCATATCTCACCTTATTATTTATGGGCAATGAAAGTCCAATGTCTGCATAGATTATGCAGATATTTTTTTCCTGTGGCTAAATGTTATATAGTCCACCACATTCCACGTTGTAATTTTGTGGCAGTAAAGTTATGCTGTCTGCAGACCTTACACACACAAAACAATATTTTGCTAACTGTGTTACAGCTCGACATATTCCTGTTGTGTTTTTCTGGTGGTGAAATTAATCTGTCTGCAGTCCTTATGCACATAAAAAAAATTCTGTTGCTAAACGTGATAGAGTCTGCCATATCCCACGTTATAATTTTGTGGTAGTGAAACTAAGCTGTCTGCAGACTTCACGCACATAAAAAATTCTGTTGCTAACTGTGATACAGCCCACCATATCCCCCATTGTGATTTCTGGTGGTGAAATTAAGCTATCTGCAGACTTCACACACATAAGGAAAAAGGTTAAACACAGGCTAAATCCGATTTTGAAAGTGTTTGGAGCATATCTTCTAGGTTATACAGGCATCACCCACACTAAAAAATGACAGGGATCCCATAGACAAGGATCTGATTTGCTTCTTTGAAAATGTTCATTTATGAGTACTTCTGTGATTTTATCATTCCACGCTTTAGCTGCTTGTTTTAAACCATATATACTTTTCAGTAGCTTACAGTCCATGTTTGGTTTCCTTTTATCCTTGAATTCTGGGGGTTGTTCCATGTAAATGTCTTCTGCTAAGTCTTCATTCAGAAATGCTGTCTTACATCCAGATGCTTCAACTGCATTTGTTTTGTTGCTGCAACTGCAAACAAAGATCTAATTGTGGCGTGATTGACAACTTGAGCAAATGATTCAACATAGACTTCTCCATATTTCTGAGAATAGCCTTTAGCTATGAGTCTTGCTCGGTATGGATCAGCTGTGCTGTCTGCTTGGTATTTTACTTTACAAACCCATTTACATATTATAGCCTTTTTTTCTTTTGGTAGCTCTGCCAGTGTCCATGTCTTTTGAATCATGCATGGATTTTATTTCTGTTTCTGCAGTCTTTATCCATTTGTTGGCCTCTTCTTCTGAAAGTTGAGATATGTCCTCACATGATGTAGGTTCATAAAGTTTATTTGTACTTGCCTTTTATGAAAGATGTTGAGGTGGTCTTCCCGTGTATACTCTTTTTGAGCATCTTGGTTCTGTGTCTGTATGGAGATGTATCTATTGACTTTCAGTTTTTTGATGTTCATTGATTTCCACTTCTTTCTCATCAGATGTTCCAGCAGTTATATTCATTTCATTTCACTCACTTTTTGTTTCCAGTGATGTCATTATGTCATCATTTAGATCTTCAATGAATGCTACACTGTTACGCACTGTGATTCTGTCTGTCTTGGGATCTAGGATTCTGTATCCTTTGCAATTGTCACTATATCCAACAAATATTCCTTCAATGGCTCGGTTTTGAAGTTTGGAGCATTTTTCTACTGGAATAAACACGAAAACTTTGCAACTAAAACTCTTAAATGATTCACACTTGGTTTCTTATCTTGCCACAGTTAATATGGTTTTTTTTCAGTTTTCTTGAAAAAAAAGTCTGTTTTGCAGATAAGTAGCTGTCATTGCTGCTTCACCCCAGTATTTCTCTGGTAGTGTGGAATCTGTTAGCATACATCTTATCATTTCAGTCAAAGTTCTGTTTCTTCTTTCTGCTACCCTGTTCTGTTCAGGTGTGTATGGAATAGTCTTTTCATGCTCTATTCCATTCCATCTTAAGTATTCTATTTGGTGTCCTATAAATTTACCTCCATTATCACTTCTGATGCTAATTGGCTTCCTCTGGAACCTGTTATTTGACTTTGTCATATAATCTTCAAATGTTTCAAAAACTTCACTTTTGTTCTTTATCAAGTATGTGACTGTGTATCTCATCTATGAAGGTCACCATATCTCTATTACCTCCTGATGTGGTCACTTTCATGGGTCCACATACATCAGTGTGTACCAAGTCAAGTGGCATTGTGCTTTTTATCTTACTTCCTTTAGGTATAGATACTCTTGTAAGCTTTAGATTTTATAGAACATTCACATTTTACAGTAATTGAGCAATCAGATATCATTTTTTTGTCAAATTCTTTTGTAATGTCATTATACTCTCAGGATGTCTGTGTCCTAGATGGCTATGCTACATGTGAATACAATTCTTGTGATCATGTGTACATAGCTTCATCTGTTCTTGTAATGTGTCTAGATGATATAATTGATCACCTGCTTTGACATTAATTATTACCTTATCTCCCGCTAGGATTATACAATTATCATCTTGGAATTTTACATTAAGTCCTTTGGCTGTCAGACGCTTTACAAATAACAATCCTCCTTCTACTTCTGGAACATAGAACACGTCTTTTACTAATAATTTTGAATTATGCCCAAATCTATCAGGACAGATTAGCATTCCTTTTCCAATACCTTCTGTGGTTATTTTACTCCCATCTGCAAGATAAATTGCTTCCTTCTTATTTTCATTTCAGTAAAGAAGCTTTTATCACTAGTCATGTGACTTGTTGCTCATGAGTCAATAAACCAGCCTGATGATGACTCTTTATCAGTTACTTTAAATGTACTATTCAATTGATCTTCATTTGGGTTATAAATTGTGCTTTTTACTTTCTGATTATTCTTCTTTTGGTGTACTTTCTGTTGTTCTGCTTTCCATATAGTAAAGTCTTTCTTTAAATGTCCCTTTTTCTTACATCTGAAACTTTCTCTTGTATCTGTATTATGCGTATTCTTGTCTGTTGCTGTAGGAGCATTTTCACTATCCCTTTCAGTGGAATCGTTTGTTTGCTCTTTCCTTCTATTATATTCATCTATAAATCTGGTCTTTACAAACTCTAGTGTAATGTCAGGTCTTGTCTCTAGTGCATTTATCAGAGCAGTGTATGAATCTGGTAAACTGAAAAAAATATTGCTGCTATATGGCTTTCCTTAATGTCTTCATCGACTGATCTCAGCTTTGTTACCACCTCCATCATGGAGTTTATATGCTCCTGCATGTCTTATCTTGCACTTAATCTGATCTTTATTAGTCTTAATCTTTTTAGTTTTATTAGCAGGAATAGTTTGTGATTTAAGCTGGATCTTTCATGTAGCTTTCTCAATGCTTCCCACACTCCATTTGCTGTATTCTCATTCCTTATGTGGATTAACTGATCATCCTCCACTGATAAGCTGATATTAGCTCTCTTGCTTGACTGTTTTTTTATCCCATGTCCGATTATCATTGAGTCTGTCTGTAGTGAGTACCTCCCATAAATCATCTTTAGACAATAACCTCCTCTTTGAGCTTCCATAACTAATAGTTCTCATTGTTCAGCTTAGTTACTGTGAATCTCAGCTCTAAACTGCTGCTCATCTTTAACTTATTTGTCTTACCTGTTTGGAGAGAATTGCTCTGAAGTATTCTTTTGCATTCACCAAGTCCTTTTTGTCTTCTATGCTGGGCCCATAACCTGCTGCACAGTTTGGTCGCAGAAGAAACTTGTGAGAGTATATTATATGGGGCAATTCAACTTTTAACTTCACAGTACATGAGGAACATGCATCAGCTTCTTAATGCAACATAACAGGAAGTTTGAAAGACCTTTTACCAGAGAAAAAGTTAAACCAAAGTACAAGTATATGCATTACATTCAACTAAGCATATAATAGTAACAACATCGCCATCTACTGTCAGAAAAGTGTAAACTCCTCCTGCACACAATTAAGTCTGTATCTGTTGCATATCTGCCAACAAGATCTTCACTTTGCACATAGTCTTCCATCAGCATGTCAACAGCTTCAGCTTCATTCAAGTCAAGTTCTTGCTTTTTCCCATTTTGTTCTATTTCTTGTAGTCTCATGTCAATATCATCTGATGGAAATGAGTGTTCCTCCTGGTCATAAAAATCTCTTCCCCAGTCCACAATGTGATAGCTTCTATCCATTAATTCATTGACAAATTCTGTCTCTTTGTACAATCTTTTTAAAATTATAACAAAATTTATTCTGAGGCCGTCCTCTATGATTCTTTCAGGATGTATTGCAATCCTTATTTTTGCTAGGCCTTGCACTTAGTGCGTAGGCTTTAGCAGCCTAGGAGTTCCACTCTTTTTAAAATTCTAACAAAATTACAGTTGTGCTCAAAAGTTTACATACCCAGGCAGAATTTTTGCTTTCTTGGCCTTTTTTCAGAGAATATGAATGATAACTAGTGTTGAGCGATACCTTCCGATATGCAAAGGTATCGGTATCGGATTGGATCGGCCGATACTGGCAAAATATCGGATCTCGCCGATACCGATACCCGATACCAATGCATATCTATGGGACACAAAATATCGGAATGGTTCCCAGGGTCTGAAGGAGAGGAAACTCTCCTTCAGGCCCTGGGATCCATATTCATGTATAAAATAAAGAATAAAAATAAAAAATATTGATATACTCACCCCTTCGGCGGCCCATGCTCTTAGCGTCTGCCTCCGTTCCTAAGAATGCCGAGTTAAGGACCTTCGATGACGTCGTGGCTTGTGATTGGTCGTGTGACCGCTCATGTGACCGCTCATGCGACCAATCACAAGCCGCGATGTCATCGCAGGTCCTTCACTCTCTCATTCTTAGGAACGGAGGCTGCCGGTTGCAGCGGTTACAACCAGGGCGCGTCAGAGGGTGAGTATATCCCTATTTTTTATTTTTATTCTTTATTTTACACATGAATATGGATCCCAGGGCCTGAAGGAGAGTTTCCTCTCCTCCAGACCCTGGGAACCATACACTGGGAACTTCCGATTCCGATTTCCGATATCACAAAAATATCGGAACTCGGTATCGGAATTCTGATACCGCAAATATCGGCCGATACCCGATACTTGCGGTATCGTAATGCTCAACACTAGGGTTGAGCGACTTTCATTTTTTTAAGATCGAGTAGGGTTTTGGGAAACCCGATTTTGTCCAGAGTCGAGTCGAGTGCAGTCGGCCGATTATCGCTAAAAGTCGGGGATCGACCGAAACACGAAACCCAATGCAAGTCAATGGGGAAGCATAGTCGGCAGTGAGTGGAGGCCAGGAAAACACCTACAGTGCCCATTTTAATGCCAAAAACATCCATTCTTGTTTCTGAAGCTTGCCAATCTTAATTAACTGTATAATAATAGTTGGGCATAGGGAATTGGGTGAAAGTTGTGGGGGGAGTAGGGCTGGCTCAAGTTTTTCGTGGGCCCAGGAAATGCGGACTACGTCACGGCGGTGTTGCAGGGAAAGGTAAGTATTTAAAAGTTGCAAGTGCTGTGATCCTGAGCAAGCAGGGGGGGGGCCCACTCGTTCGCATTGCCACTGGCACAGGGCCCCTCAAAGTACGGCGGTGTGTTTGCATGGCGGGGGCGCCTCCCACCAGCAGCGACACTTTTGCGTACTCTGAGGGGCCCTGTGCCAGTGACGTCGCCAACGAGTATGCCCCCCCACCTGATGAAGGAACCTGCACTTTCATCTGCACCTTCCTCTTTGTCCCTGTGTAAGGTGGTATAACATGCGGGAAGGGGAACCTTACTTTCAGCAGGGACAGATTCTGGCTGTGTAGAGTACAAGGGGAATGTAGTGGTCTAGGTCAATGTACCAGCAGACTCATTTAGCAGTGGCTGGGCAATGGGCAGGATGAGGAGGAAACAGATATAGGGCCAAAGAATAAAGTAGGCTACATGCAGTTCAAAATTGGTAACAGGACTAAACAGGCGGCATTGCTTTGTTCAGTGGAGTAGCAAACCCAAGAGCAGCAGACACTGTTTCAAGGGCCTAACCACACTAGTAGGCCAAATGCAGTTTAATATCTGATAGTATAGGGCGAAAGCCAGAATGTGGAAGCTCAGCTTTGTTCAGTTGAGGACAACACCAGGGAGGGGCAGACACCTTTAGTAGGCCGGAAAAGCCTATTGCATTTTTTAAAATGGTAATTTGGAGCAGAAGGTTGAAGCTCAGCTTTATTTACTTGAGGGCAACACCAGGGAGGGGCAGAAGCCGTTAGTAGGCCCTAACCACCATTTTTTTTTTTTAAACCACATAATGAGAGCCGGAAGGTTGAAGCTCAGCTTTATTTAGTTGAGGACAACACCAGGGAGGGGCACACAGACAGACACCTTTAGTAGGCCTGAAAAGCCTATTGCATTTTTCAAAATGGTAATTTGGAGCAGAAGGTTGAAGCTCAGCTTTATTTAGTTGAGGGCAACACCAGGGAGGGGCAGAAGCCGTTAGTAGGCCCTAACCACCATTTTTTTTTTAAAACCACATAATGAGAGCCGGAAGGTTGAAGCTCAGCTTTATTTAGTTGAGGACAACACCAGGGAGGGGCAGAAGCCGTTAGTAGGCCCTAACCACCATTTTTTTTTTTTAAACCACATAATGAGAGCCGGAAGGTTGAAGCTCAGCTTTATTTAGTTGAGGACAACACCAGGGAGGGGCACACAGACAGACACCTTTAGTAGGCCTGAAAAGCCTATTGCATTTTTCAAAATGGTAATTTGGAGCAGAAGGTTGAAGCTCAGCTTTATTTAGTTGAGGGCAACACCAGGGAGGGGCAGAAGCCGTTAGTAGGCCCTAACCACCATTTTTTTTTTAAAACCACATAATGAGAGCCGGAAGGTTGAAGCTCAGCTTTATTTAGTTGAGGACAACACCAGGGAGGGGCAGAAGCCGTTAGTAGGCCCTAACCACCATTTTTTTTTTTAAAACCACATAATGAGAGCCGGAAGGTTGAAGCTCAGCTTTATTTAGTTGAGGACAACACCAGGGAGGGGCAGAAGCCGTTAGTAGGCCCTAACCACCATTTTTTTTTTTAAAACCACATAATGAGAGCCGGAAGGTTGAAGCTCAGCTTTATTTAGTTGAGGACAACACCAGGGAGGGGCACACAGACAGACACCTTTTGTAGGCCTGAAAAGCCTATTGCATTTTTCAAAATGGTAATTTGGAGCAGAAGGTTGAAGCTCAGCTTTATTTAGTTGAGGGCAACACCAGGGAGGGGCAGAAGCCGTTAGTAGGCCCTAACCACCATTTTTTTTTTTAAAACCACATAATGAGAGCCGGAAGGTTGAAGCTCAGCTTTATTTAGTTGAGGACAACACCAGGGAGGGGCAGAAGCCGTTAGTAGGCCCTAACCACCATTTTTTTTTTTAAAACCACATAATGAGAGCCGGAAGGTTGAAGCTCAGCTTTATTTAGTTGAGGACAACACCAGGGAGGGGCACACAGACAGACACCTTTTGTAGGCCTGAAAAGCCTATTGCATTTTTCAAAATGGTAATTTGGAGCAGAAGGTTGAAGCTCAGCTTTATTTAGTTGAGGGCAACACCAGGGAGGGGCAGAAGCCGTTAGTAGGCCCTAACCACCATTTTTTTTTTAAAACCACATAATGAGAGCCGGAAGGTTGAAGCTCAGCTTTATTTAGTTGAGGACAACACCAGGGAGGGGCAGAAGCCGTTAGTAGGCCCTAACCACCATTTTTTTTTTTAAAACCACATAATGAGAGCCGGAAGGTTGAAGCTCAGCTTTATTTAGTTGAGGACAACACCAGGGAGGGGCAGAAGCCGTTAGTAGGCCCTAACCACCATTTTTTTTTTTAAAACCACATAATGAGAGCCGGAAGGTTGAAGCTCAGCTTTATTTAGTTGAGGACAACACCAGGGAGGGGCACACAGACAGACACCTTTAGTAGGCCTGAAAAGCCTATTGCATTTTTTAAAATGGTAATTTGGAGCAGAAGGTTGAAGCTCAGCTTTATTTAGTTGAGGGCAACACCAGGGAGGGGCAGAAGCCGTTAGTAGGCCCTAACCACCATTTTTTTTTTTTAAACCACATAATGAGAGCCGGAAGGTTGAAGCTCAGCTTTATTTAGTTGAGGGCAACACCAGGGAGGGGCAGAAGCCGTTAGTAGGCCCTAACCACCATTTTTTTTTTTTAAACCACATAATGAGAGCCGGAAGGTTGAAGCTCAGCTTTATTTAGTTGAGGGCAACACCAGGGAGGGGCAGAAGCCGTTAGTAGGCCCTAACCAAAGTTGAAGGCCAAATGCAGTTTAATTTCTGATACTATAGGCCGAAAGCCAGAAGGTGGAAGTTCCGATTTAGACAGTGGAGGACAATTTGAATTAGGGACTGCAGACAGACTTAGTAGGCTGTCCCCTGTGGACCATGCATCCACCACATTAACCCATTGCGCCGTAATGGACACGTAATCTTCCGTGGCCATGCCTACAGGTCCATGCGTCTGTTGTCAGGTGCACCTTTGTACTCACAGATTGCCAGAGTGCATGGACAATGCGGTCTTCTACATGCTGGTGGAGGGTTGGGATGGCTTTTCTCGCAAAAGAAGTGTCGACTGGTTAGCTTGTAGCGTGGTACAGCGTAGTCCATCATGGCCTTATTAATAGTAAATAAAATATATAACTAGGCTCTATGAACTTTTAAATAGGTTCCAGGGGTACACGGGCAGCATTGGTGTGGTCAGTGGAGGAGTATTGCAAGTAGGGGCTGCAGACAGGCTATCAAAGGCCTAAAATAACAAACAGTAGGCAGTCATGGCAGTTTTACATCGGTTACATGGATACACAGGCAGGCACTCCAGGCAGCATTGTGGTCAGTGGAGGAGTATTGCAAGTAGGGGCCGCAGACAGGCTATCAAAGGCCTAAAATAACAAACAATAGGCTCATGGCAGTTTTACAGCGGTTACATGGATACACGGGCAGGCAGCTTGGTGGTCAGTGGAGGAGTATTTAAAGTAGGGACCGCAGACAGGCTTCAAAGGCCTAACATAAGAAAATGGGCTGGCTGTAGGCACTTTATAATTGGTTCCAGGGGTACACGGGCAGCAGTGGTCTGGTCAGTGGAGGAGTATTTAAAGTAGGGACCGCAGACAGGCTATCAAAGGCCTAACATAACAAACAATAGGCTCATGGCAGTTTCACAGCGGTTACATGGATACACGGGCAGGCAGCTTGGTGGTCAGTGGAGGAGTATTGCAAGTAGGGGCTGCAGACAGGCTATCAAAGGCCTAAAATAACAAACAGTAGGCAGTCATGGCAGTTTTACATCGGTTACATGGATACACAGGCAGGCACTCCAGGCAGCATTGTGGTCAGTGGAGGAGTATTGCAAGTAGGGACCGCAGACAGGCTTCAAAGGCCTAACATAAAAAAATGGGCTGGCTGTAGGCACTTTATAATTGGTTCCAGGGGTACACGGGCAGCAGTGGTCTGGTCAGTGGAGGAGTATTTAAAGTAGGGACCGCAGACAGGCTATCAAAGGCCTAAAATAACAAACAATAGGCTCATGGCAGTTTCACAGCGGTTACATGGATACACGGGCAGGCAGCTTGGTGGTCAGTGGAGGAGTATTGCAAGTAGGGGCCGCAGACAGGCTATCAAAGGCCTAAAATAACAAACAATAGGCTCATGGCAGTTTTACAGCGGTTACATGGATACACAGGCAGCTTGGTGGTGAGTGGAGGAGTAGTGCAAGGAGTGTCTGTCCCAGTACTCCCAAAATATAAATAGATGTTAATGTCTCGCAAAACAACCAAAACAAAAAAAAAAGGTGGCATACTTAGGTACAGGGGTGGGCTCATCTACTGAGTTTCTGACATAGTAATTTGGCAGTAACTATTTAATGGTGCCAATATAGGACACAGACACAGACTACTTTAAGTTGCATCATAGATGTCTACAAATTTGTATTGTCAGTGCCAGACATTGAATGATGTCAGCGAATAGACTAAAGATTGGTGGAGCTGTGCGACATAATTTTGCACGTGGTAGAGCACATTTTGAGCTGGGGTAGGGGGGAACTCTCTTGAGGCCGGCGGGACCGCCCCAGGGCCCCTCATGTTACAACGGTGTGTCTGACGTTGGGTGCGCACCACCACCGCCAGAGACACTACATTGTACTATGAGGGACCCAGTAGCAATGCCGTCAACCAAAAGCGAGCACACCCACCTCTTCAGACAAACAGCAGTCTCACGGGTGCTTGCGCCAAGTCGCGATACCACGGCCCCGTGTGGGGAGTTTTGCCATTTAGGGAGGTGTAAACATGTCGTATGCTGTACAATCAGCTGCAGCAAATTAGACATTAGAAAAGTAATTCACAGGCAAGAGCTTTTCATAGGAAAGCTAGGTGTCGGCCGGGCAAGGTGGGGCAAAAGATTTCGAAATCCAGTTGTGGTTCATTTTAATGAATGTTAGATCGTCAACATTTTGGGTAGCCAGACGAGTCCTTTTTTCGGTTAATATTGAACCTGCAGCACTGAATACTCTTTCTGATAGGACACTTGCTGCCGGGCAAGCAAGCTCCTGCAATGCATATTCTGCCAATTCTGGCCAGGTGTCTAATTTGGAGGCCCAGTAATCAAATGGGAATGACGGTTGAGGGAGAACATCGATAAGGGATGAAAAATAGTTAGTAACCATACTGGACAAATGTTGTCTCCTGTCACTTTCAATTGATGCAGCAGTACCTGTCCTGTCTGCGGTCATAGCAAAATCACTCCACAACCTGGTCAGAAAACCCCTCTGTCCAATGCCACTTCTGATGTGTGCACCCCTAACACTCCTAGTCTGCTGCCCCCTGGAGCTCGTGTGAGAACGATCACGTGCGCTGTGTGCTGGGAATGCCTGAAGCAAACGGTCAACAAGAGTTGATTGTTTGGTTGCTAATATTAGTTCCAAGTTCTCATGTGGCATAATATTTTGCAATTTGCCTTTATAGCGTGGATCAAGGAGGCAGGCCAACCAGTAATCGTCATCGTTCATCATTTTCGTAATGCGTGTGTCCCTTTTTAGGATACGTAAGGCATAATCCGCCATGTGGGCCAAAGTTCCAGTTGTCAAATCTCCGGTTGTGATTGGTTGAGGGGCAGTTGCAGGCAAATCTACGTCACTTGTGTCCCTCAAAAAACCAGAACCCGGCCGTGACACGCAACCAAATTCCTGTGCCCCCGGGAAAGGTTCGGCATTAAAAATATACTCATCCCCATCATCCTCCTCGTCCTCCACCTCCTCTTCGCCCGCTACCTCGTCCTGTACACTGCCCTGACCAGACAATGGCTGACTGTCATCAAGGCTTTCCTCTTCCTCTGGTGCAGACGCCTGCTCCTTTATGTGCGTCAAACTTTGCATCAGCAGACGCATTAGGGGGATGCTCATGCTTATTACGGCGTTGTCTGCACTAACCAGCCGTGTGCATTCCTCAAAGCACTGAAGGACTTGACACATGTCTTGTATCTTAGACCACTGCACACCTGACAACTCCATGTCTGCCATCCTACTGCCTGCCCGTGTATCCTCCCACAAATAAATAACAGCACGCCTCTGTTCGCACAGTCTCTGAAGCATGTGCAGTGTTGAGTTCCACCTTGTTGCAACGTCTATGATTAGGCGATGCTGGGGAAGGTTCAAAGACCGCTGATAGGTCTGCATACGGCTGGCGTGTACAGGCGAACGTCGGATATGTGAGCAAAGTGCACGCACTTTGAGGAGCAGGTCGGAGAACCCAGGATAAGTTTTCAATAAGCACTGCACCACCAGGTTTAAGGTGTGAGCCAGGCAAGGAATGTGTTTCAGTTGGGAAAGGGAGATGGCAGCCATGAAATTCCTTCCGTTATCACTCACTACCTTGCCTGCCTCAAGATCTACTGTGCCCAGCCACGACTGCGTTTCTTGTTGCAAGAACTCGGACAGAACTTCCGCGGTGTGTCTATTGTCGCCCAAGCACTTCATAGCCAATACAGCCTGCTGACGCTTGGCAGTAGCTGGCCCATAATGGGACAACTGGTGTGCAACAGTGTCATCTGCCGATGGAGTGGTTGGCAGACTGCGTTCTGTGGAAGAGCTGTAGCTTCTGCAGGAGGACGAGGAGGAGGAGGAGGAGGGGGTGCGAACGCCTACAGCCAACTGTTTCCTAGACCGTGGGCTAGGCACAACTGTCCCTAAATTGATGTCGCCTGTGGACCCTGCATCCACCACATTCACCCAGTGTGCCGTGATGGACACATAACGTCCCTGGCCATGCCTACTGGTCCATGCATCTGTAGTCAGGTGCACCTTTGTACTCACAGATTGCCTGAGTGCATGGACGATGCGCTGTTTAACATGCTGGTGCAGGGCTGGGATGGCTTTTCTGGAAAAAAAGTGTCGACTGGGTAGCTCGTATCGTGGTTCAGCGTACTCCATCAGGGCTTTGAAAGCTTCGCTTTCAACTAACCGGTAGGGCATCATCTCTAACGAGATTAGTCTAGCTATGTGGGCGTTAAAACCCTGTGTACGCGGATGCGAGGATAAGTACTTCCTTTTTCTAACCAGAGTCTCATGTAGGGTGAGCTGGACTGGAGAGCTGGAGATCGTGGAACTTTCGGGTGTGCCGGTGTACATGGCAGACTGAGAGACGGTTGGAGACGGTATTGTTTCCGCCGGTGCCCTAGATGCAATATTTCCTCCTACAAAACTGGTGATTCCCTGACCCTGACTGCTTTTGGCTGGCAAAGAAACCTGCACAGATACTGCCTGTGGTGCGGAAAATGGTGGCCTTACAGTGACGGAAGGGATGTTGCGTTGCTGACTAGCTTCATTGGCCGAGGGTGCTACAACCTTGAGGGACGTTTGGTAGTTAGTCCAGGCTTGAAAATGCATGGTGGTTAAGTGTCTATGCATGCAACTAGTATTTAGACTTTTCAGATTCTGACCTCTGCTTAAGCTAGTTGAACATTTTTGACAGATGACTTTGCGCTGATCAGTTGGATGTTGTTTAAAAAAATGCCAGACTGCACTCTTCCTAGACTCGGATCCCTTTTCAGGGATTGCAGACTGAGCTTTAACCGGATGGCAACGCTGTGCTCCAACAGGTTTTGGCTTTGACACGCGTTTTGGGCCAGATACGGGCCCGGCAGATGTAACCTGTTGCGATGTTGATGCCTGCTGCGGCCCCTCCTCCACCTCCGCTTCTGAACTACTGCCGCCTGCACCCTGTTCCCCCAATGGCTGCCAATCGGGGTCAATAACTGGGTCATCTATTACCTCCTCTTCGAGCTCGTGTGCAACTTCGTCTGTGTCACTGTGTCGGTCGGTGGTATAGCGTTCGTGGCGGGGCAACATAGTCTCATCAGGGTCTGATTGTGGATCTGTACCCTGAGAGGGCAATGTGGTGGTCTGAGTCAAAGGAGCAGCATAGTACTCTGGCTGTGGCTGTGCATCAGTGCACTCCATGTCAGAATATACTTGTAATGGGCATGGCCTGTTAAATGTTTCACTTTCTAAGCCAGGGACGGTATGTGTAAAGAGCTCCATGGAGTGACCCGTTGTGTCGCCTGCTGCATCCTTCTCTCTTGTTGTAGTTTTTGCTGAGGAGGACAAGGAAGCGACTTGTCCCTGACCGTGAACATCCACAAGCGACGCGCTGCTTTTACATTTACCAGTTTCGGAAGAGGAGGCAAAAGAGCTAGAGGCTGAGTCTGCAATGTAAGCCAAAACTTGCTGTTGCTGCTCCGCCTTTAAAAGCGGTTTTCCTACTCCCAGAAAAGAGAGCGTTCGAGGCCTTGTGTAGCCTGACGACGAAACTGGCTCCACAGCTCCAGACTTAGGTGGAATATTTTTATCCCCACGACCACCTGATGCTCCTCTACCACTACCATCATTACCAGCTGACAATGAACGCCCACGACGACCTCTTGCACCAGACTTCCTCATTGTTTTAAAATCTTAACCAAAGTAACTTTATTTGTTGCTGTCAAACAACTTACACGGTGAGCTATAACTTCAGTATGATTTCAATATCCCTTAACAGGTTGGTGAGACCACAAGGAAAATCAGGCACAATGTTACACACTCTGTTTTCTGTGGCACAAAATCACAGAGATGACACACACGCAGGACTGTCACTCAAGCACTAATGTCAATATTAATCTCCCACCTAATTTATTTTTTTTTTTTTCTCAGGGAGACTTTAGAAACCAAATAATATTAAAAAAAAAAAAAAAAAAGGCTTTCTATGGCCCACAATTAGAGAGAGAGAGGTGGCACACCCAGGAGTCAAGACTGGCACACAAGCTGAGAGGGCAATATTACTCTCCCACTGTTTTTTTATGTATTTTTTGTTTTTTCAGGGAGACTTTAGAAACCCAATAATATTTTAAAAAAAAAATAAATAGGCTTTCTATGGCCCACTGAATGAGAGGGAGAGAGGTGGCACACCCAGGAGTCAAGACTGGCACACAAGCTGAAAGGGCAATATTACTCTCCCACTGTTTTTTTAGGTTTTTTTTTTTTTTTCAGGGAGACTTTAGAAACCCAATAATATTTTAAAAAAAAAATAAATAGGCTTTCTATGGCCCACTGAATGAAAGGGAGAGAGGTGGCACACCCAGGAGTCAAGACTGGCACACAAGCTGAAAGGGCAATATTACTCTCCCACTGTTTTTTTATGTATTTTTTGTTTTTTCAGGGAGACTTTAGAAACCCAATAATATTTAAAAAAAAAAATAAATAGGCTTTCTATGGCCCACTGAATGAGAGGGAGAGAGGTGGCACACCCAGGAGTCAAGACTGGCACACAAGCTGAAAGGGCAATATTACTCTCCCACTGTTTTTTTAGGTTTTTTTTTTTTTTTCAGGGAGACTTTAGAAACCAAATAATATAAAAAAAAAAAAAAAAAAAAAATAGGCTTGCTATAGCCCACTGAATGAGAGATAGCACACACAGCAGTGGCACACAAGCCCTGACTGAGGCCAATATTTTTCTCCCACTGATTGATGTAGTGTTTTTGTGTTGAGGTAGAATTTAGAACACAAATCACGGAAAAAATAAATAGGCTTTCTATGGCCCACTGAATGAAAGGGAGAGAGGTGGCACACCCAGGAGTCAAGACTGGCACACAAGCTGAAAGGGCAATATTACTCTCCCACTGTTTTTTTATGTATTTTTTGTTTTTTCAGGGAGACTTTAGAAACCCAATAATATTTAAAAAAAAAAATAAATAGGCTTTCTATGGCCCACTGAATGAGAGGGAGAGAGGTGGCACACCCAGGAGTCAAGACTGGCACACAAGCTGAAAGGGCAATATTACTCTCCCACTGTTTTTTTAGGTTTTTTTTTTTTTTTTCAGGGAGACTTTAGAAACCCAATAATATTTTAAAAAAAAAATAAATAGGCTTTCTATGGCCCACTGAATGAGAGGGAGAGAGGTGGCACACCCAGGAGTCAAGACTGGCACACAAGCTGAAAGGGCAATATTACTCTCCCACTGTTTTTTTAGGTTTTTTTTTTTTTTTCAGGGAGACTTTAGAAACCCAATAATATTTAAAAAAAAAAATAAATAGGCTTTCTATGGCCCACTGAATGAGAGGGAGAGAGGTGGCACACCCAGGAGTCAAGACTGGCACACAAGCTGAAAGGGCAATATTACTCTCCCACTGTTTTTTTAGGTTTTTTTTTTTTTTTTCAGGGAGACTTTAGAAACCCAATAATATTTTAAAAAAAAAATAAATAGGCTTTCTATGGCCCACTGAATGAGAGGGAGAGAGGTGGCACACCCAGGAGTCAAGACTGGCACACAAGCTGAAAGGGCAATATTACTCTCCCACTGTTTTTTTAGGTTTTTTTTTTTTTTTCAGGGAGACTTTAGAAACCCAATAATATTTAAAAAAAAAAATAAATAGGCTTTCTATGGCCCACTGAATGAAAGGGAGAGAGGTGGCACACCCAGGAGTCAAGACTGGCACACAAGCTGAGAGGGCAATATTACTCTCCCACTGTTTTTTTATGTATTTTTTGTTTTTTCAGGGAGACTTTAGAAACCCAATAATATTTTAAAAAAAAAATAAATAGGCTTTCTATGGCCCACTGAATGAGAGGGAGAGAGGTGGCACACCCAGGAGTCAAGACTGGCACACAAGCTGAAAGGGCAATATTACTCTCCCACTGTTTTTTTAGGTTTTTTTTTTTTTTTCAGGGAGACTTTAGAAACCCAATAATATTTTTTAAAAAAAATAAATAGGCTTTCTATGGCCCACTGAATGAAAGGGAGAGAGGTGGCACACCCAGGAGTCAAGACTGGCACACAAGCTGAAAGGGCAATATTACTCTCCCACTGTTTTTTTATGTATTTTTTGTTTTTTCAGGGAGACTTTAGAAACCCAATAATATTTAAAAAAAAAAATAAATAGGCTTTCTATGGCCCACTGAATGAGAGGGAGAGAGGTGGCACACCCAGGAGTCAAGACTGGCACACAAGCTGAAAGGGCAATATTACTCTCCCACTGTTTTTTTAGGTTTTTTTTTTTTTTTCAGGGAGACTTTAGAAACCAAATAATATAAAAAAAAAAAAAAAAAAAAAAAATAGGCTTGCTATAGCCCACTGAATGAGAGATAGCACACACAGCAGTGGCACACAAGCCCTGACTGAGGCCAATATTTTTCTCCCACTGATTGATGTAGTGTTTTTGTGTTGAGGTAGAATTTAGAACACAAATCACGGAAAAAATAAATAGGCTTTCTATGGCCCACTGAATGAAAGGGAGAGAGGTGGCACACCCAGGAGTCAAGACTGGCACACAAGCTGAAAGGGCAATATTACTCTCCCACTGTTTTTTTATGTATTTTTTGTTTTTTCAGGGAGACTTTAGAAACCCAATAATATTTAAAAAAAAAAATAAATAGGCTTTCTATGGCCCACTGAATGAGAGGGAGAGAGGTGGCACACCCAGGAGTCAAGACTGGCACACAAGCTGAAAGGGCAATATTACTCTCCCACTGTTTTTTTAGGTTTTTTTTTTTTTTTTCAGGGAGACTTTAGAAACCCAATAATATTTTAAAAAAAAAATAAATAGGCTTTCTATGGCCCACTGAATGAGAGGGAGAGAGGTGGCACACCCAGGAGTCAAGACTGGCACACAAGCTGAAAGGGCAATATTACTCTCCCACTGTTTTTTTAGGTTTTTTTTTTTTTTTCAGGGAGACTTTAGAAACCCAATAATATTTAAAAAAAAAAATAAATAGGCTTTCTATGGCCCACTGAATGAAAGGGAGAGAGGTGGCACACCCAGGAGTCAAGACTGGCACACAAGCTGAAAGGGCAATATTACTCTCCCACTGTTTTTTTATGTATTTTTTGTTTTTTCAGGGAGACTTTAGAAACCCAATAATATTTTTAAAAAAAAATAAATAGGCTTTCTATGGCCCGCTGAATGAGAGGGAGAGAGGTGGCACACCCAGGAGTCAAGACTGGCACACAAGCTGAAAGGGCAATATTATTCTCCCACTGTTTTTTTAGGTTTTTTTTTTTTTTTCAGGGAGAATTAGAAACCAAATAATATTAAAAAAAAAAAATAAATAGGCTTTCTATGGCCCACTGAATGAGAGGGAGAGAGGTGGCACACCCAGGAGTCAAGACTGGCACACAAGCTGAAAGGGCAATATTACTCTCCCACTGTTTTTTTAGGTTTTTTTTTTTTTTTCAGGGAGACTTTAGAAACCAAATAATATTAAAAAAAAAAAAAAAAAAAAAAAAAATAGGCTTGCTATAGCCCACTGAATGAGAGATAGCACACACAGCAGTGGCACACAAGCCCTGACTGAGGCCAATATTTTTCTCCCACTGATTGATGTAGTGTTTTTGTGTTGAGGTAGAATTTAGAACACAAATCACGGAAAAAATAAATAGGCTTTCTATGGCCCACTGAATGAAAGGGAGAGAGGTGGCACACCCAGGAGTCAAGACTGGCACACAAGCTGAAAGGGCAATATTACTCTCCCACTGTTTTTTTATGTATTTTTTGTTTTTTCAGGGAGACTTTAGAAACCCAATAATATTTTTTAAAAAAAATAAATAGGCTTTCTATGGCCCACTGAATGAGAGGGAGAGAGGTGGCACACCCAGGAGTCAAGACTGGCACACAAGCTGAAAGGGCAATATTACTCTCCCACTGTTTTTTTAGGTTTTTTTTTTTTTTCAGGGAGACTTTAGAAACCAAATAATATTAAAAAAAAAAAAAAAAAATAGGCTTGCTATAGCCCACTGAATGAGAGATAGCACACACAGCAGTGGCACACAAGCCCTGACTGAGGCCAATATTTTTCTCCCACTGATTGATGTAGTGTTTTTGTGTTGAGGTAGATTTTAGAACACAAATCACGGAAAAAATAAATAGGCTTTCTATGGCCCACTCAGTGAGAGATGGCACACACAGGGATGGCACTGTAGCAGAAATGCCAATCTTAATCTCCCACAAAAAAAAAAAAAAAAAAAAAAAAAAACTGTCCTACAATTACTATCTCCCTGCAGTAATGTAAGCCAGGTATGGCAGGCAGCAATAGGAGTGGACTGATGCACAAATTAAATAAAAAGTGTGGACAAACAAAAAAGATAGCTGTGCAGAAAGGAAGGAACAAGAGGATATGTGCTTTGAAAAAAGCAGTTGGTTTCCACAGTGGCGTACACACAGCAATACAGCTATCACGGAGCCTTCTAGGGCAGCCCAATGAGCTACAGCGCTGAGGGGAAAAAAAAAAAAAAATAGCTTCCACAGTCCCTGCACACCGAAGGTGGTGTTGGACAGTGGAAATCGCTGCAGCACAAGCGGTTTGGTGGTTAGTGGACCCTGCCTAACGCTCTCCCTGCTTCTGACGAAGCGGCAGCAACCTCTCCCTAAGCTCAGATCAGCAGCAGTAAGATGGCGGTCGGCGGGAACGCCCCTTTATAGCCCCTGTGACGCCGCAGACAGCAAGCCAATCACTGCAATGCCCTTCTCTAAGATGGTGGGGACCAGGATCTATGTCATCACGCTGCCCACACTCTGCGTTCACCTTCATTGGCTGAGAAATGGCGCTTTTCGCGTCATTGAAACGCGACTTTGGCGCGAAAGTCGCGTACCGCATGGCCGACAAGCACAGGGGTCGGATCGGGTTTCATGAGACGCCGACTTAGCCAAAAGTCGGCGACTTTTGAAAATGATCGACCCGTTTCGCTCAACCCTACTCAACACTATTGATAACACTAAAACTTTTTCTCCACTCATGGTTAGTGGTTGGATGAAGCCATTTACTATCAAACTACTGTGTTTTCTCTTTTTAAATCATAATGACAACCCAAAACATCCAAATGACTCTGATCAAAAGTTCACATACCTGAGAGAAATAAAATACTGTTTTTTTTATAAACCAGAAAAGTGACTTGCTCACAACCAGTGTGCATTCTTTTCTGCAAGCTCGTTATCTGGGGGCGTAATCTCTTAATTCGGCCTCACTGATGATCCGGCATATTTGACTTTGGGTCAAAATGAAAACAGCTACAACAGATTGATAGATAGATAGACACTTTTTTTTTCCTTTTTTCTGCTGCTTTTGTGATATTTGTATTCAACTACAAGGTTGAAATAAGTATTTGATACATTGATAATTTTCCAAGTTTTCCCACCTACAAAGAATAGAGAGTTCTGTAATTTTTGTCATAGGTTCACTTCAACTGTGAGAGAATCTTTAATAAAATACATTCTATGAGTTTTACATAACTAATTTGCATTTTATTGTATGAAATAAGTATTTGATACAATGGAAAAACAGAACTTAATATTTGGTATGGAAACATTTGTTTGCAATTACAGAGACGTTTCCTGTAGTTCTTGACCAAGTTTGCACACACTGCAGCAGGGATTTTGGCTCAGTCCTCCATACAGTTCTCTTCCAAATCATTCAGCACCCCAAAGTATGATGTTTCCTCCACTATGTTTCACAGTTGTGACAGTGTTCTTGGGGGTTGAACTCATCCTTCTTCCTCCAAACACAGAAAGTGGAATTGTTCTATTTTGGTGTTATCTGACCACAAGACTTTCTCCCATGTCTTTTCTGGATCATCCAGATGGTCGTTGGTGAACTTCAAATGGGCCTGGATATGTGCTGGCATGAGCAGGGGGACCTTGTGTACCCTGCAGGAATTTAATCTGTGACTGCGTAAGGTGTTACTAATGGTAATGATTAAGATTTGTGTTCCCAGCTCTCTTTCAGGTCATTGATCAGGTCCACCCTTGTAGTTCTAGGCTAATTCCTGACTTTTTTCTGAATCATCCTTACCCCATGATGCGAGATGTTGCATGAAGCCCCAGAACAAGGAAGATTGACAGAAATCTTGTGTTTCCTCCATTCTCTAATAATTGTGCCAACAGTTGTTGCCTTCTCTCCAAGCTGCTTGCCTAATGTTCTGAAGACCATTCCAGCCACGTGCAGGTCTACAATTTTGTCCGTGGTATCTTTAGACAGCTCTTTAGTCATGGCCATAGCAGAAAAGTTGGAGTGTGATTGAATGAATATGTGGACAGGTGTCTTTTATATGGGTAACAAGATTAAACAAGTGCAATTAATACAGGTACAATTGACCGGCACTGAAGGAGCTGTCATAAATTACCCCAGCTGCGAGATTGAATCCTGAAGGCTAAAATTCAGTGACAGAACCCCTGTCCCAATTTTTAGACTGGTTACTAAAGCCTTTACTGTTGGAAATACCTTCTTTTGTTAAAGATTCAGGTGATTTTTTGTTGGCCCTAAAAGATTTCACATGGCAACCTACTTTTGCCTTGGCCTCGATAGACATTGTCAATCTCTATACCAGAATCCCACAACAAAAGGGATTGGAAGCAATTCAGCATATCCTGACGAATACGGAGAAGGATCAGGACTTTGTGTCATTTGAATTGGAGGGGTTGGACTTTGTATTGTCCAACAATACTTTTAAATTCTTGGACAAGTGGTACAGCCAAAGAGTTGGCACCGCGATGGGTACTCCGGTGGCGTGCGTTTTCGCGAACCTGTTTCTAGCAGCGTTCGAGGAGAGGCACGTCACCGGACCCCTTAACCCTTATCTAAAACACATACGTTTATATTTGCGTTTTGCCAACGATGTCTTTATTGTGTGGGATGGAGGAGAACAAATTTTCAATGACTTTGTGGTGTTTTTGAACGAAAATAATGATGAGAATATGAGATTAACGTCAGTTTTTGGTGATAAAGATCTAGATTTTCTAGACGTAAAAATAGAGGTCAGAGAGGGATTAATAAAAACTAGCTTCCATAGAAAAACTAATGCTACAAATAATGTTTTACACTTCCACAGTGCCCATCCGAATTACACGAAAAGCAGCATCCCGTACAGTCAGATGGCAAGGCTGAGAAAAATCAATAATTGTGACGAAAGCTATAAAAACCAAGTTCAGGAATTAAAATCGCGTTTTAAAAACAGGGGATATCCTAATCACATACTGCAACAGGCGGAATTACGGGCAGCTAATTTAACTCAGATGGATCTCTTAAAAAAGGGTAGTAATAATAAAAAATCGAAAAGAGTTAATAGAATAAATAATCGTAATGAAAAGGGCATATTTACCTTTACGTTTAAACACAGCCCCCTCGATAATGACATTCACGCGGCCATACGTAAAAACTGGCACGTGCTCAAAAATGATATGGATTTTCGAAATTTAGCGGTTTGCATGCCACGTTTTGCTTATAAATGTTCAGTGAACATAGGGGATTTGGTGGTAAAAAATCGCCTTTCGGTCAGTAATAATGATTGGATGAAAAAATCCCTGCCGCAAGGTAATTTTAAATGCGGCAGCTGCAGCATGTGTCACCTACATAAAATCGACAACCCGTTGAAAGTAGGGACGGTGGTTCACACTGTGAGAGATTTTGTGACATGCAAAAGTAAATTCTTAGTGTACGTAATTTATTGTCCATGTAATCGGTTTTACATTGGTAAAACAATAAGACCCCTAATGGTCCGGTTTCGCGAGCATTATAATTCGGTACTCACAGGTAAAGGGAGAGTGCGCCTGGTAAAGCATATACAAGATGCGCATGGCGGCAATCCTAATTTGCGGAGTTTTGCCGGCTTGGAGGTAGTTAAATTTCCCCAGCAAGGCGGTAATCATAATAGATTATTGTTACAATGCGAAGCGAGATGGATTCTTAGAACAAACGCACAAGGCCCATGGGGTCTCAATGATAAACTGGACATGGCAATTTTTATATAATCCGTATGAATTTCAGAGATAGTGATGTTGTTTTTAATTGATTATACGTATACGTGTTATATGTGGTGTGTCTAACCCTATAAAAGGAAATGACATCACCAGCACAACTCACATGGACCGGTAGAAGCGCCTTTGCGCGAAACGGCCGTCGTCTGTCTTGTCTCTGCACGCTCCCGCTCCCTTCTCATGCCTTAGCCTGTACCGTACCACATTTGGAATGATTTGTCATGTGGAATAAAGGACATTTACACAGTTGAAGAATTCGGGTGAGTGCTGCATTTTTTTGTCTCTACGCATACAATTAATACAGGTACTGAGTGCAGAGTAGGAGGTATTCTTAAAGAAAAACTAACAGGTCTGTGAGAGCCAGAATTCTTGCTGTTTGGTAAGTGATCAAATACTTATTTAATTTAATAAATTGCAATGTAATTATTTAAAAATCATACAATGTGATTTTCTGTTTTTTTTTATTTTTAGATTCCATTTCTCACAGTTGAAGTGTACCTATAATAAAATCTCTCCATTCTTTGTAGGTGGAAAAACTTGCAAAATTGTCATTGTATCAAATACTTATTTTCCTGACTGTAGATACCTATTTATTGTCTAAATGTTAGGGCACTTGAAGTGGACATGAAATATTGCACATATGATTAGAAAAAAGTTCAACTTTTCTTTGGGTTACCATTGGAATGCTACTTAGGTAACTATTGGAATTCATTACATACAGAGATAAATGGATAAGGCAGAATTCTAATTTGTCTGTTCATGCAAATTTTCTTTTTAAATTACATGAGTTCATCTCTGTGAATTTGATGTTGTTAATTATGCACTGTGGTCTCTCTAGAACCCAGATCATAATATATGTGAGAAGTAAAAAATATTTATACTTACCTTACTGCTAATCACTCTTGCCCCTCCACTATTCACCATCACTCATCCAATCCTCGCCTCATTTTCTGATTGTCACCACAAAAACTGAGATCCCTAGAAGTTTCCGCATAAACGAGTAAAATATCACAATGTGTTCAGTGACCTTGAGTCTGCATGTACAACCTTGCCAAGCCTTCCTGGGCCTTATCAGAGCTGTGACTTCAGTGCTTGTGAAGGCGATTAGAAGACGCACTGAAGATCAGACAGGTGACAGGAGTTGAGGGATGTGAGCGGTAAGGTGTAAATAAGTTTTTTTTTAACCTTTTGGTGGTCATTTATATTTCAGCAAGTTTGCCGCCACCATTTTGCTGAATTTACAATGAAGTGAACTACAAAAAAAGTTGATGAATGCAGATTTGTAAGTTTTGAATCTAATTCAATACCAATGAAATATATTTGCTCCTCTTTAAGTGCATAGATAAATAGATACCAAAAATTGCAGGATATGCAAACATGAAATATATGAATTTTAAACTCCATCACTGTCATATAGATATATACAGTACTTATAAAACGAATGTACTTCGTGCATGAATTGTCTAATTTCTGTGTCCCACTAGACATGGCAAGTCATACCTTTCTTTGATGGAACACTAACTCTATCAGACAAATATCTCCTGGGCTAAGACATTAAAATTGTATGCTAGAAAAAACATGACTTTTTAATTTTTCTAACAGTTGAAGTTTTGAATGACACTATTGTTATAATATAACTTACTGAAATATGTGCAGTGAAATTATGAACATAAATTATAATTCTGCTATTGTTTTGGGGTTTTGCTTTTACACCATTCATTGTGTGTTAAAAATTAACATGATTTTTTTTTGTTCAGGTCAGTACGATTACAGTGATGCCAAGCTTGCCAAGCTTTTTTATTATTTTAAAGGAGGTAAAATGGTAGAAATTTGTAAAAATAAAAAATTGTTTCTGTCACCATTTTCTGAGACCTGTGACTTTTTTAGACTTCTATCTTAGTTCTTTGCCAGTGCTTATTGTTTGCATACTGAACTAAAGTTTTTTGTTGTTGCCATTTTGTTGTACAAACAACGTTTTGGTCACTTTTTTAAAAAACATTTTGGGGTAAGTGCGACAACAACAAAAAATTCTGTAGTTTTTATTTTTGCTGGTCTCAATTTAATATCTTGATAGATCAAATCTCTTAGGGCATTATAAAATCAAATATGTTTTTAAAATGGTTTACAATTTCTTCTTTTTTAATAGAAAAAGAGGGTAATTAGTAAGGATTTTACTAGACATAAAGGAGGGCCTCATACACATTCTGTTAAAATTGTCATTGTGCTACTCCTCATAAAGGCTATTGTCATGTTGTGTTTGTTTTCGATAAGGAAGGGGGTGCCTCAAACTGTCCCTGATACTGGAACCCTAATTATACTTGTCCTGGGGGTACTGTTAAAGGTAGAGAATCCTGTGCCTACACCCTTACTATGTTCCGGTAACGTCCAAAGCCATCCCCTCCCCCTCTCCCAGGAGGCCTGGGACAGATATATTAGTGTATATACACAGGTAATAGTAGAAAACGAAAGTTGATTCCAGCTCCAAGATGTTTGTATAAAATTCAATCCTTTATTGGAAAATTATTAAAACACAGGCTGCAATGCTCTCCATAACAACGGGAAACGAGCTACGCGTTTCGATCTATTACAGATCTTTGTCAGCTCTGACAAAGATCTGTAATAGATCGAAACGCGTAGCTCGTTTCCCGTTGTTATGGAGAGCATTGCAGCCTGTGTTTTAATAATTTTCCAATAAAGGATTGAATTTTATACAAACATCTTGGAGCTGGAATCAACTTTCGTTTTCTACTATTGCAAATTACCACGTGGATCGGCGTGGAGGTTCCGTGCACCTGTCCATGGCTGTCTGGTGAGCTGGCTTCTCTCTTTTTTTTGTCTTTATACACAGGTAAGACAAACAAGGAAAACAAAAATATAGTTACATAAAAAATCACTCATCAATGGTAGAGAGGCCTAAAGCAAAGGAACTGAAGGTGCAAACTAAATGGGAATGTGATAATGAAGAAAGCAAACACCCAAAAACAGCAGACAACAATCTCCAACAACAACTACAAAACTATGAACTCCAACTTCACCACACCAACTCCAGCAAGCCAGGAAGCAAAACTTTCACACAGGCAGGAATGAGAAGGTCTGGTCAGTAGGGTTGAGCAACTTTTACTTTTTCAGGATCGAGTCGGGTTTCGCGAAACCCGACTTTGTCAAAAGTCAGGTCGGGTGAAATCGGCCAATTATTGCGAAAAGTCGGGGATCCGACCGAAACACGAAACCCAATGCAAGTCAATGGAGAATCAAAGTCGGCAGTGAGTGGAGGACAGGAAAACACCAACAGAGCCCATTTTAATGCCAAAAACATCAATTCTTGTTACTTAAGCTTGTCAATCTTAATTTACCTTATAATAATAGTTAGCCATTGAAAATTTTGGGGTCATTTGGCAACAGTTGTGGGGGGAGTAGGGCTGGCTCAAGTTTTTCGTGGGCCCAGGAAACACTGACTACGTCACAGCGGTGGAGCAGGGAGAGGTAAGTATTTCAACTTTGCAAGTGCTGTGATCCTGAGCAAGCAGGGGGGGCACACTCATTCGCATTGCCACTGGCACAGAGCCCCTCAAAGTACGGCATTGTGATTGACGGCGGAGACACTTTTGCGTACTATGAGGGGCCCTGTGCCAGTGACTTCGCCAACGAGTATGCCCCCCACCTGTTGAAGGAACCTGCACTTTCATCTGCACCTTCCTTTTTGTCCCCGTGTAAGGTGGTATAGTATGCGGGAAGGGGAACCAGACTTTCTGCAGGGTCAGATACTGGCTATGTAGAGTGCAAGGGGAATGTAGTGGTCTGGGTCAATATACCGGCAGACTCATCTAGCAGTGGCTGGGCAATGGGCAGGATGAGGAGGAAACACAGATATAGGCCCAAAGAATAAAGTAGGCTAAATGCAGTTCAAAATTGCTAACAGGAGTAAACAGGCAGCACTGCTTTGTTCAGTGGAGAACAACAAGGAGCGGCAGACACCGTTAGTAGGCCCAACCAAACCAGTAGGCCAAATGCAGTTTTAAAATTCCTATAGGCCGAAAGCCTGAAGATTGAAGCTCAGGATAAAAACACAGGAGAATACCAAGGAGCGGCAGACACTGTTAGTAGGCCCAACCAAACTAGTAGGCCAAATGCACTTTAATATGTGATATCGGCTGCAAATTGAGGCTCTGCTTTGTGCAGTGAAGGACAGCTGTATTGAGTGGTGCAGACAGACACAGGTAGTAGGCCTAAATTAAAAAAGTTGGCTCAATGCAGTTTAAAATTGGTTACAGGGGTACACAGGCGGCAGAGTGTTGTTAAGCGGAGGACGATTGACAGGACTGGAGTGGCCCAGACAGACTTAGTTGGCCTAAAATAAAAAAGTTGGCTCAATGCAGTTTAAAATGGGTAACAGGGGTACACAGGCAGCATTGTTTTGGTCAGCGGAGGATGATTAGTAGGAGTGGCACAGACAGACTTACTAGGCCTAAAATAAAAAAGTTGGCTCAATGCAGTTTAAAATGGGTAACAGGGGTACACAGGCAGCACTGGTTTGGTCAGCGGAGGACGATTGCTAGGAGTGGCGCAGACAGACTTACTAGGCCTAAAATAAAAAATAGGCTAAATGCAGTTCAAAATGGGTAACGGGTACACAGGCAGCATTGTTTTGGTCAGCGGAGGACGATTAGTAGGAGTGGCGCAGACAGACTTACTAGGCCTAAAATAAGAAAGTTGGCTCAATGCAGTTTAAAATGGGTAACAGGGGTACACAGGCAGCATTGGTTTGGTCTGCGGAGGACGATTGCTAGGAGTGGCGCAGACAGACTTACTAGGCCTAAAATAAAAAATAGGCTCAATGCAGTTCAAAATGGGTAACGGGTACACAGGCAGCATTGTTTTGGTCAGCGGAAGACGATTAGTAGGAGTGGCGCAGACAGACTTACTAGGCCTAAAATAAAAAAGTTGGCTCAATGCAGTTTAAAATGGGTAACAGGGGTACACAGGCAGCACTGGTTTGGTCAGCGGAGGACGATTGCTAGGAGTGGCGCAGACAGACTTACTAGGCCTAAAATAAAAAAGTTGGCTCAATGCAGTTAAAAATGGGTAACAGGGGTACACAGGCAGCACTGGTTTGGTCAGCGGAGGATGATTGCTAGGAGTGGCGCAGACAGAATTACTAGGCCTAAAATAAAAAAGTTGGCTCAATGCAGTTCTAAACTGTTAACAGGAGTAAACTGGTGGCACTGCTTTGTTCGGTGGAGGACAACTGGAATAAATGGCTGACACAGTACGTTGGCCTAAATAGTAAAGCGGGCTAAATGTCTGCAAAAAAAATGTTCACAAACAAACAGGTGGCAAAGCAACGTACAGGGGTGGGTTACTCTGCTGAGTACCAGATAGTGGTAGTTCACGCACAGTATTCACAGGTCAAAATGGAGGGCATGGTCCCTGTATATATTTACTATCATCTCTCAATTTGTATTGGCAGTGCCATTGAAGGATTTAACAGCACCGACTAAACACCGGTGGAGCACTGTTTGAACTGGGGGGGGAACACTCTCTCGTGGGCGTCGGTACTGGCCCAGGGCCCATCATATTACGACGGTGTGTCTGACATTGGGTGTGCACCCCCACCGCCAGAGACACTTAATTGTACGATGAGGGACCCTGTACCAGTGCCATCGGCCAAGAGTGGGCACACCCACCTGTCCAGGCAAACGGCACTCGCACGGGTGCTTGCGCCAAGTGGTGACCAAGGGCCCGTGGGGGGAGTCAGCCCATTTAGGGAGGTGTTAAAAATTGCCTATGGTGGACATTCAGCAGCAGCAAATGGAGGAATTGGAGCAGTCAGTAAGAGGAGTCCAAAAGCAAGACCTTTTTAAAGGAAAACTACGTGTCAGCAGGGGAAGGTGGGGCAAAAGAATGTGAAATCCATGATTGGTTCATTTTAATGAAGGTTAGATCATCAACATTTTGGGTAGCCAGACGTGTCCTTTTTTCGGTCAGTATTGAACCAGCAGCACTGAAGACTCTTTCTGATAGCACACTGGCAGCAGGGCAAGTGAGCTCCTGTAATGCATATTCTGCCAATTCAGGCCAGGTGTCTAGTTTAGATGCCCAGTAATCAAAGGGAATGACCTGTGAGGGAGAACATTGATAAGGGAGGAAAAGTAGTTTGTAACCATACTGGACAAATTCTGTCTCCTGTCACTTTGAATCGATGCAGCTGTCCCTGTCGTGTCAGCGGTCATTGAAAAATCACTCCACAACCTTGTCATAAAACCCCTCTGTCCAACGCCACTTCAGATTTCTGCACCGCTAGCACCTCTGCCATGTTGCCCCCTACGGCTCGTGTGAGAACCATCACCGCCGCTGTGTGCTGGGAATGCCAGAACCAAACGGTCTACAAGAGTTGCTTGTTTGGTAGCCAATATTTGCTCTAGGTTCTCATGTGGCATGATATTTTGCAATTTCCCTTTGTAGCATGGATCTATTAGGCAGGCCAACCAGTAATCGTCATCGGTCATCATTTTGACATTGCGGGGGTCCCTTTTTAGGATACGCAAGGCATACTCAGCCATGTGGGCCAATGTTCCAGGTGTCAGTTCACTGCTTCTGCTGGGTTGAGGAGCACTTTCTTGCAAATCTACATCACAAGTGACCCGCAAGAAACCTGTACCAGACCTTGCAGCGGCACCAGTTTCTATTGCCCCCTGAGAAGCTCCCTCCTCCCATACATATTCAGTCCCATCATCCTCCTCCTCATCCTCTTCGTCCGCCACCTCGTCCTGGACAGTTCCCTGACCAGACAATGGCTGACTGTCATCAAGGCTTCCCTCCTCCTCGGCTGGAGACGCCTGCTCCTTAATGTGCGTCAAACTTTGCATCAGCAGACGCATAAGTGGGATGCTCATGCTTATGATGGCGTCGTCTGCACTTAACAGCCGTGTGTATTCCTCAAAACACTGAAGGACTTGACAGAGGTCTTGGAGCTTCGACCACTGCACACCAGACAACTCCATGTCTGCCATCCAACTGCCTGCCCGTGTATGCGTATCCTCCCACAAATAAATTACAGCACGCCTCTGTTCACAAAGCCTCTGAACCATGTGCAGTGTGGAGTTCCACCTTGTTGCAACATCTATAATTAGGCGTTGCTGTGGAAGATTTAGCGATCGCTGATGGTTCAGCATATGGCTGGAGTGTACGGGCGACCGGCGGATGTGCGAACAAAGTTTTCGCACCTTCAGGAGCAGGGCTGGTAACTCCGGATAATTTTTCAGGAAGCACTGCACCACCAGGTTCAAAGTGTGAGCCAAGCAAGGTATGTGTTTTAAGTTGTGAAAGGGCTATGGCAGCCATAAAATTCCTTCCGTTATCACTGACTACCTTACCTGCCTCAAGATGTACACTACCCAGCCATGACTCACTTTTTTGCTGCAAGAACTCGGCCAGTACTTCCGCGGTGTGTCTGTTGTCGCCCAAGCACTTCATTTCCAACACAGCCTGCTGACGCTTACCACTAGCTGTTCCATAATGAGACACCTCGTGTGCAACACTGGCAGCTGCGGATGGAGTTGCCAGGTGACTGCGCTCTGTGGACGAGCTTTCGCTTCTGGAGGAGGAGGAGGAGGGGTGTCGAACGCCTACTGCCAACTGTTTCCTAGACCGTGGGCTACGCAGAACTGTCCCACTATGGCTGTCCCCTGTGGACCCTGCATCCACCACATTAACCCAGTGCGCCATGATGGACACGTAACGTCCCTGGCCATGCCTACTGGTCCATGCATCTGTGGTGAGGTGCACCTTCCCACTGACAGACTGCCTCAGTGCATGGACAATGCGGTCTTTGACATGCTGGTGGAGGGCTGGGATGGCTTTTCTCGCAAAGAAGTGGCGACTGGGTAGGTCATAGTGTGGTACTGCGTAGGCCATCAGGTCTTTGAAAGCTTCGCTTTCGACCAACCGGTAGGGCATCATCTCTAACGAGATTAATCTGGCAATGTGGGCGTTCAAACCCTATGTACGCGGATGAGAGGATGAGTACTTTCTTTTCCTCATGAGAGTCTCTTCTAGGGTGTGCTGGACAGGAGACCTGCAGATGGTGGAACTAGCGGTGGTGGTGGTGGTGGTGGACATGGCGGATTGAGAGACATTTGGTGATATTGGCCTACATACAGTGCTTCCTACCAATAACCTTCTGATTCCCTGCCTGCTTTGGCCTTGCGACGATCCCTCCACATTTGCTGCTGGTGGTGTCCAAACTGGTGGGCTTACAGTGAGGGAAGCAATGTAGTGTTGCTGACTACCTTCATTCTGACCAGGTGCACCAACGGTACAGGACGTTTGGTAATTAGTCCAGGCTTGCAAGTGCATGCTGGTTAAATGTCTACGCATGCACGTTGTATTTAAATTTTGAAGAATCTTCCCTCTGCTAAAGGTCTTTGAGCATTTCTTACAGATCACTTTAGACTGATCATTGGAATCTTGGTAAAAAAAATGCCACACTGCACTCTTCCTACTATGGAATTCCTTTTCAGGCATTGCACGCTGTGCAACTTTCAGCTGTTGGCCACACTGTCCTAAAACTGTTTTTGTCACACTTTTTGGGCCTGATACAGGCCTGGCTGATGACAGCTGTTGCGATGTAGATTGGTGTTGCTGCAGATAACCCTCCTCCGCTTGTGAGCAAGTGCCAGCGGCACCCTCTTCCCCCAATGGCTGCCAATCTGGGTCAAGAACTGGGCCATCTATCACCTCCTCCTCCACAATGTCATGTGCACCTTCCTCAGTGTCACCGTGTAAGCCGGTGCTATAGCGTTCGGGACAGGGCACCATAGTCTCATCAGGGTCAGATTCTGGCTCAGGAAACTGCGAGGTCAATGTAGTGATCTGAGTCAATGGAACAGCATCATAATCTAGCTGTGGCTGTGCATCAGTGCACTCCATGTCCGATTCTTCTTGTAATGGGCAGTGTACAATTTCCCTTTCTAACCCTGGCACGGTATGGGTAAAGAGCTCCATGGAGTAACCTGTAGTGTCGCCTGACGCATCCTTCACTTTTGGTTTGGGAGAAGGACACAAGGAAACGTCTTTTTCCAGAATGGAAGCATCCACTGACAACTGGCTGCTCTTAGATTTTGAACTTTGGGAAGAGGAGGTGAAAGAGCTAGAGGCTGAGTCCGCAAGGAAAGACAAAACTTTTTCCTCCTGCTCCGGCTTTAAAAGCTGTTTTCCTACTCCCAGGTAAGGGAGCCTTCGAGGCCTTGTGTAGCCAGACGATGACGCAGGCTCAACACCTCCAGCCTTAGGTGCTACTGTGCTTTTGCCACTACCACCAGATGCAGCACCACCACCACCATCAGTACTAGCTGGCAACCCCCGCCCACGGCCTCTTCCACCAGACTTCCTCATTTTTTGGGGGGAGACACTGAACCACAACTCTGGCCCAGTGGTATAACACAACACTATGAACCTGGCAGAAAGTGGCTGCCTGATATACGACACACTAGCAGTACAGCAGAATATAAACTGTGTGAGAATTACTATCTCACTTTTGGGGG